>NC_092336.1:520845000-521168333 GCF_046630445.1 Rutidosis leptorrhynchoides
ACTAGGATATCATGTCGTTTGCTTATGTATAGCCCAAGATATGCTAGAATTAGTGTAAATGTAGTTTTATACAGCACTTGCATGAAAATAACCTTGTATGATAAAATGTGTTAACTTCTGTGATTAAAGCTTTGTATATTTGAAAATTAGACGAAAATTAATTCATCTTTCATGTAGATATCATAGGCTAATTGTATCTATATCTTCGGATAATCGTATGCGAATGTGACTAACTAAATGAGAATCGAATCTGTAAATTGCACACGGTTTTGTACTCTGTGGATTTTGTGAATTGTTTTAGAATGTATTCTTATGGAAAATGAAACTTAACATTATATGTGACTTATTGTTAGTTTATATCAATCTCTGAAACCTTATGCATTAGGAACGATAGAGCTATACTTTATGTGAATTCTGATTTGAGCTGAAAACTGAATGTTCAACTTGCACGAATAAACTGTACAAATTGGCTAAACAAAAGTTGCTAGATTTTTTATATGTGTTACTTTGATTTGTCTTTGAACTATGGCCACTGGTATTGTATCAATTTCATGTTCCTAACTCCGGTTATAGCCAAAATGAAATCAGTACGCGGTCAGAAACTGACTTGGCAAACCCCAAATGTATTCCTTCTGATTCCTGACTTTTAATTGTCATATGAGTCCCTAGCCAGACTTTTTTGGAATCAATTTTAAGTATATTTTTGATCTGGAGTTTGTCATATTTACTTGAATTTTGTAGTATGAGATAATGTGCTAAGTATGCTACGTGTTCATAAACTTTGTGCATGACGATAAACTGAAACTGTGAAAATGATCATTCATGACCTAAAACGTATTGTTTGACTTAGGTTTGACTTATTGACCAATATTTGACATGAACCTACTGAAGTTGACTTTAGTTGACTATTTTGACCAAGTTTGACTTTCGGTTTGACTTCGGTTGACTTTGGTTGACTTTGTTTGACTTGCATGATATAGTTGACTTTTACTTCGAAACGCGTCGAGTCGAGCAATAAGACAACGTACACTATGAAACCACACTTATTTAAGATACATATATTGACCAACCTACATACGTATACTTAGGTTGCATTACTCGGGTCTAAACCATACAAGTCGTTTGTCTTTCAATTCGAGCTTTATTCAAAGGTGAGTCTACTGTCCCGCTTATTACATGTTTTCAGGGATGAGAATACACGCTGTTATAATTACATTTTCAAATACTTTTGTATTGAAATGAGTACTACACATATGCATAATGAGTTTGTTCAAAAAGCCTCTAGCTTGAATACTTTTAATACCATCGGTGTAAGCACGATTTAGATGGAAGGATCCGTTAGGTTGACAACCTCACCCGCTATAAAAATAGTGGTGCATTTACTTTGAACATTAAATACATTTGAACAAGTGTATAACATTTTACGAGGTAAGGTCGGGTATAGTGGCTTCTATACTCGGGTCATTGCTAGTATTCAGGTGCTCGGTTTATGCAGACGATAGAATCTCGTGGTCAAGGAAACTAAACTATTTTTCTGATAACTATTTTTCAGATACTGTTACATTACTTTAAACCTGTAGATTCACCAACATTATTTGTTGACCTGTTTTTGCGTGTTGTTATTCTCAGGTCCTTAAGAGGTATGCTTCCGCTGTGTTTGCTGCATGACTGGCCGTGGAGTCAGTATTTGATTTTAAAGAACATTATTACTTTCGCATTTAAAACTTTTATACTGTTTAAATACTGTTGGCTTGTGGTTACGATCACAACAGTGTTTCTATTTTGGAATTATTGACTTGTATTTTTTGAAAGTTAATTTTTGAATAAAATTAAATGCGATTGCTTTAAACGTCTCATATAGAGGGCGTAACTGTTAACTGTGGGACCGGAATTAACATGCCGTCAGTTGGTAATTTGGCGGGGTGTTATAGTTGGTATCAGAGCTAACGGTTCGTAGGGAAATTAGGACTTGCATTAGTGTGTCTGATTTGGTCATTAGGACACCTTGATGAGTCTAGACTACGACCAGGACTTAGTCATTACATGAGTACTTTGTGACTAACGTTATTTACTTGACTAATCTGTTTCGTTTGTGTTCTTGTACTATGAGTTAGATGTCACGGGATTCAGGAAGCAGTGACAGTGACTCCAGTGTGGCTGAGGTGAATGCTCCAGCCCCAGCACCAGCACCTGCTCCGCATCGGATACCTAACCATCCCGTAAACCTTTATGCATTAGATTTGGTTCATACTAACCGTAACAGGGATATTGTTGATCGTGTTAACGCCTTGAGCGATATTGCTAGGACATATCCGCACCCCGATGACCTTGAGAGAATGGAGGAAAGAGTCACGGGTATAAATACTTATACGTACGAGGCTGAAGTGAGGTTCGTTGAGATGGCGAGATTGATAGCAGCCTTAACTGCCAGGGTTACTGCGTTAGACGCGGAACGTCATAGGCCGAGGAATGATGGACCTGCCTTCCGTACCCGACAGAAGAGGAAGTGAAGGGTCGTTGACCATGAGCTTCTTTTCCTTTTTCATCCGCCATACTTTCTTTAATTGATTATATAAGACTTACCGGGTGTTATAAACCGGGCTATTAGCACATTATGTTTATTCTTTGGTTTACTACTTGGGAATTTGGTTTATCACTTTCGGATTTTATTTATATTAATGGTGGATTATGCTATTAGTAACTATTATCTTTTATTGCATGCGGTAATATTCTATATTTAGTAACTTTGTATGATCATAATACTTGTGTTATGTTATACTACTACTATTGCCATTAATGTTACTACTTAGTGTTACTATCACTACTATCACTACATGGCACTAGTACCACTACTACTACCACTAGTGTTACTACTATCACTACTATCACTACTTACACTACTTCTCACTACTAGCGAATCTTTTCGTACTATTATTTACTAGTCTTCAACGCTCGTTGCTAGTATATTTTTAATAACTCTGTTTTTCATTGATCTTATTTCGATGTATCATTTGTGTAGAAGGAGACCATGTTTACTACAGAAATGCTCGAGGCTCAAGTGGAAGAACTCGTTAACCAGCGTGTGACGGAAGTTCTTATAGCTGCAGGTTTTGATTGCACGATTGAGAAATACTGTCCCAGACGAGAGCGGATAAGGTGGGAAAATGAACTTCTGAACCTAAGGGTCATTGGAAACGACATTGCTAGTTACACTAACCGATTCCGGGAGCTATCGTTGCTTTGCCCACATTTGGTCTCATCAGTGGAAAGAGCGATTGAGAGGTACATGTCGGGATTGCCGATGTAAGTGTTTGGTTTTGTCCTTTCCCATCAACCAAAGACAATACTCGGAGTCATCAACATGGCGATAAACAGAATGAAGCAAGTTAGCCGATCGGAAGGAAAAGAGATACCTGTTACAGGAAATGAATTTAATGGGAAAAGGAAACAATGTGAGAATTATGTTGGAAATCTCGAACGGAACCGAGGAGAGAAGCAAGAGATGCCCCGTAACTTCGAGAAAGGATCTTCATCCAACACGAATTACAAGGAAAAACTACCATTGTGCGGAAAATGTGGGAAGCACCCCCATAGGGGATGCAAAATGCTGGTTTGCACCAAGTGTCAAAAGAAGGGTCACCTGGCCCAAGATTGTAAGGTCAACACCAATAAGAATAGGTGTTTCATGTGTGGCGAAGCAGGCCATTACGCGAAGGACTGCCCGAAGAAGAAGAAAGATGAACCCACTCAGGGAACTGCAACCACCCATCACCCCAGTGGGACATGCAATGACCTTAACTCAGTTAAAGGTACGTTCTCGCCCAACTATTTTAGTGTTTATGTTTTGTTTGATACTGGCGCCGATAGAAGTTTTATATCTAAGGATATTTGTCACAATGTTAAGAAACATGTTTCTTCCTTAGATAACGTGTATTTCATAGAACTAAAGAATGGTAACTTGATGAGAGCTGATAAGATTTATCGTGATTGTACTTTGACGTTAGAAAGTAAGCCTTTTAGCATTGATGTGATACCTATTAAACTGGGAAGTTTTGACCTTGTGGTTGGAATGGACTGGTTAGCTGATAACAAAGCCGAGGTGGTCTGTGACCTAAAGGCTATTCGTATTCCTATTGCTGACGGTGAACCTATGATGATTTATGGTGAAAATAATGGCTCACAATTACATCTCATTAACTGCTTGAAGGTCCAGAAGTATATGAGAAAGGGATGTATCGCGTTCTTGGCTCATGTAAGTCAAATTGTACCAAAAGAAAAGAGACCCGAAGACGTTCCTATAGTTAAGGAATTTCTTGAAGTTTTTCCTGAGGAATTACCTGGTCTCCCACCGCATCGAGAAATTGAGTTTCAGATATACTTAGTGCCAGGAGCTGCACCGGTGGCTCGCGCACCATACAGACTTGCACCCCCAGAACTTCAAGAGTTATCTAGCCAATTGTAAGAGTTGTTAGACAAGGGATTTATCCGACCGAGTTTTTCGCCTTGGGGAGCTCCGGTCCTGTTTGTTAAGAAGAAGGATGGGTCGATGAGATTGTGTATCGACTACAGAGAATTGAACAAGCTAAAAATCAAGAATCGATATCCGCTACCGAGGATTGATGACTTAATTGATCAGCTACAAGGATCTAGTTGTTATTCAAAGATTTATTTGAGATCCGGGTATCATCAATTGAGAGTCAAGGAAGCTGATGTCCAGAAGACAGCATTTAGAACACATTATGGGCATTATGAGTTTACATTGATGTCGTTTGGTTTGACGAATGCACCAGCAGTGTTCATGGACCTCATGTGTAAGCCATACCTAGATAAATTCATCATTGTGTTCATTGATGATATATTGGTGTACTCTAAGAACAGAGAAGAGCACGAGCAGCATCTACGTTCGATATCGACTATGCTTAGAGAGGAGCAGTTGTATGCAAAGTTCTCTAAGTGTGACTTTTGGTTACCAGAAGTACAATTTTTTGGCCATGTTGTAGGGGCCAATGGAATACAGGTCGATCCGGCAAAGATTGAGTCGGTTAAGAATTGGGAAACTCCAAAGACGCCAACGCATATTAGGCAATTTTTGGGTCTAGCTGGTTACTACCGGAGATTCATTGAAGGATTCTCTAAGATCGCCCGACCATTAACTGCGTTGACTCATAAGGACAAGAAGTTTGAGTGGTCAGAACCGCAAGAGACTGCCTTTAAGTTGTTGAAAAAGAAGTTAACAACCGCACCAGTATTGTCTCTACCCGAGGGAAGTGAAGATTTTTTTGTTTATTGTGATGCCTCACGTCAAGGAATGGGTTGCGTGCTTATGCAACGAAACAAAGTTATTGCTTATGGATCGCGTTAGTTAAAGATTCACGAGTAGAACTACACTACGCACGACCTTGAGTTAGGAGCTATTGTCTTTGCACTTAAAATATGGAGACACTACCTGTTTGGAACCAAGTTCACTATCTTCACTGACCATAAGAGTTTACAACACATATTCGATCAGAAGCAGCTCAACATGAGACAACGACATTGGATGGAACTACTTAACGATTATAACTGCGAACTTCAATACCATCCGGGCAAGGCGAATGTTATGGCAGATGCCTTGAGCAGAAAGGAGCGAGAGAAACCTCTTAGGGTTAAAGCGCTTAACATAGTTGTCCGTACGAATCTCACATCACAAATCCGCGAAGCACACCAAGAAGCCATGAAACAAGAAAATGTTGATGTTAAATTTCCTAGAGGGATGGATAAGAAATTTGACATCAAAGAGGACGGAACACGGTACTTTACTGTAAGACCCGAATATTTTATTGTACATATGTGTGTATAAGTTATTCAAGTTGTGGGGTTTAGGTTGTATTTAATTAAAAGGCAAAAGAAGCTGAACTGGGCATTTGGCGCGCCGCGCAGCCTTATGGCGCGCCGCGCCATTACGGGCTGACAGCTCACTTTGTTTTTAATCAAGATATTTTGAGGGCATTTTGGTAAAACCACTTAAGGTCCGACTTTAAGGCTTGGATCAGTTTTTTGGAGTGTCATTTACTCCATATTCACCCACCTTATCATCTTCCAATCAATTCTAGAGAGAGAGAGTTAGATTCTAGAGTGAGAGAGCTCAAATTAAGGAAGAAGAAGAAGCTCGAATCGGGTCAAAGTGCAAGCACTAAAGTTGTTCATCTCCTCATTTGCTACGTTTTGATAGTTGTGGTAAGCCCTAAACCTAACTTCCTTGTTTTAATTGTTAAAGAGTTAGGGTTTGTGTGAGTGATGAACAATAAGACCCATTTGTTAGTGAATTGGGTGTTTTGGGTGAATTTGGGTTATGTTGACTCAAAGATGACTAACTAGGGTTTTTAAGTATTAATTGTTGTTAATAAACCTTAATTAGTTAGTAAATTACTAGAACACCAATATTTATGTAGAGGGGTGTTAAGTGGGTTAGTGGATGACCCGAAATGGGGGTGTTGACCTTAAATTGGTCAAATGGGTCAAAATGGACCTAAGTTAGTTAATGATTGAGATTAATGCTTAAACCTAATGTTAAAAGGTGTTTTAAGACCTATCTTGGCTAATGCTAGGGTTTTTGGTGTGAGTTGACCCAATTTTAGGGTTAGGTGTCCAAATGGGACGAAATGACCAAGTAATGGTGAGTGTTGTTTGTTTGACCAACTTGAACGGAAAATTGATTATATATACTTTGTAATAGGTGTGTTACCTTGAAGTTTCAAGCTTAGTTTATTGATTCACCGAAGGCGTAAGGTGAGTGGAATAATTATATGTGTAGGTATATAATGTATCTATTTGTTGTAGCGTGAAATGTGTAGTGTCGAGGTGCTAAGACACCACATTTCACGTGATGAGTGAAGCATCGAGGTGTTAAGATGCCACTCGGGGTGAAGCATCGAGGTGTTAAGATGCCACCTAGGGGTGTAGTGTCGAGGTGTTAAGACACCACTCCGTAAAATAATGAGTGAAGCATCGAGGTGTTAAGATGCCACTCGGGGTGAAGTGCCTAGGTGTTAAGGTGCCACCCTAGGGGTTAGTGGTACGAGGTGTTAAGTACTCTAACGGATGTTGTGAACACCGATGGCATTTTCGCGAGCGCCGTTCCCTTGTACAATTGGTTAACCATGGTTATTTGTGTTGTAAGTGTAAGCATAGTATATTATTCGAATTATATTACATGCGTTGCATATGCTAGCTTATGGTATTGGAGATTTCTAGCTTGTATTCGAGATTATAAGCTAATTGTGTTACTAGCATGTATGCGGAGTTTGAGTAAGTGATTTGCAAGTAGGTGTGTTATATATGTATGTGTATAATTATTGCATTCACTAAGCTTTGCTTACCCTCTCGTTGTTTACCTTTTTATAGGTTCGGTTGTGGACAAGGGTAAGGGCATCATCTTGGATTAGAGATCCCGTCGTTGCTAGAGAATGCTTTTGGGCTATTTAGCTTTTGGAGTATTGACCGAGACTTGGGTAGTTTAATCCCAAACACCATGCTCGTAGTGTAGTTTGGTACTTAAACTTTTGATGGTCGAAACTCATATTTTGAATTAAACTCGTAAAACGGCCGATGTGGGCCCCACTTCGTAAAACTCATTTTTATTAATGGAATGTGTTAGTTTTACATATTTGAATATGTTGTTAAAAGCGTTTTGTCTAATTATGTCGGGAAGTGGCCAATCTTTTTAGCATTTCAAGACTTTTTGGACAGACCAGAATGGCGCGCCCAACAATTTTTTTTTTGATTTGATAATTTTACGCGGGTTGTTCGTGGTTTGGGTTGGGTCATTACAAGTGGTATCAGAGCATGGTCTAAGGGATTTAGGCGACTTGAGATAGGTACCTAGACTTAGACTTTATTGTGTATGCGCTTTTTGCGGGACTTGTAGGAGACGGGTCGGACCGGGGATTTGGTTAGTGCTTAGGTCTATGTGAACTAACCTTGCACTAATCATATTGTGTTGTTTTAGCAATCATCAAGCGAGATAGACGTTGTACTAGCAAGTTAATGCGACGTGCTCGCGTAACAATGATTAGCTACCATTGTTACGGGTTCAAGACGTGTCAAACAAGAAATGTACGACGAGTATCAAGCAAGATGGGGCGGTGTGGTATATGTATGTCGTTTCTTTTCGTTTCGTTGTTTAATCTATATGCATTCTTTAGAATGAAGACTGAAGATGAAACCGGAACGGACGCGCCTATTCATGAGGGGAAGGATGAGTTAACATTAAGGATTGAGGCGGAGTTCGAACGCTATATCTTGATTTTCGCCAACAAGGTTAAGCAAGTTCTCCAAGAGTCGTTCGAGGGAATAGTGACCGAGATGGTCCGAGACCAAGTGCCTAAGGACGTGAAGGAAGAGTTTGAAAAGAGGGTTCCTAAACCTTCAGGTGACGGTGACGAAGGAGCAACTATGGGGATTGAATCTCATGCTCCAAAATTTGTTGATCACTCTTTGGGTAAGAGAAAGTTCGAATCAAGAGGTGCTCCTAGTAAAAGGGCGAGAAGTACGCCCGAAGGTGTTGAAAAATTGAAGAAGAAGAGTAAGAGAGGTTATGGGCCTACGTGCTTTAGGTGTAGAGGACGAGGTCATTTGGCACGGGATTGTACGAGTGTACCTTTAAGCACGATTAAATGCTTTATTTGCCAAAAGAAGGGACACCGAAAGTCGGAGTGTTCCGAATCATTTGTCGATTGGGTTAGGAGGTTAGAGCGTGACTATCTGATGATCAGTGAAGCGCAAGGGTCCAACGATGATGTTTCAAGTATTTTCGTCTTTGGTACAAATATGCCTTATTATTGTTTATTGTGTGCCGATGGATTCGTGTATGAATTAGAGACTTAAACTTTGTTTTGCGGTCTAATTAGTCTCAAGTGAGCGTATTTTTCAAAGGTACCCATAAGGGTGCGGGGTTAGTGAACTCGGTGAAGATTCGGTTAGTTGATGGTTTTGATGATAGTGCACCGGGGTAGCGCTAAGTCGTTGACTCGTGAAAATGCGCCCTGGGGATGAATGCATGGAGGTAATACGTAGTATTGATATGGGTGACATTCCTAATGGAAACACCCTATGATGACGTTGTATTGACGGCGAGGGCGTAAGACTTGGTGCAACCAAGCATTTCTTAGTGATCGGGTAAATGATTCTACTAAGCCATAAGAACGGACTTTGGTGTTAGGTTGTGAGCGCGTGTTTGCTTTTGTAGTGAAGTGGGTGAGCCATGAGGTTTGTAGGGTGGGTGAAACCCTTGAGAGCATGTGTGTATCGTCGGCCGGATGATTTTGTAGTGGTAACGGGTAGAAAGAATTTGATAGTTGGAAAAATCTACCTTGCGGGTAGCGGTATTTTCGTTCTAAAAGGATACGTGTTATGTTGACATTGTGTCATCGCTTTAGTGGCACAAAAGGGTGATGGTAGACGTTAGTTTTTATTATTATCGAATTGAGCTCTTGAGAATTCGGGAAGAGGGATCGACGCCGAGTATGGTCGTGTACGACGGTAAATGGCGAAAACGTTTGACTTGTGATAGGTGATGAGTGATATCCGGAAGAATTAGCTCTTCGTTAACCACCTTTGGTTGTGATTGATGGTAAGCGGTTCCCGGAAAGAACCGTTACTTGTATATTTATGATTTTAATTGCCCGTAGGAATTGTGCACATTGCCATTTTGTGCACATGGTTGTGAGTAATAGCCGGTTTTTACTCACACATTGGTATTAATAATGCGATAGTCGTGTTTTTCTCACATATTGTTGGTAGTGTTGCAATAGCCGTTTTTGCACACTACGGATATATCACGATAGTCATTTTTGTACACCTTGAGTTTTGTATTGAATAATCTTCTTATTGTTAGTATTGAAAACTACTGGTTGTATACGCCGGTGGTTAAGTCATGAGGACCATGTTGTGCGACTAGTGATACAATAGCCGTGTTAAATGTGGTAGATGCGTATTAGCCGTGTATGCGTACTAAGAGGAGTGTTAGGTGGTAAGTGTTATCCGTAAGGATTCGTTTTTACTTGGTCTTCATCTTTTGGGTTTTTGACATTAGGTTGAGACTTGGTTGTTTTTAGCTTTGTACTTGGTAAGGGTACGCTAAGAGATTGATATCTTGGTACGAGATCGGTTAAGTTTTTCCCGATATAAGGGATTGAGCAAATTTTGTGCTCGGAATTGTGGACTTTAATAAATTGCGGGTGACAATTTGGTAATTAATGTTGACTCTTAGAGAAGGATTGCCTAGAGAAGTTGGAAGAATACGTGACGTTTTCACGTATTCTAAGTGATCGTTGTGTGCATTGCACGTTTCGGAATGCGTGCAAGTGTGTATTTAGTTATTGGAATAATCTTCGAATTGATGATTAATTGGCGGTTCGATTTCGATGGCGGTTTTGTGATTGTGTGGCGAGTGTTGTACGCTCTTGACGGCCACTCTTTTCTTTTATGATTTTGGGGGTGTATGCGGTATGCCGTTCGAGAGGCACTTCCGTTAACCATGTTCGTGTACGAGTAGAGTCATGGTGGTTAACTATCCTTATGTATGTAGGTAACCGGGTCAGTGGTTAGGACGAAGTCGGAAAGGTGTAAGCCTTGGTGTTTCAAGCGCCTCCTTAGTGTTGAGTTGAAAGATAAATAGGCTAGCTAGGCGGCCTAGGTGGATAGTGACTAGCGGGCGTCGTTAGGAAGTCATGGGCGTTGAGCCATAGAGTTCGATAGATTTGGTGACCGCGTGTAGTCAGGTAACGTGTGACACCGGGAGTAGACCCCGTAAGGGTCGAGTCTTTGGAGACTCGGTGTTGGTAATTGGGGTTGGATAACACAACGACAGGTGCCTCCTTATACCTGCTAGAGTAACTTTTGACTACGATGGTGTGATTACTTTGATTTTGAGTACCGGTGAGAAACCCGAATTTACAACTATAGTATAGTGTGATGTTTAGCGGGAAAAGTTCCTATCTAGTAGGCGTGATGAGCAAACGGGTGTCGCTTATTTAGGAAAGGAAAGCTTTGGTGGTCTTCGAAAAAGTCTCAAGTTGGACTTTGGAAATTAATTGCGAAGGTAGTTAGCGACGTGAGTCAGAATGGTGAGGTTCCCGATAGAGGGATACGAGAGATTTTCGAAAAGCGTCGGGATGATTCTCGAATATTCCACGATTGAAAGGCGTAACGACGATGATTGTCGGTGAATTGTGTTACTTTTAGGACGACTGTGGAGTGTATGGTACGAGTTTAGATACTCGGCATAGGAGCAAACGGTTGTGGTTGTTTTGTCTCGTGGGTTGATTACCCGATATCGTTGAAATGAGGGAATGATATGGCTTTTGGAAAAATATTATGAAGTTTTCACGGTGTACTTCCGAGTGAGTGGTGGAAGTTTTGATCGAATGGAAGTGAGAACCCGGATGGGTGATTGCTACATGTGTAATTTCCGCATTGGAGACGGAAATGTTCAAGGTAGAAGTGCTTAACTTCTAATATTTGGTGCGGATCACGAGGACGTGATCCAATCTAAGTGGGGGAGAGTTGTAAGACCCGAATATTTTATTGTACATATGTGTGTATAAGTTATTCAAGTTGTGGGGTTTAGGTTGTATTTAATTAAAAGGCAAAAGAAGCTGAACTGGTCATTTGGCGCGCCGCGCGGCCTTATGGCGCGCCGAGCCATTACTGGCTGACAGCTCACTTTGTTTTTAATCAAGATATTTTGAGGGCATTTTGGTAAAACCACTTAAGGTCCAACTTTAAGGCTTGGATCAGTTGTTTGGAGTGTCATTTACTCCATATTCACCCACCTTATCATCTTCCAATCAATTCTAGAGAGAGAGAGTTAGATTCTAGAGTGAGAGAGCTCAAATTAAGGAAGAAGAAGCTCGAATCGGGTCAAAGTGCAAGCACTAAAGTTGTTTATCTCCTCATTTGCTACGTTTTGATAGTTGTGGTAAGCCCTAAACCTAACTTCCTTGTTTTAATTGTTAAAGAGTTAGGGTTTGTGTGAGTGATGAACAATAAGACCCATTTGTTAGTGAATTGGGTGTTTTGGGTGAATTTGGGTTATGTTGACTCAAAGATGACTAAGTAGGGTTTTTCAAGTATTAATTGTTGTTAATAAACCTTAATTAGTTAGTAAATTGCTAGAACACCAATATTTATGTAGAGGGGTGTTAAGTGGGTTAGTGGATGACCCGAAATGGGGGTGTTGACCTTAAATTGGTCAAATGGGTCAAAATGGACCTAAGTTAGTTAATGATTGAGATTAATGCTTAAACCTAATGTTAAAAGGTGTTTTAAGACCTAACTTGGCTAATGCTAGGGTTTTTGGTGTGAGTTGACCCAATTTTAGGGTTAGGTGTCCAAATGGGTCGAAATGACCTAGTAATGGTGAGTGTTGTGAGTTTGACCAACTTGAACGGAAAATTGATTATATATACTTTGTAATAGGTGCGTTACCTTGAAGTTTCAAGCTTGGTTTATTGATTCACCGAAGGCGTAAGGTGAGTGGAATAATTATATGTGTAGGTATATAATGTATCTATTTGTTGTAGCGTGAAATGTGTAGTGTCGAGGTGCTAAGACACCACGTTTCACGTGATGAGTGAAGCATCGAGGTGTTAAGATGCCACTCGGGGTGAAGCATCGAGGTGTTAAGATGCCACCTAGGGGTGTAGTGTCGAGGTGTTAAGACACCACTCCGTAAAATAATGAGTGAAGCATCGAGGTGTTAAGATGCCACTCGGGGTGAAGTGCCGAGGTGTTAAGGTGCCACCATAGGGGTTAGTGGTACGAGGTGTTAAGTACCCTAACGGATGGTGTGAACATCGATGGCATTTTCGCGAGCGCCGTTCCCTTGTACGATTGGTTAACCATGGTTATTTGTGTTGTAAGTGTAAGCATAATATATTATTCGAATTATATTACATGCGTTGCATATGCTAGCTTGTGGTATTGGAGATTACTAGCTTGTATTCGAGATTATAAGCTAATTATTGCATTCACTAAGCTTTGCTTACCCTCTCGTTGTTTACCTTTTTATAGGTTCGGTTGTGGACAAGGGTAAGGGCATCATCTTGGATTAGAGATCCCGTCGTTGCTAGAGAATGCTTTTGGGCTATTTAGCTTTTGGAGTATTGACCGAGACTTGGGTAGTTTAATCCCAAACACCATGCTCGTAGTGTAGTTTGGTACTTAAACTTTTGATGGTCGAAACTTATATTTTGAATTAAACTCGTAAAACGGCCGATGTAGGCCCCGCTTCGTAAAACTCATTTTTATTAATGGAATGTGTTAGTTTTACATATTTGAATATGTTGTTAAAAGCGTTTTGTCTAATTATGTCGGGAAGTGGCCAATCTTTTTAGCATTTCAAGACTTTTTGGACAGACCAGAATGGCGCGCCGCGCGGCCTTCTGGCGCGCCGCGCCATATGCTGTTCCAGCAATATTTTTTTTGATTTGATAATTTTACGCGGGTTGTTCGTGGTTTGGGTTGGGTCGTTACATTTGCTAACCAAATTTGGGTACCAAAGTTTGGTGGATTAAGAGAACTAGTGTTGGAAGAAGCACACAAGTCGAGATACTCAATTCATCTGGGATCAGATAAGATGTACCAGGAGTTGAAGGCGTTTTATTGGTGGCCAAATTTGAAAGCTGACATTGCTACTTATGTCGGGAAGTGCTTGACTTGCGCTAAAGTCAAGGCTGAACATCAGAAGCCATCAGGATTATTAACTCAACCAGAGATTCCCCAGTGGAAGTGGAAAGGTATTTCCATAGACTTCATTATGAAACTGCCGAGAACAGCGGGAGGTCATGATACTATTTGGGTTATTGTGGATCGTCTCACTAAGTCCGCACACTTTTTACCGATAAGGAAAACTGATAAAATGGAGAAGTTGGCTCAGATCTACATTAAGGAAGTCGTCTCTAGGCATGGAGTGCCTATATCCATTATATCCGACCGCGACAGTAGATTTACTTCCAGGTTTTAGCAATCGTTACAGAAAGTAATGGGGACCCGTTTAGATATGAGTACAGCATATCACCCCCAGACGGATGGCCAGAGCGAACGAACTATTCAGACTTTTGAGGACATGTTGAGAGCGTGTGTCATTGATTTCAGAAACGGATGGGATAAGTATTTACCACTAGCTGAGTTCTCATACAATAACAGCTACCATGCGAGTATTAAAGCTGCACCTTTCAAAGCATTGTACGGAAGGAAGTGTAGATCTCCCGTTTGTTGGAGCGAGTTGGGAGATAGTCAGTTGACAGGTCCTGAGATTATTCAGGAGACAACTGAGAAAGTTCTACAGATCCAGGAACGACTGAGGACGGCTCGAAGTCGTCAAAAGAGTTACGTTGATGTTAGACGGAAGGACATAGAGTTCCAAGTTGGTGACAAGGTTATGCTTAAGGTATCACCTTGGAAGGGTGTTGTACGATTTGGGAAACGAGGTAAACTGAGTCCTAGATATGTTGGACCGTTTGAGATAACTGAAAGAGTTGGACCAGTAGCTTACAGATTGGAACTGCCACAAGCACTCAGCGGTATTCATGACGTTTTCCATGTATCCAATCTAAAGAAGTGCCTAGCCGATGATAATTTGATTATTCCTTTAGAGGAACTTCGTATCGACGACAAACTTCATTTCATTGAGGAGCCTGTTGAAATCTTGGGCCGTTAGGTTAAACAGTTGAAGCAAAGCAGAATTCCTATCGTTAAAGTTCGATGGAATGCGAGAAGAGGACCAGAGTTCACGTGGAAGCGTGAAGACCAGATGAGGCTGAAATATCCGCAACTGTTTCCCGAGGAAACTACTTCAGAGGACGATCACTAACATTTCGGGACGAAATTTTCAATAACAGGTGGGTAATGTAACAACCCTGATTTTTCCATTACTTCCGTTAACCTTCCGTTAGTTTATTTAACGACGATTATTTAACTTTTATGTGTTTACCTGTATTAAATGCTTACTTGATTTTCGGAGGGTTTTAATAATTAATATGGGTTGATATTAATTCAAATAGATATTTCGGATAATGAAATACGATAAAAACGATACGATTTTTATAATAGCTTTTTGAGCAACGAAACGCTCGGGTTTATTTTAATAATTAATTTTATTAATTATTAACTTTTTAAAATATTTAATTTATTGAGTTTTTAATAAATTAAACAATTGGTTGCGTTTAACGATCGAGTTAGCGTTCCGGGCCTTCGGTACGACTAAACGGCACTTAAAATGGACCACGATTACACGGGATTGCAAAACGAGAGCCCGGGAACCCCATGAGGGCCCCATTCGGCCGAACCCCCTCCCCTCTCCCCTTATTTTGTTAATTTTTGGCTAATGGAGGGACTTAAGTGCAATTAGGGGTATTTAGTCCATGTATAAATTAATTAGTACTTGTATTCTTTTCCTTAAACCTAATTAGAAACAAAAGAACACAGCTTTTCCCTCCTCCCTCTCCTCCCATCGTCGACCATCACCATCACCACCATACCTTCATCTTTCAAAATTAGCAAAAGTGTTATACACGAATCGTGTTCATCTCCTCGTTCTCTATCCATTGGTATAAACAATTTTGTGATCTAAGGTATAATTGCATAAACCCTAATTCTTAAAATCTGATTTTCATATGAGTTTCATAGTTATGTTGTCAATTGCTCAAGTCTATACGCGTACGTGTTAATCGTTATCGTTATTTTGATTGTTTGATGCGCTAGGGTTTAAAAACGAATTTGTATTTGCTTGATCAGAAAAATTAAGTTTTTCAAATGTTAATTATTATGTTATAATCAGATTCCTTGCAAAAAACTATTGAGTTTAGGCTTTGGATTCGCTTGATTTCGTTTCCGTATGATTAAGTTATGTCGATTTGAATTATCGTTGTGTTTTTGTTGCTTGATCAGAAATCTGGTATTGATAGAAAACGAACTGGCATGTGAGACTTATACCACTGGAAAGATAATTTAAAAACACTCAAGTTAGACTAGGATATCATATCGTTTGCTTATGTATAGCCCAAGATATGCTAGAATTAGTGTAAATGTAGTTTTATACAGCACTTGCATGAAAATAACCTTGTATGATAAAATGTGTTAACTTCTGTGATTAAAGCTTTGCATATTTGAAAATTAGACACAAATTAATTCATCTTTCATGTAGATATCATAGGCTAATTGTATCTAGATCTTCGGATAATCGTATGCGAATGTGACTAACTAAATGAGAATCGAATCTGTAAATTGCACACGTTTTTGTACTCTGTGGATTTTGTGAATTGTTTGAGCATGTATTCTTCTGGAAAATGAAACTTAACATGATATGTGACTTATTGTTAGTTTATGTCAATCTCTAAAACCTTATGCATTAGGCACGATAGAGCTATACTTTATGTGAATTCTGATTTTGAGCTGAAAACTGAATGTTCAACTTTCACGAATAAACTGTACAAATTGGCTAAACAAAAGTTTCTAGATTTTTGATATGTGTTACTTTGATTTATCTTTGAACTATGGCCACTGGTCTTGTATCAATTGCATGTTCCTAACTCCGGTTATAACCAAAATGAAATCAGTGCGCGGTCAGAAACTGACTTGGCAAACCCCAAATGTATCCCTTCTGATTCCTGACTTTTAATTATCATATGAGTCCCTAGCCAGACTTTTTGGAATCGATTTTAAGTATATTTTTGATCTGGAGTTTGTCATATTTACTTGAATTTTTTACTATGAGATAATGTGCTAAGTATGCTACGTGTTCATAAACTTTGTGCATGACGATAAACTGAAATTGTGAAAATGATCATTCATGACCTAAAACGTATTGTTTGACTTAGTTTTGACTTATTGACCAATATCTGACATGAACCTACTGATGTTGACTTTAGTTGACTACTTTGACCAAGTTTGACTTTCGGTTTGACTTCGGTTGACTTTGTTTGACTTGTATGATATAGTTGACTTTTACTTCGAAACGCGTCGAGTCGAGCAATAAGACAATGTACACTATGAAACCACACTTATTTAAGATACATATATTGACCAACCTACATACGTATACTTAGGTTGCATTACTCGGGTCTAAACCATACAAGTCGTTTGTCTTTCAATCCGAGCTTTATTCAAAGGTGAGTCTACAGTCCAGCTTTTTACATATTTTCAGGGATGAGAATACACGCTGTTATAATTACATTTTCAAATACTTTTGTATTGACATCAGTACTACACATATGCATAATGAGTTTGTTCAAAAAGCCTCTAGCTTGAATACTTTTAATACCATCGGTGTAAGCACAATTTAGATGGACGGATCTGTTAGGTTGACAACCTCACCCGCTATAAAAATAGTGGTACATTTACTTTGAACATTAAATACATTTGAACAAGTGTATAACATTTTACGAGGTAAGGTCGGGTATAGTAGCTTCTATACTCGGGTCATTGCTAGTATTCAGATGCTCGGTTTATGCAGACGATAGAATCTCGTGGTCAAGGAAACTAAACTATTTTTCTGATAACTGTTTTTCAGATACTGTTACATTACTTTAAACCTATAGATTCACCAACATTATTTGTTGACCTGTTTTTGCGTGTTGTTATTCTCAGGTCCTTAAGAGGTATGCTTCCGCTGTGTTTGCTGCATGACTGGCCGTGGAGTTAGCATTTGATTTTAAAGAACATTATTACTTTCACATTTAAAACTTTTATACTGTTTAAATACTGTTGGCTTGTGGTTACGATCACAATAGTGTTTCTATTTTGGAATTATTGACTTGTGTTTTTTGAAAGTTAATTTTCGAATAAAATTAAATGCGATTGCTTTAAACGTCGCATATAGAGGGCGTAACTGTTAATTGTGGGACCAGAATTAACACGCCGTCAGATGGTAATTTGGAGGGGTGTTATAGTATTCGGGCTCACAATCAGTGGGAGATGCAACAGAGGCAAATTCAGAGACAAATGCGTCAGAATCCGGAAGCTTATATTCCGACGCGGACTACCATTCCTGATTATACGTCCGTTACTCCTCCGAGGCCGGATCCGTCATATGACCCGTACCAAGCTTGCCAGGATACTTATGGTGTGGATTGGGACCCTACCAGAGATTTATGGTAGTGAGATGATTTGTTGCGCATGTTTTTGTTGTAATTTATTTAAAACTATTTCTTTTTCGTTGGTCTGTATTCAGATATTTATGTACTTTGAAACTTAATTTGGGGGTAAGGCGTTTCGGCATCGGGTGGTGCACCATGTCCTGTTATGTAGTTCGTTTGTTTTTCTTTTCTTAGGTTTGTTGGTGAAACGTTTTTTCAAGTCTGGCATTAAGTTCAGCAAAACTGCATGATTGATGATATTGGTGTGATGATCGGGAATGGACGATGTTCTTATGCTGGCAGTCAGTTCAGCGCCATCTGTCACTGGCATTCCGCGATCAGTGGTTAAGCTCGATAAGTTTTTATATTTTCTTTCTCACATAACCCTTTCGATTTTTATCTAATTTTGATCTCAAGTGATCGGGACATTACTTGATCTCAAGTGTGGGGTGGGGGATGTAAAATCTCTCAGGTTGGTTGTTAAGAATCATCATCATATTAGTTTTGATTTAAAAAGACTTGACGTTTCATGGGTTTTGGTCGTAAAAAAAATGGAAAAATTAGGGGAAAAATTAAAAAAAAATTGAAAAGTTAGTTTTTTTAAAAAAAAAAGTAGAAAAAAAATTGAAAATTCGGCCAAAACCTTTGTTCCACATGTTCATTTTCTTGGACATGAAATCCTACGAGTTCGGGGAACTCAATAGTAGGTCACCTGTACCCAAACGGGTGTAAACCGTGAGAGAGCGGTGATTGCATAGCGTGATTGTGACCGAATCACGTGCCAGATCAAAAACTTTTGGTTACTTGGTATAGCAGACTTCCGGAACTATATCATTTTATTATTACATCATCTAATGGTGTGATACCGTGGGAAGAGGAGCCTTGAGCTTCACCAGTGTTGTCCTTTTAGGAACAATAGCTACGTGCTTGTGTTTGCTTAGACAACACAACCCATAGCCAAAAGCTATGACACCTAAAGGTTTTTGGGATTTATCGGAAGGGTAGTATCTACTTCATACCTTTCTTAAAACAAGCAGAAAAGCTTGTCATGTGGGAAGTAGGCAACTTGGAATTAATTCCAACCACGTTCATTACCATTGAATGTAAAATCCTACGAATTCTTTAGAAATTCAATCGTAGGTCACTTGCACCAAGGCGGGTGTCAACCGTATGAACGGTGATAGTAGCGTGTGGTCGAAACCGGGCCATGCGCTATATCGAAAACTTTAACAGGGCGATCCTCATTGTTTCTCCTAATAAGGATAATGTTGCACCCGACCACTTTATTTAACCACACAGGATGTATCCATTCCATCCTAAAGGGAATCAAGTCTCCCGAACGACACACTTGCTGATTTGTTTCAGAAGTTGTAGTCCAGACCAGTTGTAGGGTGACAAAAAATCTTGAAAAGTCATTGCTAAAATCGACTGAAAATCTACCAGGCCTAAACGTCAAACAGGGAAACTGGTAGTCAAAGCTTATCTCAATGAGGGAGATTTGCTAGCCAAATGGGAAGCGCACCATGATACACAAAATGTCTGTGATTGGTCAGATTCCCAGTGGATAACCTCCAGAAAGGTAAGATGTCAGCTTTTATGCCTGATGAACCTCAATCTTTATGGTTGACTTAACGGATTAGATGATTACCTCATGATTATCAATGATATCTGGACGTAATGTGTATCCTCCTAAGCACATTATTTTCTTACCGACATCTCGTGATGTTAGGTACTGTGGGAGGCATTGGCTTGACCAATTGCGGGGTAGCCCGTGCGTTCTTTTGGTACATGCGTTAGTTTGCTTTATCTTTGGTGCTTGGCTCCCACTTGATTCCTGGTTCCTTTGAAGACTTACATTATGGTTCGAGACTCTCTGCTTCATTTTATTTGGTACGCTATTCGAGATTATATTTAGTAACTTTGTTTATATTATTTTCTTGAGGTTTGAGAAGTTAATTTCAGGGGAATGCAAGTGGGAGGTATGGTTGATATTTACTCCAAATCGTGCGCACGCTATTTGTTGGTTTGTTGGTTATTCGTTGGTTCTACAAACATGTTCGAAGAAGTTATCATATGGTAGAAGATTATTATCGAGTTCGATTGCTTGAGGACAAGCAAAACTCTAGTATGGGGTTGTTTGATATCGCATATTTCATACGCGTTTTCCTTAGCGATACCGGGCACATTTTGGTTCTTTTGAATACGATTTGGTGTTATTTCGATAAGTATTGTGAAAGTTCGAGTCTAAGACCAAGGAGATGAATTTTGAAGTTATTTGATGGTTTTAGTGATTTTCTATGGAAACGAGTGAAAGATATTGGTTCGATTCGAGTTTGGTTCGAAAACGAGTGATTTTATGAGTTTTACAGTCCGGATTCAGCAAAAAGGGTCTGGAGCGCCGCTCCAAAACATGGAGCGCCGCTCCAGTAGGCAGGATTTTCATGTCGAGAGCTTTCAGAAGGCCAGGAATTAGTTCATCATTAATCGGAGCGCCGCACGACATTTGGAGCGCCGCTCCATCTTCAGGCGGTTTCAGTATTCTCCTATTTAAAGCCCGAATTTTTACCCTAATATTCAATTATTGCATCCAGACGAAATCCAGCAGTTTTTTGATGAAAAAGGGTGGTTTTTGGGGAATCCCAAGATCATTCTAACACATCAATCATTCCAGAAACGCGTCTCGATCCGTTCATCATTCAAGAACACAATTTTCATTAGGTTTAATTCTTATTATCAATATGAATACTCTTAATTATTTATTTATGATTTTGGTTTTAGCCATGGTTGGCTAAGCATTTAAATGTTTGTCTAGATTGAATATTCGTATGTGTTTGGATGATACTTTAATGTTTGATTTGATTAATGCATGATAATTATGAGTTTTGATTAAGAACCATTCTTGTAGGTGTTGATTATTGTTACTAGGTTGATTAGTGATCTTGTTTGAACAAAGGGAACCCTGTTTCAATTTAGTACACTAGTTTTTAATTGATTTGTCTTAACCAATTGGGTGCTTACTGGACCAAGGGGGTAAACCGGGTAACATAGATTGAACAAAATAGGGGTGAATTGTGTGGAGCGAACGCGTAACCAATTGAATCTTAATCTTATAATTAGTTAATTACTAAGTCACAAACAAAAGAGGTCTTTGGTGAAAGGGAACCCTAAGCCAATAAATCCAAGTTTGACGTGTTTGTTAAAAGAGAACTCTTGGTAAACCGACTCTGTAGTTGCATGTATTGATAAATTGAACTAGAGCTTAATAACAAATCATCTGACACTGCGAATAGGAGATCTAGGTGAACATTCTTTTATCTATTGAATTCAAATATCTTTACTTTTCGTTGAGTCTGCATTTATTTCCTATAAACTTAAAAACACAAAAATATTGTCTTTTACTTTTAATCAATCTTTGATTTGGCTAATCGTTAAATAGCCACAGAACAAATTATCTCGTACTTTCGATTTTCATAGATTAACTTAGTTTATTTTATTAATTGCAATCTTAATTCTCACGTTTAAACTGTCCTTGGAACGATTTCGGAATTACCAACTTTATACTATCGCACGATCGGGTACACTGCCTGTTAGTGTGTAGTAATCTTTAAACCGGTATTTTCCAAGGTAAATTATATAATAGATTTTACACATCAAGTTTTTAGCGCCGCCGACGGGGACCGTTATTCTAATATGTTACGCTCGTGTCCGCAACACGGGTTGAATGATTTACAAAAGGTCCAGATTTTCTATAAGGGGTGTGACATACCAACTCGTCAGAATATTGATCAAGCAGCAGGTGGAACTTTAATGGATAAGACCGAAGAAGAGGCACTAGAGATTATTGAAAAGCAAGCTGCTTACACTCATGAATGGCATCAAGATCATGAGTCAACCGGTTCTGCTTCAGTTAAGAGAACAGAAACCACTGGTGCATTTGATGATTATGGGTTTATTAATGCTAAGTTAGACAAATTTGGTAGGCACTTGGAGAAGTTGGAGAAGGACATGCATGGTATTAAGGTTGGTTATGAGTTTTGCGGGGGATTACACTTAGGAAAAGATTGTGATGCAGGTTTGACTATGAACCAGAAAGAAGAGATCGCTTATATTAGTCAACAGAACACAATCAGTTTCAGGGACGTGCGCAGTTTAATAGGAATTTCAACAATCCATATAATCCTCAAGGTAATCAAGGTTCGAGGTTCCAGCCAGGTTCTAGTGGAGGATATCAACAGCAAGCTCCCGGGTATTTTCAGAAACCCCAAGTTGAAGAGAAAAAGTCCAACCTTGAAGCTATGATCAAAAAGCTTGTGATGTCTCAAACTCAGCTTGTTACTACTGTTACTCAAAACAATGAGAAGAATGATCAAATGTTTCGAAATCAATAAGCGGCTATTCAGAATCTGGAGAAACAAATTGGTCAACTTGCTAATCAGAGTAATGAGAGGAAACCGGGGGAGTTACCGAGCAAAACAGATAATAACCCGAAGAATGGGCACGTTAATGCTATCACTACCTGAAGTGGTTTAGGATATGATTCACCGCGAAAGCCAGATGAGTATGATTTGCGAGTGCCGTTGGTTAAGGATAGTGAGCCGGTAGTTGCTAGTGAACCAGAGGGGGAAAAGGAGCCGGAACAGGTGATTGAGAAGGTGGTAAGGGTACCGGAAACCGTTGCTGCAAAACCGGTAGTTAAAGAGTATCAACCACCGCTCCCATTCCCGAGGAAGCAGAGATTGAAGAATCTTGAGGCGGAAAAGTCCAAATTCATGGACTTGATTAAAAAAGTTAACATAAATTTGCCTTTTATTGATGTGATTGAAGGTATGCCCAAGTATGCAAGGTTTCTTAAGGACTTGCTAACTAACAGGAAGAAGCTGGAGAACGTGTCTTCAGTCAGGTTAAATGCCGCGTGCTCAGCGGTAGTTACAAACAAGCTTCCCGAGAAGCTTGAGGATCCTAGGAGTTTCACCATCCCTTGTTTACTGGGTAATTTGGATTGTATGAGAGCGTTGGCAGATTTGGGGGCTAGCATAAATTTAATGCCCTATTCTATTTATTTAAAGCTAGACCCCGGAGAGTTGAAACCCACGCGTATGGCTATTCAGCTAGCTGACAGCTCTATTAAATTCCCTCGTGGAATTATTGAGAATATGCTAGTTAAGACCGGGTCATTGGTTTTCCCGGCTGATTTCGTGGTTTTGGATATGGAAGTGGATGAAAGGATTCCACTTATTTTGGGTCGGCCATTTTTAAATACGGCTAGATGTATCATTGATGTTTATGGCCAACAGTTTACCCTTAGGATAGATGATTTGCATGCAACTTTCTCAATCGACCATGCTTTAAAATACCCTGCCTACACTGATGATACATTTTATTTTTTTAACACTGTGAATGTCCAGTATGAGTTTTTGCAGGAATTCCCAGAGTTACAGGGTTCAGGAGAATGTTCATTGATTGAAATTGATGAAGAGTTGCAGGTTGAGGAGGTGGATATTTTGACCACCTTGATGGAAAACGGCTATGAACTGACTGAGGAGGAGTTCAAAGAAATCGAACGTGATGTGGATTACCGGAGCAAGTCTTCAATTGAAGAACCTCCCGAGTTAGAATTGAAGCCACTTCCAGATCATTTGGAATACGCTTATTTGCAGGAGGAATCTAAGCTCCCAGTAATTATTTCTTCTTCTCTTACTACAGGTCAGAAAACTGAACTTGTGACCATGCTAAACGCCCATAAACCGACCATTGCGTGGAAAATTCATGACATCAGGGGTATTAGTCCCTCCTATTGCACCCACAAGATTCTAATGGAGGATAACTCTAAACCTGTGGTGCAACGTTAAAGGAGGTTGAACCCGCACATGCAAGATGTTGTGAAGAAAGAGATCATTAAGCTCCTCGATGCAGGTCTGATTTACCAAATTTCTGACAGTCCGTAGATTAGCCCGGTACACTGTGCACCTAAGAAACGTGGTATGACTGTTACCACTAATGATAAAAATGAGTTAATTTCCACTCGGACTGTCACGGGGTGGCGTGTTTGTATAGACTATCGTAAGTTGAACGACGCCACACGCAAAGACTACTTCCCGTTACCTTTCATGGATCAAATGCTAGAGAGGTTAGCGGAAAACAGCTTTTATTGTTTTCTTGATGGTTTTTCGGGCTATTTTCAAATTCCTATCTCACCTGAGGACCAAGAGAAAACCACTTTCACGTGCCCGTATGACACATTCTCATACCGTCGCATGCCCTTTGGCCTTTGTAACGCTCCGGCCACTTTTCAAAGGTGCATGATGTCATACCCCGTCCAAAATCTTTCTGAATGAATATAATAACATCTGGTATCATCGCGATGAACTGACATCTATATGCCCTGAACGACTCCATGTAATATCTTTAAAATGAGCAAATGCACAGCGGAAGACTTCTTTCAAACCTGAGAATAAACATGCTTTCAAGTGTCAACCAAAAGATTGGTGAGTTCATAGGTTTATCTTAAAACAATAAAATTCATCATTTTGATAGACCACAAGATTTAAATCCTGCATGATACAAATGGGCCTGAATCCTATACCCACCTGTAATGTACATGTTATATCTTTTAAATACAGTACATATTTCTCGTGTACGAAACCATTTTCATAAATCATAGTAACCGTACACATATCTTGTGCACAAAAATAAGATACACACAACCTGTGTATAAAATCATTCTCTCGATATATAACATTCACATCAACTGGTGGCAATTATCATGTCCACATAATTCAATGGTGGCAATTATCATGTCCACATAATTCAATGGTGGCAATTTTCATGTCCACATAATTCAATAATAATCCGCAGAACTTCTGTCTGCATAATAATTCATTCGAGGAATGTTTTGCTTGTGTCTATCTCGTCAAACATTTATAAAAGCATTTCATGTATTTGCAGTCCAAAATATATTTCAAAAGCATTTAATAAAGCAGTTGTAAAAATAGCGCATGTATTCTCAGTCCGAAAAATGTAAAGAGTAAAAGGGAGCAAATGAAACTCACCAATTGTATTTTGTAGTAAAAATACATATAACATCATTGAATAAGTGTAAGGTTGGCATCGGATTCACGAACCTATATCATTTGTTTATTTATTAATATACGTAGTTGTAATCGAACAATATATATATATATATATATATATATATATATATATATATATATATATATATATATATATATATATATATATATATATATATATATATATATATATATATTATATCTTTAATATATATATTATGAATGTTTAATTTTTGTGTATATATGCATAATGATTAATATTTATATAGTTAGATTAATATATCCATATTTATATATATAATTGTTTAGTGTTATATTTAGAAATTAACAGTTTGTTATATTTACTTTATATATTTTATATCACTAATATTTATTATAACATATTGATAATTCTAATTTATATTAAGGTGTACGTATAAATAACAAAATATATATATATATATATATTTGTATATTAATTGATATATTTTATATATAGTTTAGTTAACATCATTAAAAAAAATATAGTGATCTATGATATTAATATTATTATAATGTATTTTTATAGGAATATCTATTGGTAATAATACTAACATGATAAGAATGATAATACTAATGATAATAATGATAATAACAATAATAGTGTAAATTTTAATAATGATTAAGATAATAACTTTACCAATCTTTGATAAAGATGATAGTTTTTATAAAAATAATAACTTTGATAATTTTTAAATGTAATTATACTTTACTTTAATTATATAAGGATAATAATAATAACAGTGTTAGTAATAATAAGTTTTAGCATAACTTCTTGTTAACTTTGTAACTTATATCTATAGTTCCTATCACTTAAAGTTATAGTCATTTTAATAATAATAATAATAATAATAATAATAATAATAATAATAATAATAATAATAATAATAATAATAATAATAATAATAATAATTATAATAATTATAATAATTATAATTATAATGATAATCATATTAATGATAAAAATGATAGTATTAATAATAATACTTATAATTATAATAATAACAATGATAATACTAATAATTAGATTAATGAGAATAATAATTATACTTCTAAATGTTAGGAAATGATAACAATTATCATAATAATAATAATAATAATAATAATAATAATAATAATAATAATAATAATAATAATAATAATAATAATAATAATAAGAGTAATAATAATAATACTACCTTATAAGAAAATGTTCCCAAAAAATTGAACTTCCTTTGCCAGGGCTCGAACTCGAGACCTCTCGCCTAACCCAACACCCTCATAAACCATTACGCTGTCTCCGTTTTTTTTCTTTTTATAACTAGAATTTTAATTTACTTAACCCGATATTATCAGTTTCCCTTTCTCTTCTTTATCTATCATTAATCGATTCATTTCCCATCATCATCTAAATCGTTAAGTATCATAATCAACCGTTATCATCAATAATCTCTCGTTTAATCTTCATATCCATCACAGAATCATAAAATCCTAATCATATTACCATCGTTACTGTTCAGAAACAAAGAAAATACGGTAGCAACAATACTGATCATCAAATGGGTTTTTAATGGGGTTATCTCTCACCAATGAAGACAAACGTTTGATCAGGTCTTGAATTTATTTGGCTTTTTAGCTTAATTAACATTAATGACTTATGAATCTCTATCCTCATCCAAATATATAACGTATTTACTCTTAAAACTTTCAAAAAGCACTTCCTTTGTCTGCCACTAACTATACATAAATCAAAAGTGCGATATGAGTTCAATATTCGATATCACTTCTGCATGTTTATCATTATGAGTGATATACCCACTATCCTAAAGCATCATCATCATGTTATCATATATTATCTTCTTTTATTCTTCTACAATCCATTGTTAACATCTTCCCTATCTAAAACCGTATAGAAACAGAATAATTCAGCTGCAATAGCAGCTATTCAGCTTCGAGAAAGAAAAGAAAATAAATGGATAAATAGTAACGGGTTTGAGTGGTGGTTTTGCGGTGTGTGTTAGTTTACCAGGATAGTAGTAACAATTAGAACAAGTGTGTGTTCCGATTTCTTGTCAAACATAACCCAAATACTACAAACCTTTCGAGCAGTGGCTGTACTAAATCATAGTAACAAAATAAAAATAAAAATGCCAAGGTGGTGGTGTGCTCACAGCTATAACAGCAACTAGGAAGGCAGCAAGTTTCGTTGTTAGAGTATAATGATGGTTCAAAGGTGGTGATTAAGGAAGAGGGTGAGGTTGTCGATGATGTGTGAGATGATAGTCTTGGTGGTGGGTTGAAAGGAAACAGATACAAATAGTTCGTTAGTTGGTGGTGGTATTTAAACGGTGGTGACTTGGTGGTAGTGGTGGCTCGGTGTTTGGGTCCAACCGAACAGAAAAGAAAATGGGGGTGGGTTCAAAGATATTGGGTCAAGGGTGATGACTGAATAATGTGGGTTTCGAATCAAGAATCAGAAAAATGTAGTAACGATGGTTGTGGAACCAAAATGGTTGATTAATACAAATTTAAATAGAAATATAAAAGCTTTAGCAGTAGCGTAGCAGTTTGATTTAATAAGGTGGGTGTTGGTTTGTTGAATGTTTGATCGAAAACAGAAAAAGAACAAGAAAGAGAAGGTGGTGACTTGCAATTGAGAAAGGTGAGAGAGGAAGGTGATGTGGGTTTGATG
This sequence comes from Rutidosis leptorrhynchoides, assembly GCF_046630445.1. Taxonomy (NCBI): domain Eukaryota; kingdom Viridiplantae; phylum Streptophyta; class Magnoliopsida; order Asterales; family Asteraceae; genus Rutidosis; species Rutidosis leptorrhynchoides. The sequence goes on from NC_092336.1 coordinate 520,872,876, forward strand.
AAGATGTCGATGAAGGTGTGGTAGTGAAAAGGAATTCAAATGAACATATTACTTGTGAATTGATCGATTTATTTGGTGAATGTGATATTAAACTTTCAATCAGACAACGAAGTCAGAAGAAAGAAAAAAAATATAAAATAAACAAAAGGTGAAAGCAATTGCTAACAGAAATTGGACTGGCTCTTGTGATTAGTTTCTGATTTGTACTAATTTGATTCAGTGAATCCATCATCTACATATGGACAACGATTGGAAACAGAGATAAATATGTCCTTATATTTATTTAAGTGTTTATCCGTAAATACCTATATATATATCTATATTTGTACATAAAATTTATGTATATAAATCTGCATTATATATATATATATATATTTATTAGTATTTATATAAATTTGTTTATATGTTTGATTATATATAATTCATAAACTATAATGTTATTAATAATATAAAATACTAATACTATAATAAAAATTTCGAGATACTAATAATAATAATAAAAATAATAATGATGATATTAATATCAATAATAATAATAATTAATAATTTATAATTAAATAATAATACTAATAATATTAATAATGGTTTTATTAATAACAAATAAATAATATTATTAATAATGATTTTGATAACAATTATTATAACATGGATAACAATAATATTGTTAATAACAATAATGCAAATAATTCTTAATATTATTAATAATAATGTTGATAATAGTAGTACTACATCAATCTGTATATATCAAATTCATATCATTAGATTGTATTTAAATAATATTAATCACACTAATATTGATATCATTATTGGAATAACAATATTTATATAACGACTATATTCATACTTGTATTATATATATGTATCATTACTTATATTATATATTATCTTTTGTTGAATATTTATTACTTATCAATTTTATTTATATTATCATATACATATATTCTTAAATTACATTATCTATAATTATGTTTTATCAAATTTTATTACATAGTTAAGTATATTAATTATATATATATTAAAACAAGTACATTTATATTTATATATATATAAATATATTTATTTACAAACAATTGTTCGTGAATCGTCGGGAATAGTCGAAGGGTAATTGATTACATGAATATAATTTCAAACTTTTTGAGACTCAACATTGCAGATTTTGCTTATCGTATCGGAAACATATAAAGATTAAGGTTTAAATTTGATCGGGAATTTCTGGGTAATCACACATGATGGCCATATTCCATGATATGATAGAAGATTGCATGGAAGTGTTCATGGATGACTTTTCGGTCTTCGGTGACACTTTCGATTCATGCCTTCTTGTGCTTAACTAAGAAAAGTGTCATTTCATGGTACAAGGGGGCATCGTCCTCGGGCACAAGATTTCTAGGAACGGTATTGAGGTGGATCCCGCAAAGGTAACGGCTATTAAGAACCATCCACCTCCCACCGATGTTAAGGGTGTTCGGAGTTTTCTCGTGAAATGTCCTGTTCATATTGATTATAAACGTTCCATATTAATTGATTTCATTGCGAGGTTTTGACCTCTATATGAGACGTTTTTCAAAGACTGCATTCATTTTTAAAACAACCATAACCTTTATTTTATCAATAAAGGTTTTAAAAATATTACGTAGATTATCAAATAATGATAATCTAAAATATACTGTTTACACACGACCATTACATAATGGTTTCTAATAGAAATATATTACATCGACATATGTTTCTTGAATGCAGTTTTTACACAATATCATACAAACATGGACTCCAAATCTTGTCCTTATTTTAGTATGCAACAGCGGAAGCTCTTAGTATTCACCTGAGAATAAACATGCTTTAAACATCAACAAAAATGTTGGTGAGTTATAGGTTTAACCTATATATATCAAATCGTAACAATAGACCGCAAGATTTCATATTGAAATACACATCCCATACATAGAGATAAAAATCATTCATATGGTGAACACCTGGTAACCGACATTAACAAGATGCATATATAAGAATATCCCCATCATTCCGGGACACCCTTCGGATATGATATAAATTTCGAAGTACTAAAGCATCCGGTACTTTGGATGGGGTTTGTTAGGCCCAATAGATCTATCTTTAGGATTCACGTCAATTAAGGTGTCTGTTCCCTAATTCTTAGATTATCAGACTTAATAAAAAGGGGCATCTTCAATTTCGATAATTCAACCATAGAATGTAGTTTCCCGTACTTGTGTCTATTTTGTAAATCATTTATAAAACCTGCATGTATTCTCATCCCAAAAATATTAGATTTTAAAAGTGGGACTATAACTCACTTTCACAGATATTTCCTTCCTCGGAAATAAGACTTGGCCACGGATCGATTCATGAACCTTTACAAATATGTACATATATATCAAAGTATGATCAAAATATAATTACAACTATTTTTATTATGTTTTAAAGATTTGAGTGTATTAAGTCAGCTGTCCTCGTTAATAACCTACAACTAGTTGTCCACAGTTAGATGTACAGAAATAAATTGATATATATTATCTTGAATCAATCCACGACCCAGTGTATACACGTCTCAAGCTAGATCACAACTCAAAGTATATATATTTTTGGAATCAACCTCAACCCTGTATAGCTAACTCCAATATTACTGCATATAGAGTGTCTATGGTTGTTCCAAATAATATATATACATGGGTCGATATGATATGTCAAAACATTTGCATACGTGTCTATGGTATCCCAAGATTACATAATATATTAGAATACATGTATAATACAATATAATTTAGCTAGGATATGATTTGTATAGATTTGTTAAACATTTCCCGTAGCTAAAAAGATCAAAAATATCCAATCTTGTTTTACCCATAACTTCTTCATTTTAAATCCGTTTTGAGTGAATCAAATTGCTATGGTTTCATATTAAACTCTAATTTAAGAATCCAAATAGAAAAAATATAGGTTTATAGTCGGAAATTTAAGTTACATGTCAATTACTAAAGAGGTTGTCATTTCCGTCGAAAGAACGACATCTTGATGACCATTTTGAAAAACATACTTTCACTTTGAGTTTAACCAAGATTTTTGGATATAGTTTCATGTTCATATGAAAAATCATTTTCCCAGAAGAACAACTTTTAAATCAAAGTTTATCATAGTTTTTAATTATCCAAACCAAAGCAGCCCTCGGTTTCACTACAACGGCGTATATCCGATTTTATGGTGTTCATCGTGTTTCCAGGTTTTAAATCATTAAGTTAGCATATCATATAGATATAGAACATGTGTTTAGTTGATTTTAAAAGTCAAGTTAGAAGGATTAACTTTTGTTTGCAAACAAGTTTAGAATTAACTAAACTATGTTCTAGTGATTACAAGTTTAAACCTTCGAATACGATAGCTTTATATGTATGAATCGAATGATGTTATGAACATCATTACTACCTCAAGTTTTCTGGATAAAACTACTGGAAGTGAGAAAAGTGGATCTAGCTTCAAAGGATCCTTGGATGGCTTGAAAGTTCTTGAAGCAGAATCATGACACGAAAACAGTTCAAGTAAGATTTTCACTCGAAATAAGATTGTTATAGTTGTAGAAATTGAATCAAAGTTTGAATATGAATATTACCTTGAATTAGAAAGATATCCTACTGTAAATAACAAAGGTTCCTTGATCTTGGATGATTACTTGGAATGGATTAGAAAGCTTGGAAGTAGACTTGCAAACTTGGAAGTATTCTTGATTTTTATGAAACTATACTTATGGAATTTATGAAGAACACTTAAACTTGAAGATGAAACTTGAGAGAGATCAATTAGATGAATAAAATTGAAGAATGAAAGTGTTTGTAGGTATTTTTGGTCGTTGGTATATGGATTAGATATAAAGGATATGTAATTTTGTTTTCATGTAAATAAGTCATGAATGATTACTAATATTTTTGTAATTTTATGGGATATTTCATGCTAGTTGCCAAATGATGGTTCCCACATGTGTTAGGTGACTCACATGGGCAACTAAGAGCTAATCATTGGAGTGTATATACCAATAGTACATACATCTAAAAGCTGTGTATTGTACGAGTACGAATACGGGTGCATACGAGTAGAATTGTTGATGAAACTGAACGAGGATGTAATTGTAAGTATTTTTGTTAAGTAGAAGTACTTTGATATGTGTCTTGAAGTCTTTCAAAAGGGTAAGAATTCATATCAAAACACAACATGTATATACATTCTAATGGAGTCGTTAAGTCTTCGTTAGTCGTTACATGTAAGTGTTGTTTTGAAACCTTTAAGTTAACGATCTCAATTAATGTTGTTAACCCAATGTTTATTATATCAAATTAGATATTAAATTATTATATTATCATGATATTATGATGTATGAATATCTCTTAATATGATATATACATTAAAATATCGTTACAATGATAATCGTTACATATAAGTCTCGTTTCGTAATTCTTGAGTTAGTAGTCTTGTTTTTACATATGTAGTTCATTGTTAACACACTTAATGATATATTTAAATATCATTTTATCATGTTAAATATAGTGTATCAATATCTTAATATGATACATATGTATTTAGTAGACGTTATCATAACGATAATCGTTATATATATCATTTCGAGTTTCTTAACTTAGTAATCTCATTTCTTATGTATATCACACATTGTTAATATATTTAGTGAGATACTTACTCATCATAATATCATGTCAACCATATATATATATGTCTATATATACCACAACATGTAGTTTTTACAATTTTGTAACGTTCGTGAATCGCCGGTCAACTTGGGTGATCAATTGTCTATATGAAACTTATTTCATTTAATAAAGTCTTAACAAGTTTGATTGCTTAACATGTTGGAAACATTTAGTCATGTAAATATCAATCTCAATTAATATATATAAACATGGAAAAGTTCGGGTCACTACAGTACCTACCCGTTAAATAAATTTCGTCCCGAAATTTTAAGCTGTTGAAGGTGTTGACGAATCTTCTGGAAATAGATGAGGGTATTTCTTCTTCATCTGATCTTCACACTCCCAGGTGACCTCGGGTCCTCTACGAGCATTCCATCGAACCTTAACAATCGGTATCTTGTTTTGCTTAAGTCTCTTAACCTCACGATCCATTATTTCGATGGGTTCTTCAATGAATTGAAGTTTTTCATTGATTTGGATTTCGTCCAACGGAATAGTGAGATCTTCTTTAGCAAAACATCTCTTCAAATTCGAGACGTGGAAAGTGTTATGTACAACCACGAGTTGTTGAGGTAGCTCCAATTGGTAAGCTACTGGTCCGACACGATCTATAATCTTGAATGGTCCAATGTACCTTGGATTTAGTTTCCCCCGTTTACCAAATCGAACAACGCCTTTCCAAGGTGAAACCTTAAGCATGACCATTTCTCCAATTTCAAACTCTATATCTTTTCTTTTACTGTCCGCGTAGCTCTTTTGTTTACTCTGGGCGGTTTTCAATCGTTATTGAATTTGGATGATTTTCTCGGTAGTTTCTTGTATTATCTCCGGACCCGTAATATGTCTATCCCCCACTTCATTCCAATAAATCGGAGACCTGCACTTTCTACCATAAAGTGCCTCAAACGGCGCCATCTCAATACTAGAATGATAACTGTTGTTGTAGGAAAATTCTACTAACGGTAGGTGTCGATCCCAACTGTTTCCGAAATCAATAACACATGCTCGTAGCATGTCTTCAAGTGTTTGTATCGTCCTTTTGCTCTGCCCATCAGTTTGTGGATGATAAGCAGTACTCATGTCTAGACGAGTCCCCAATGCTTGTTGCAACGTCTGCCAGAACCTTGAAACAAATCTACCATCCCTATCAGAGATAATAGAGACGGGTATTCCATGTCTGGAGACAACCTCCTTCAAATACAATCGTGCCAACTTCTCCATTTTGTCATCTTCTCTCATTGGCAGGAAGTGTGCTGACTTGGTGAGACGATCAACTATTACCCAAATAGTATCATAACCACTTGCAGTCCTTGGCAATTTAGTAATGAAATCCATGGTAATGTTTTCTCATTTCCATTCCGGGATTTCAGGTTGTTGTAGTAGACCTGATGGTTTCTGATGTTCAGCTTTGACCTTATAACACGTCAAACATTCTCCTACATATTTAGTAATATCGGCTTTCATACCCGGCCACCAAAAGTGTTTCTTGAGATCTTTATACATCTTCCCCGCTCCAGGATGTATTGAATATCTGGTTTTATGTGCTTCTTTAAGTACCATTTCTCTCACATCTCCAAACCTTGGTACCCAAATTCTATCAGCCCTATATCAGGTTCCGTCTTCCCGAATATTAAGATGTTTCTCTGATCCTTTGGGTATCTCATTCTTCAACTTTCCTTCTTTTACAACCCCCTGTTGCGCCTCCTTTATTTGAGTAGTAAGGTTAGTACGAATAATTATATTCATAGCTTTTACCCGTATAGGTTCTCTGTCCTTTCTACTCAAAGCGTCGGCTACCACATTCGCCTTCCCCGGGTGGTATCGAATCTCAAAATCATAATCATTCAACAGTTCAATCCACCTGCGTTGTCTCATATTTAGTTGCTTCTGATTAAATATATGTTAGAGACTTTTGTGGTCGGTATATATAATACTTTTGACTCCATATAAATAATGCCTCCAAGTCTTTAATGCAAAAACAACAGCACCCAATTCCAAATCGTTTGTTGCATTAATACACACCCGAGACCTTGCTTTGATGCGTCACAATAAATCACAAAATCATCATTCCCTTCAGGCAATGACAATATAGGTGCCATAGTTAGCTTTTTCTTCAATAACTGAAACGCCTTCTCTTGTTCATCCTTCCATTCAAATTTCTTCCCTTTATGCGTTAATGCAGTCAAGGGTTTTGCTATTTTGGAGAAATCTTGGATGAATCTTCTGTAGTAACCAGCCAATCCTAAAAATTGACGTATATGCTTCGGAGTTTTTGGGGTTTCCCACTTTTCAATGGTTTCGATCTTTGCCGGGTCCACCTGGATACCTTCTTTGTTCACTATGTGACCGAGGAATTGAACTTCTTCCAACCAAAATGCACACTTTGAAAACTTAGCGTACATTTTTTCTTTCCTAAATACTACTAGCACTTTTCTCAAATGTTCTTCGTGCTCTTGATCATTCTTTGAGTAAATAAGTATGTCATCGATGAAAACAATGACATAATTGTCAAGATATGGCCCACACACTCGGTTCATAAGGTCCATGAACACAGCTGGTGCATTAGTTAAACCAAAAGGCATGACCATAAACTCGTAATGACCGTAACGTGTTCTGAAAGCAGTCTTTGGAATATCATCTTCTTTCATCCGCATTTGATGATACCCGGAACGTAAGTCAATCTTTGAATAAACAGACGAGCCTTGTAGTTGATCAAATAAGTCGTCGATTCTCGGTAGTGGATAACGGTTTTTGATGGTAAGTTTGTTCAACTCTCTGTAGTCAATACACAACCTAAATGTACCATCCTTCTTCTTGACAAACAAAACAGGAGCTCCCCATGGTGATGTGCTTGGTTGAATGAAACCACGTTCTAATAGTTCCTGCAGTTGGCTTTGCAGTTCTTTCATCTCGCTGGGTGCGAGTCTGTAAGGAGCACGAGCTATTGGTGCAGCTCCTGGTACAAGATCTATTTGAAATTCAACAGGTCGATGTGGAGGTAGTCCCGGTAATTCTTTCGGAAATACATCGGGAAATTCTTTTGCGACGGGGAACATCATTGATGCTCTTTTCTTCAGTTTGTACTTTCTCGACGTGTGCTAAAACAGCATAGCGACCTTTTCTTATTAGTTTTTGTGCCTTCAAATTACTAATAAGATGTTGCTTCGTATTGCCCTTTTCTCCGTACACCATTAAGGGTTCTCCTTCTTCTCGTACAATGAGAATTGCATTTTTGTAACATACGATCTCTGCTTTCATCTCCTTCAGCCAGTCCATGCCAACTATTACAACAAAACTCCCTAACTCTACTGGTATCAAATCAATCTTAAATATTTCGCTACCCAGTTAAATTTCTCGATTCCGGCATATATAATCTGCTGAAATTAATTTACCGTTTGCTAATTCGAGTAAAAATTTACTATCCAACGGCGTCAATGGACAACTTAATTTAGCACAAAAATCTCTACTCATATAGCTTCTATCCGCACCCGAATTAAATAAAACGTAAGCAGATTTATTGTCAATAAGAAACGTACCCGTAACAAGCTCCGGGTCTTCCTATGCCTCTGCCGCATTAATATTGAAACTCTTCCGCGGCCTTGTCCATTCGTGTTCTCCTGGTTCGGGCAATTTCTAATAATGTGGCCCGGTTTTCCACATTTATAACAAACTACATTGGCATAACTTTCTCCGAAACTACTTGCTCCGCCATTACTCGTTTCGACACCATTTGTTCCTTTCGTTCTGTTAACCCCTGGTCCGTAGACCTCACACTTCGCCACGCTATGACCATTTCTTTTACACTTGTTGCAAAATTTGGTGCAGAACCCCGAGTGATACTTTTCACACCTTTGGCATAGCTGCTTCTGATTGTTGTTGTTGTTGTTGCGGTTGTTATTGTTGTTGGGATGATTGTTGTAGTTGTTGTTGTTGTTGTTGTGCCGTTTGTTGTAGTTGCGATTGATGTTGCGATTGTTGGGATAGTTGTTGTTGTTTTGGTGACTCTTATCACCGTTTTCCTCCCACTTTCTTTTGACTAACTTCACGTTGGCCTCTTTGGCTGCCTGTTCTTTAATTCTTCCCTCAATCTGGTTCACTAGTTTGTGAGCCATTCTACCTACCTTTTGTATGGAGGCAGGCTCGTGTGAACTTATATCTTCTTGGATTCTCTCTGGTAACCCTTTCACAAATGCGTCGATCTTCTCTTCCTCATCTTCAAACGCTCTCGGACACAATAGGCATAATTCTGTGAATCGTCTTTCATACGAAGTAATATCGAATCCCTGTGTTCGTAACCCTCTAAGTTCTGACTTGAGCTTATTGACCTTGGTTCTGGGACGGTACTTCTCGTTCATCAAGTGCTTGAATGCTGACTACGGTAGCGCGTAAGCAGCATCTTGTCCCACTTGCTCTAGATAGGTATTCCACCATGTTAACGCAATACCTGTGAAGGTATGCGTAGCGTACTTCACTTTGTCTCCTTCAGCACACTTACTTATGGCAAACACCGATTCAACTTTCTCGGTCCACCGTTTCAATCCGATTGGTCCTTCAGTCCCATCAAATTCTGAAGGTTTGCAGGCAGTGAATTCCTTGTAGGAGCATCCTACACGATTTCTTGCGCCGTTAGCTGTATTTCTAGATTCAGAGTTATTGTTTTTATGTAGCGCGACCTGTACTACGGCTATGTTTGAAGCAAGAAAGGCACGAAATTCCTCTTCGCTCATATTCAAGGTGTGTCGAGTAGTCGGTGCCATTTCCTTCAAAATAGTCAAATGAAACAATTTAATCATACAGAATATTAAGAGTAGTCAATAGTATCTCGTAGCATAATATGAACTCATTTATAAAAGCTTTTTCTTCATATTAGCGTTTTATAAGTTTAAATTCGGGTATTACCTACCCGTTAAGTTCATACTTAGTAGCTAATATACAATTCAACTACTACAATTCCATATGAAAAACTGATTATAATAATATATCACATATAAATATTCTTCAAACTTACAACTTCGCTATATTACATATAACATGAAATATAGTACACTATGATACAGGACAGTTTTGAAGATAAATCTAGTTAATACGCAAGTTGTTCAGCAAAGGAAATAAAGACACGTAATTCATAAGTCCAGAAAGAAGTCATGCATTCTGGTTTTACTAAGACGACTTCCCATCCTTGGTCTTGTGGAAAATAACCGTTATGACCATTAGCTAGGCAGCATGTTGTAATTTCCTCAAAAGGACGAGGGTTTCGTAATGTCCAACAGCCCTGTAATAATCTAAAAACCTTGTTTCTCACCCCAACTACTGAATCCGTCACTTGTGGGAAAGTTTTATTTAAAAGCTGCAATCCGATGTTCTTTTTCTCACTTTGGTAAGAAGCGAACATCACTAACCCGTAAGCATAACATGCTTCTTTATGTTGCATGTTAGAAGCTCTTTCTAATTCACGAAATCCTATGTTGGGATATGTTGAGTCAAAATAGGCTCTTAACCCGTAGCGTAAAATTGCATTTGGGTTCCCCGCATTTAACGCTTTAAAGAAAACACGGCGTAACTTAAAGTTTCCCCAATGTGATATACCCCACCTATCAAAGGAAAGCCTTTTATAAACTAAGGCATTTCTAGAAAGTCTTTCAAATATTTGACAAGTTAATTTCGCCATAACTAAATGTACTGATGAATTCTGACCGACTCTAGACAAGATTTCCTCAATCAAATCCTCTGGTAGGTCTTCTAAAATATTCGGTTGTCTACCCTTAACGTCCATTTTGTTTTTATACTGTAAAATAGACAAGGATTAGATTCGTAATAACAAACAATACAAGCAATTTTTACATAGAACATAAAAGTACAAGCACACTACAATATATTTATTACACAACATGCTCACACCCCTCTAATCTGAATCACTGGTTTCTTCTTCTTCGGACTTGGTTCTTTTTCCTAATCTTCTAGGGATATATGATGTTCCTCTAATACGAGTCGTCATTTTCCACATTGGTTTAGAAAAACTTGGTGGTTTAGAGGTTCCCAGGTTATTGTCACGATATTGAAAATATGGGTGTTGACGGTACATATAAAGTTCATCGGGGTCGGAATCAGATTTCTCTATTTTGATGCCTTTTCCCTTATTATTTTCTTTTGCCTCATTAAATTGGGTCGGGGGAATTTCTATAACATCATCGGAATCCTCATCAGGATCCGATTCATCGAAAAATTGGTAATTTTCCCAATATTTTGCTTCCTTAGCGGAAACACCATTGACCATTATTAACTTTGGTCCATCGGTTGAAGATTTTCTTTTATTTGACCGGTTTTCTGTAGTTCCTACTATTCCCCCTCCGGAACCGCTTCTTCTTCCGGTTCCTCTTCTTCTGGTTCCTCTTCTTCCGGTTCCTCTTCTTCCGGTTCCTCTTCTTCCGGTTCCGTTTCCTCTTCTTCCGGTTCTTCGGGAACTTGTGAATCTTGCCAATATATATTCGACTCTTCGTTATTATTAAGTGAGTCAATGGGATTTGTGCTAGAGGTAGACATCTATCACACAATATCAAACATGTTAAGAGATTAATATATCACATAATATTTACATGTTAATAATATATAGTTTCCAACAAAAAATGTTAAGCAATCATTTTTAAAGAAAACACGGTCGAAGTCCAGACTCACTAATGCATCCTAACAAACTCGATAAGAAATACTAATGCAAATTTTCTGGTTCTCTAAGACCAACGCTCGGATACCAACTGAAATGTCCCGTTCATATTGATTATAAACGTTCCATATTAATTGATTTCGTTGCGAGGTTTTGACCTCTATATGAGACGTTTTTCAAAGACTGCATTAATTTTTAAAACAACCATAACCTTTATTTTATCAATAAAGGTTTTAAATACGTAGATTATCAAATAATGATAATCTAAAATATACTATTTACACACGACCATTACATAATGGTTTACAATAGAAATATATTACATCGAAATATGTTTCTTGAATGCAGTTTTACACAACATCATACAAACATGGACTCCAAATCTTGTCCTTATTTTAGTATGCAACAGCAGAAGCTCTTAGTATTCACCTGAGAATAAACATGCTTTAAACGTCAACAAAAATGTTGGTGAGTTATAGGTTTAACCTATATATATCAAATCGTAACAATAGAACACAAGATTTCATATTTCAATACACATCCCATACATAGAGATAAAAATCATTCATATGGTGAACACCTGGTAACCGACATTAACAAGATGCATATATAAGAATATCCCCATCATTCCAGGACACCCTTCGGATATGATATAAATTTCGAAGTACTAAAGCATCTGGTACTTTGGATGGGGTTTGTTAGGCCCAATATATCTATCTTTAGGATTCGCGTCAATTAGGGTGTCTGTTCCCTAATTCTTAGATTACCAGACTTAATAAAAAGGGGCATCTTCGATTTCAATAATTCAACCATAGAATGTAGTTTTACGTACTTGTGTCTATTTTGTAAATCATTTATAAAACCTGCATGTATTCTCATCCCAAAAATATTAGATTTTAAAAGTGGGACTATAACTCACTTTCACAGATATTTTCTTCCTCGGAAATAAGACTTAGCCACGGATCGATTCACGAACCTATACAAATATGTACATATATATCAAAGTATGATCAAAATATAATTACAACCATTTTTATTATGTTTTAAAGATTTGAGTGTATTAAGTCAGTTGTCCTCGTTAATAACCTACAACTAGTTGTCCACAGTTAGATGTACAGAAATAAATCGATATATATTATCTTGAATCAATCCACGACCCAGTGTATACACGTCTCAGGCTAGATCACAACTCAAAGTATATATATTTTTGGAATCAACCTCAACCCTGTATAGCTAACTCCAACATTACTGCATATAGAGTGTCTATGGTTGTTCCAAATAATATATATACATGGGTCGATATGATATGTCAAAACATTTGCATACGTGTCTATGGTATCCCAAGATTACATAATATATTAGAATACATGTATAATACAATATAAGTTAGCTAGGATATGATTTGCATAGATTTGTTAAACATTTCACGTAGCTAAAAAGATCAAAAATATCCAATCTTGTTTTACCCATAACTTCTTCATTTTAAATCCGTTTTGAGTGAATCAAATTGCTATGATTTCATATTGAACTCTAATTTAAGAATCCAAAAGAAAAAATATAGGTTTATAGTCGGAAATTTAAGTTACATGTCAATTACTAAAGAGGTTGTCATTTACGTCGAAAGAACGACATCTTGATGACCATTTTGAAAAACATACTTTCACTTTGAGTTTAACCAAGATTTTTGGATATAGTTTCATGTTCATATGAAAAATCATTTTCCCAGAAGAATAACTTTTAAATCAAAGTTTATCATAGTTCTTAATTATCCAAACCAAAACAGCCCCCGGTTTCACTACGACGGCGTATATCCGATTTTATGGTGTTCATCGTGTTTCCAGGTTTTAAATCATTAAGTTAGCATATCATATAGATATAGAACATGTGTTTAGTTGATTTTAAAAGTCAAGTTAGAAGGATTATCTTTTATTTGCGAACAAGATAGCTTTATATGTATGAATCGAATGATGTTATGAACATCATTACTACCTCAAGTTTTCTGGATAAAACTACTGGAAATGAGAAAAATGGATCTAGCTTCAAAGGATCCTTGGATGGCTTGAAAGTTCTTGAAGCATAATCATGACACGAAAACAGTTCAAGTAAGATTTTCACTCGAAATAAGATTGTTATAGTTGTAGAAATTGAATCAAAGTTTGAATATGAATATTACCTTGAATTAGAAAGATAACCTACTGTAAATAACAAAGGTTCCTTGATCTTAGATGATTACTTGGAATGGATTAGAAAGCTTGGAAGTAGACTTGCAAACTTGGAAGTATTCTTGATTTTTATGAAACTATACTTATGGAATTTATGAAGAACACTTAGAACTTAAAGATGGAACTTGAGAGAGATCAATTAGATGAAGAAAATTGAAGAATGAAAGTGTTTGTAGGTGTTTTTGGTCGTTGGTATATGGATTAGATATAAAGGATATGTAATTTTGTTTTCATGTAAATAAGTCATGAATGATTACTAATATTTTTGTAATTTTATGAGATATTTCATGCTAGTTGCCAAATGATGGTTCCCACATGTGTTAGGTGACTCACATGGGCTGCTAAGAGCTGATCATTGGAGTGTATATACCAATAGTACATACATCTAAAAGCTGTGTATTGTATGAGTACGAATACGGGTGCATACGAGTCGAATTGTTGATGAAACTGAACGAGGATGTAATTGTAATCATTTTTGTTAAGTAGAAGTACTTTGACATGTGTCTTGAAGTCTTTCAAAAGTGTAAGAATACATATCAAAACACAACATGTATATACATTCTAATGGAGTCGTTAAGTCTTCGTTAGTCGTTACATGTAAGTGTTGTTTTGAAACCTTTAAGTTAACGATCTCAATTAATGTTGTTAACCCAATGTTTATTATATCAAATGAGACGTTAAATTATTATATTATCATGATATTATGATGTATGAATATCTCTTAATATGATATATACATTAAAATATCGTTACAACGATAATCGTTACATATAAGTCTCGTTTCGTAATTCTTGAGTTAGTAGTCTTGTTTTTACATATGTAGTTCATTGTTAACACACTTAATGATATATTTAAATATCATTTTATCATGTTAAATATAATGTATCAATATCTTAATATGATACATATGTATTTAGTAGACGTTATCATAACGATAATCGTTATATATATCATTTCGAGTTTCTTAACTTAGTAATCTCATTTCTTATGTATATCACACGTTGTTAATATATTTAGTGAGATACTTACTCATCATAATCTCATGTCAACCATATATATATGTCTATATATACCACAACATGTAGTTTTTACAATTTTGTAACGTTCGTGAATCGCCGGTCAACTTGGGTGATCAATTGTCTATATGAAACTTATTTCATTTAATCAAGTCTTAACAAGTTTGATTGCTTAACACATTGGAAACATTTAGTCATGTAAATATCAATCTCAATTAATATATATAAACATGGAAAATTTCGGGTCACTACATCTCGGGCTCGCCGGTTTTTACCGGCGGTTTATAAAGGATTTTTCCAAAATCGCTAACCCGATGAACAATCTCCTCGAAAAGGACACACCGTGGAATTTCTCCGAAGAGTTCCAAAAGGCATTCGAACTTCTTAAGGAGAAACTGATCAATGCAGCCATCATAATTGCTCCGATTTGGTCCCTTCCATTCGAGCTTATGTGCGATGCTTCTGATTTTGCTGTTGGCTCTATTTTGGGTCAAAGGGTCGAGAAACATTTCTGACCCATTTATTATGCAAGCAAGACCTTGCAAGAAGCGCAATTGAATTATACTACCACTAAAAAAGAGCTCCTGGTGGTGGTCTTTTCATTTGATAAGTTCCGGTCCTACTTAGTGTTGTCTAAGACTATTGTTTTTACGGACCATTCTACTCTTAAGCACCTTTCCGCCAAACCGGATGCTAAACCTCTACTGCTTAGATGGATCTTGCTTTTGTAGGAATTCGATATCGAGATTCGGGATAAGAAGGGTGCCGAGAATCTTGCGGCCGACCACTTATCTAGACTCGAGAATCCAAATATCGAAGTCCTTCATGAGTCGAGCATCCATGATGATTTTCCCGATGAATATCTCATGAAGATGGACAAGGTGGACGAGCCATGGTACGTGAACATTGCTAATTATCTTGTGAGAAAATTCTTGGAAAAAGGGTGGTCACATCAAAAGAGGAAGAAATTCTTCAGTGCCTTAAGTACTATTTCTGGAAGGATCCCTATCTTTTTCGTTGTTGTCCCGATGGGGTTATTCGCCGGTGTGTTTCCGGTGAAGAGTGTAGGCGAATTTTAACAGAATGCCATAGTGGGCCGACCGGTGGGCATTTTGGACCCCAAATCACGGGGCGTAAAGTCTATGATGTCGGCTTCTTTTGGCTGACAATCTTCAAAGATGCTCACATGATTTGCAAATCGTGCGATTCTTGTCAAAGAGCCGGTAAAGTCACAAAACGGGATGAGATGCCTCAACAAAGCATCCAAGTATGCGAGGTATTCGACGTTTGGGGAATTGACTTTATGGGGCCATTTCCGAAATCTAATAATTATAGTTACATACTCGTTGCCATTGACTACGTGTCTAAATGGGCCAAAGCGCAAGCTTTAGCCACAAACGATGCACGAGTTGTGATTTCCTTCCTTCAACGTTTATTCTATCGATTTGGAACTCCTAAAGCTTTAATTAGTGATAGGGGTACTCATTTTTGTAACGCCCAAATGGAGAAGGTATTGAAGCGATATGGAGTTCTCCATAAAGTTTCTACTTCATACCATCCCCAAACGAGCCGACAAGTTGAGAATACCAATCGAGCTCTTTAAGGAATTCTTGAGAAAACTGTGGGGTCGAATCCGAAGGAGTGGGCGAATAAGCTCGATGAAGCTTTGTGGGCATTTTGAACCGCCTACAAAACACCGATTGGTACCACTCCTTATCGGTTGGTTTATGGAAAAGCGTGCCATCTCCCGTTGGAGATTGAGCATAAAGCGATATGGGTACTTAAAAAGTGCAATTTGGATTTGAAGGAAGCCGGACGCCTAAGGGCGGGGCAATTGAATGAGCTTGGTGAATTATGCCTTGATGCGTATGAAAATTCGTTAATTTATAAAGAGAAAACCAAGCAATGGCATGATAGAAGGTTAAAGGGTCCGAAAGAGTTTAATGAGGACGATCGAGTGCTTTTGTTCAACTCTAAATTGAAGCTTTTACCGGGAAAACTTAAGTCTCGGTGGACGGGACCATTTGAGGTTGTTAAGGTGTACCCATACGGTGCGATTGAGTTGAAAAATGCGAATGGTACTACCTTTAAGGTTAACAGACATCGAGTGAAGAAATATTTCGATGGTCCTGTAGTGACCCGAACTTTTCCATGTTTATATATATTAATTGAGATTGATATTTACATGACTAAATGTTTCCAACGTGTTAAGCAATCAAACTTGTTAAGACTTGATTAAATGAAATAAGTTTCATATAGACCAATGATCACCCATGTTAACCGGCGATTCACGAACGTTACAAAATTGTAAAAACTACATGTTGTGGTATATATATAGACATATATATATGGTTGACATAAGATTTTGATGAGTAAGTATCGCACTAGGTATATTAACAATGTGTGATATACATAAGAAATGAGATTACTAAGTTAAGAAACTCGAAATGATATATATAACGATTATCGTTATGATAACGTCTATTAAATACATATGTATCATATTAAGATATTGATACACTATATTTAACATGATAAAATGATATTTAAATATATCATAAAGTGTGTTAACAATGAACTACATATGTAAAAACAAGACTACTGACCCAAGAATTATGAAACGAGACTTATATGTAACGATTATCGTTGTAACGATATTTTAATGTATATATCATATTAATAGATATTCATACATCATATTATCATGATAATATAATAATCTAACATCTCATTTGATATAATAAACATTGGGTTAACAACATTAATTGAGATCGTTAACTTAAAGGTTTCAAAACAACACTTACATGTAACGACTAACGAAGACTTAACGACTCCATTAGAATGTATATACATGTTGTGTTTTGATATGTATTCTTACACTTTTGAAAGACTTCAAGACACATATCAAAATACTTCTACTTAATAAAAATGCTTACAATTACATCCTCGTTCAGTTTCATCAACAATTCTACTCGTACGCACCCGTATTCGTACTCGTACAATACACAGCTTTTAGATGTATGTACTATTGGTATATACACTCCAATGATCAGCTCTTAGCAGCCCATGTGAGTTACCTAACACATGTGAGAACCATCATTTGGCAACTAGCATGAAATATCTCATAAAATTACAAAAATATGAGTAATCATTCATGACGAATTTACATGAAAACAAAATTACACATCCTTTATATCTAATCCATATACCAACGACCAAAAACACCTACAAACACTTTCATTCTTAAATTTTCTTCATCTAAGTGATCTCTCTCAAGTTCTATCTTCAAGTTCTAAGTGTTCTTCATAAATTCCATAAGTATAGTTTCATAAAAATCAAGAATACTTCCAAGTTTGCAAGTTTACTTCCAAGCTTTCTAATCCATTTCAAGTAATCATCTAAGATCAAGGAACCTTTGTTATTTACTGTAGGTTATCTTTCTAATTCAAGGTAATATTCATATTCAAACTTTGATTCAATTTCTACAACTATAACAATCTTATTTCGAGTAAAAATCTTACTTGAATTGTTTTCGTGTCATGATTCTGTTTCAAGAACTTTCAAGCCATCCAAGGATCCTTTTAAGCTAGATCCATTTTTCTCATTTCCAGTGGTTTTATCCAGAAAACTTGAGGTAGTAATGATGTTCATAACATCATTCGATTCATACATATAAAGCTATCTTATTCGAAGGTTTAAACTTGTAATCACTAGAACATAGTTTAGTTAATTCTAAACTTGTTCGCAAACAAAAGTTAATACTTCTAACTTGACTTTTAAAATTAACTAAACACATGTTCTATATCTATATGATATGCTAACTTAATGATTTAAAACCTGGAAATAAGATGAACACCATAAAATCGGATTTTCGCCGTCGAAGTGAAACCGGGGGCTGTTTTGGTTTGGATAATTAAAAACTATGATAAACTTTGATTTAAAAGTTGTTCTTCTGGGAAAATGATTTTTCTTATGAACATGAAACTATATCCAAAAATCATGGTTAAACTCAAAGTGGAAGTATGTTTTCCAAAATGGTCATCTAGACGTCGTTCTTTCGACTGAAATGACTACCTTTACAAAAACGACTTGTAACCTGTAATTCTAACTATAAACTTATACTTTCTCTGTATAGATCCATAAATTTAAGTTCAATATGAAACTATAGCAATTTGATTCACTCAAAATGGATTTAAAATGAAGAAGTTATGGGTAAAACAATATTGGTTATTTTTGTTTGTTGTAGCTACGTGAAAATTGGTAACAAATCTATATTAATCATATCCTAGCTAACTTATATTGTATTATACATGTATTCTAATATATTATGTAATCTTGGGATACCATAGACACGTATGCAAATGTTTTGACATATCATATCGACCCATCTATATATATTATTTGAAACAACCATAGACACTCTATATGCAGTAATGTTGGAGTTAGCTATACAGGGTTGAGGTTGATTCCAAAAATATATATAGTTTGAGTTGTGATCTAGCCTGAGACGTGTATACACTGGGTCGTGGATTGATTCAAGATAATATATATCGATTTATTTCTGTACATCTAATTATGGACAACTAGTTGTAGGTTACTAACAAGGACAGCTGACTTAATAAACTTAAAACAGTAAAATGTATTAAAAATGTTGTAAATATATTTTGAACATACTTTGATATATATGTACATATTTGTTGTAGGTTCGTGAATCGACCAGTGGCCAAGTCTTACTTCCCGACGAAGTAAAAATCTGTGAAAGTGAGTTATAGTCCCACTTTTAAAATCTAATATTTTTGGGATGAGAATACATGCAGGTTTTATAAATGATTTACAAAATAGACACAAGTACGTGAAACTACATTCTATGGTTGAATTATCGAAATCGAATATGCCCCTTTTTATTAAGTCTGGTAATCTAAGAATTAGGGAACAGACACCCTAATTGACGCGAATCCTAAAGATAGATCTATTGGGCCTAACATACCCCATCCAAAGTACCGGATACTTTAGTACTTCGAAATTTATATCATATCCGAAGGGTGTCCCGGAATGATGGGGATATTCTTATATATGCATCTTGTTAATGTCGGTTACCAGGTGTTCACCATATGAATGATTTTTATCTCTATGTATGGGATGTATATTGAAATATGAAATCTTGTGGTCTATTATTATGATTTGATAATATATAGGTTAAACCTATAACTCACCAACATTTTTGTTGATTGTTTAAGCATGTTCATTCTCAGGTGATTATTAAGAGCTTCTGCTGTTGCATACTAAAATAAGGACAAGATTTGGAGTCCATGCTTGTATGATATTATGTAAAAACTGCATTCAAGAAACTTATTTTTGATGTAATATATTCTTATTGTAAACTATTATGTAATGGTCGTGTGTAAACGGTATATTTTAGATTATCATTATTTGATAATCTACGTAATGCTTTTAAACCTTTATCGATAAAATAAAGGTTATGGTTGTTTTAAAAATGAATGTAGTCTTTGAAAAACGTCTCATATAGAGGTCAAAACCTCGCGATGAAATCAATTAATATGGAACGTTTATAATCAATATGAACGGGACATTTCAGTTGGTATCCGTGCATTGGTCTTAGAGAACCAGAAAATTGCATTAGTGTGTCTTACCGAGTTTGTTAGGATGCATTAGTGAGTCTGGACTTCGACCGTGTTTTTCTTCAAAAACAATTGCTTAACATTTTTTTTGTTGGAAACTATATATTATTAACATGTAAATATTATGTGATATATTAATCTCTTAACGTGTTTGATATTGTGTGATAGATGTCTACCTCTAGTACAAATCCCATTGATTCACCTAATAATAATGAAGCGTCGAATATATTTTGGGAAGATTCACAAATTCTCGAAGAGGAACCGGAAGAAGAGGAACCAGAAGAGGATGAATCGGAAGAGGAGGAACCAGAAGAAGAAGTGGTTCCGGAGGAAGAAATATTGATACCTATAGTAAATCGATTAAATAAAAGAAAATCCTCAACCAACGGACCAAAGTTAATAATGGTCAATGGTGTTTCCGTCGAGGAAGCAAAATATTGGGAAGATTACCAATTTTCCGATGAATCAGTTCCCGATGAGGATTTCGATGATGTTATAGAAATTACCTCGACCCAATTTAATAAAGCGAAAGAAAATAATAAGGAAAAAGGTATAAAAATAGAGAAACCCGATTCCAACCCCGATGAACTTTATATGTATCGACCACAACCGTATTTCCTAAAATGTAACAATGACCCGGGAACCTCTAAACCACCAGGTTTTTCTAAACCATTATGGAAAACGACGGCTCGTATTAGAGGAACACCATATATTCCTAGAAAATTAGGAAAATGAACCAAGTTCGAAGAAGAAGAAACTAGTGTTTCAGATTAGAAGGTTGTAATCATGTTGTGTATTATATGTATTGTAGTGTGCTTGTACTTTTATGTTCTATGTAAAAATTGCTTGTATTGTTTGTTAATTATCTTTTACGAATCTAATCCTTGTCTATTTTACAGTATAAAAACAAAATGGACGTTAAGGGTAGACAACCGAATATTTTAGAATACCTACCAGAGGATATGATTGAGGAAATCTTGTCTAGAGTCGGTCAGAATTCATCAGCACATTTAGTTATGGCGAAATTAACTTGTCAAACATTTGAAAGACTTTCCAGAAATGCCTTAGTTTATAAAAGGCTTTCCTTTGATAGGTGGGGTATATCACATTGGGGAGACCGTAAGTTACGCCGTGTTTTCTTTAAAGCGTTAAATGCGGGGAACCTAAATGCAATTTTACGCTACGGGTTAAGACCCTATTTTGACTCAACATATCCCAACATAGGATTTCGTGAATTAGAAAGAGCTTCTAACATGCAACATAAAGAAGCATGTTATGCTTACGGGTTAGTGATGTTCATTTCTTACCAAAGTGAGAAAAAGAACATCGGATTGCAACTTTTAAATAAAACCTTCCCACAAGTGACGGATTCAGTAGTTGGGGTGAGAAACAAGGTTTTTAGATTATTACGGGGCTGTTGGACATTACGAAACCCTCGTCCTTTTGACGACATTACAACATGCTGCCTAGTTAATGGTCACAACGGTTATTTTCCACAAGACCAAGGATGGGAAGTCGTCTTAGTAAAACCAGAATGCATGACTTGTTTCTGGACTTATGAATTACGTGTCTTTATTTCCTTTGCTGAACAACTTGCGTATTAACTAGATTTATCTTCAAAACTGTCCTGTATCATAGTGTACTATATTTCATGTTATATGTAATATAGCGAAGTTGTAAGTTTGAAGAATATTTGTATGTGATATATTATTATAATCAGTTTTTCATATGGAATTGTAGTAGTTGAATTGTATATTAGCTACTAAGTATGAACTTAACGGGTAGGTAGTACCCGAATTTAAAATTATAAAACGCTAATATGAAGAAAAAGCTTTTATAAATGAGTTCATATTATGCTACGAGATACTATTGACTACTCTTAATATTCTGTATGATTAAATTATTTCATTTGACTATTTTGAAGGAAATGGCACCTACTACTCGACACACCTTGAATATGAGCGAAGAGGAATTTCGTGCCTTTCTTGCTTCAAACATAGCCGCAGTACAGGCCTCGCTACATACCAACAATAACTCTGAATCTAGCAATGCAGCTAACGGCGCAAGAAATCATGTAAGATGCTCCTACAAAGAATTCACTGCCTGCAAACCTTTGGAATTTGATAGAACTGAAGGACCAATTGGATTGAAATGGTAGACCTAGAAATTTGAATCGATGTTTGCCCTAAGTAAGTGTACTGAAGGAGATAAAGTGAAGTACGCTACGCATACCTTCACAGGTATTGCGTTAACATGGTGGAATACCTATCTAGAGTAAGTGGGACAAGATGCTGCTTACGCGCTATCGTGGTCAGCATTCAAGCACTTGATGAACGAAAAGTACCGTCCCAGAACCGAGGTCAATAAGCTCAAGTCAGAACTTAGAGGGTTACGAACACAGGGATTCGATATTACTTCGTACGAAAGATGATTCACAGAATTGTGCCTATTGTGTCCGAGAGCGTTCGAAGATGAGGAAGAAAAGATCGACGCATTTGTGAAAGGGTTACAGGAGATAATCCAAGAAGATATAAGCTCACACGAGCCTGCCTCCATACAAAAGGCATGTAGAATGGATCATAAACTAGTGAACCAGATTGAGGGAAGAATTAAAGAACATGCGGCCGAAGAGGCCAACGTGAAGTTAGTCAAAAGAAAGTGGGAGGAAAACGGTGATAAGAGTCACCAAAACAACAACAACTATCCCAACAATCGTAACATCAATCGCAACTACAACAAACGGCACAACAACAACAACAACAACAACAACTACAACAATCATCCCAACAACAATAACAACCGCAATAACAACAACAATCAGAAGCAGCTATGCCAAAGGTGTGAAAAGTATCACTCGGGGTTTTGCACCAAATTTTGCAACAAGTGTAAAAGAAATGGTCATAGCACGGCGAAGTGTGAGGTCTACGGACCAGGGGTTAACAGAACGACAGGAACAAATGGTGTCGGAACGAGTAATGGCGGAGCAAGTAGTGTCGGAGAAAGTTATGCCAATGTAGTTTGTTATAAATATGGAAAACCGGGCCACATTATTAGAAATTACCCGAACCAGGAGAACACGAATGGACAAGGCCGCGGAAGAGTTTCAATATTAATGCGGCAGAGGCACATGAAGATCCGAAGCTTGTTACGGGTACGTTTCTTATTGACAATAAATCTGCTTACGTTTTATTTGATTCGGGTGCGGATAGAAGCTATATGAGTAGAGATTTTTGTGCTAAATTAAGTTGTCCATTGATGCCGTTGGATAGTAAATTTTTACTCGAATTAGCAAACGGTAAATTAATTTCAGCAGATTATATATGCCGGAATCGAGAAATTAAACTGGGTAGCGAAATATTTAAGATTGATTTGATACCAGTAGAGTTAGGGAGTTTTGATGTAATAATTGGCATGGACTGGCTGAAGGAGATGAAAGCAGAGATCGTATGTTACAAAAATGCAATTCGCATTGTACGAGAAGAAGGAGAACCCTTAATGGTGTACGGAGAAAAGGGCAACATGAAGCTACATCTTATTAGTAATTTGAAGGCACAAAAACTAATAAGAAAAGGTTGCTATGCTGTTCTAGCACACGTCGAGAAAGTACAAACTGAAGAAAAGAGCATCAGTGATGTTCCCGTCGCAAAAGAATTTCCTGATGTATTTTCGAAAGAATTACCAGGATTACCCCCACATCGATCCGTTGAATTTCAAATAGACCTTGTACCAGGAGCTGCACTAGCTCGTGCTCCATACAGACTCGTACCCAGTGAAATGAAAGAATTACAAAGTCAGTTACAGGAACTTTTAGAGCGTGGTTTCATTCGACCAACTACATCACCATGGGGAGCTCCTGTTCTGTTTGTGAAGAAGAAAGATGGTACATTCAGGTTGTGTATCGACTACCGAGAGTTAAACAAACTTACCATCAAGAACCGCTACCTACTACCGAGAATCGACGACTTATTTGATCAACTACAAGGCTCGTCTGTTTATTCAAAGATCGATTTACGTTCTGGATATCATCAAATGCGAGTAAAGGAGGATGATATTCCAAAAACTGCTTTTAGGACGTGTTATGGTCATTACGAGTTTATGGTTATGCCATTTGGATTGACTAACGCACCAGCTGTGTTCATGGACCTTATGAACCGAGTGTGTGGGCCATATCTTGACAAGTTTGTCATTGTTTTCATCGATGACATACTTATTTACTCAAAGAATGATCAAGAGCACGAAGAACATTTGAGAAAAGTGCTAGAAGTATTGAGGAAAGAAAAAATGTACGCTAAGTTTTCAAAGTGTGCATTTTGGTTGGAAGAAGTTCAATTCCTCGGTCACTTAGTGAACAAAGAAGGTATCCAGGTGGACCCGGCAAAGATCGAAACTGTTGAAAAGTGGGAAACCTCAAAAACTCCGAAACACGTACACCAGTTTTTAGGACTAGCTGGTTACTACAGAAGGTTCATCCAAGACTTTTCCAGAATAGCAAAACCCTTAACTGCATTAATGCATAAAGGGAAGAAATTTGAATGGAAAGATGAGCAAGAGAAAGTGTTTCAATTGTTAAAGAAAAAGTTAACTACGGCACCTATATTGTCATTACCTGAAGGGAATGATGATTTTGTGATATATTTTGATGCCTCAAAGCAAGGTCTCGGTTGTGTATTAATGCAACGAACGAAATTAATTGCTTATGCGTCTAGACAATTGAAGATTCACGAACAGAATTATACGGCACATGATTTGGAATTAGGCGCGGTTGTTTTTGCATTAAAGACTTGGAGGCACTACTTATATGGGGTCAAAAGTATTATATATACCGACCACAAAAGTCTTCAACACATATTTAATCAGAAACAACTGAATATGAGGCAGCGTAGGTGGATTGAATTGTTGAATGATTACGACGTTGAGATTCGTTACCACCCGGGGAAGGAAAATGTGGTAGCCGACGCGTTGAGCAGAAAGGACAGAGAACCCATTCGAGTAAAAGCTATGAATATAATGATTCACACTAACCTTACTACTCAAATAAAGGAGGCGCAACAAGGAGTTTTAAAAGAGGGAAATTTAAAGGATGAAATACCCAAAGGATCGGAGAAGCATCTTAATATTCGAGAAGATGGAACCCGGTATAGGGCTGAAAGAATTTGGGTACCAAAATTTGGAGATATGAGAGAAATGGTACTTAGAGAAGCTCATAAAACCAGATACTCAATACATCCTGGAACGGGGAAGATGTACAAGGATCTCAAGAAACATTTTTGGTGGCCAGGTATGAAAGCCGATGTTGCTAAATACGTAGGGGAATGTTTGACGTGTTCTAAGGTCAAAGCAGAGCATCAGAAACCATCATGTCTACTTCAACAACCCGAAATCCCAGAATGGAAATGGGAAAACATTACCATGGATTTCATCACTAAATTGCCAAGGACTGCAAGTGGTTTTGATACTATTTAGGTAATAGTTGATCGTCTCACCAAATCAGCACACTTCCTGCCAATAAGAGAAGATGATAAGATAGAGAAGTTAGCACGACTGTATTTGAAGGAAGTCGTCTCCAAACATGGAATACCAATCTCTATTATCTCTGATAGGGATGGCAGATTTATTTCAAGATTCTGGCAGACATTACAGCAAGCATTAGGAACTCGTCTAGACATGAGTACTGCCTATCATCCACAAACTGATGGGTAGAGTGAAAGGACGATACAAACGCTTGAAGACATGCTACAAGCATGTGTTATTGATTTCGGAAATAGTTGGGATCGACACCTACCGTTAGCAGAATTTTCCTACAACAACAGTTATCATTCTAGTATTGAGATGGCGCCGTTTGAGGCACTTTATGGTAGAAAGTGCAGGTCTCCAATTTGTTGGAATGAAGTGGGGGATAGACAGATTACGGGCCCGGAGATAATACAAGAAACTACTGAGAAAATCATCCAAATTCAACAACGATTGAAAACCGCCCAGAGTCGACAAAAGAGCTACGCGGACAATAAAAGAAAAGATATAGAGTTTGAAATTGGAGAAATGGTCATGCTTAAGGTTTCACCTTGGAAAGGCTTTGTTCGATTTGGTAAACGGGGAAAACTAAATCCAAGGTACATTGGACCATTCAAGATTATAGATCGTGTTGGACCAGTAGCTTACCAACTGGAGCTACCTCAACAACTCGCAGCTGTACATAACACTTTCCACGTCTCGAATTTAAAGAAATGTTTTGCTGAAGAAGATCTCACTATTCCGTTGGATGAAATCCAAATCAATGAAAAACTTCAATTCATTGAAGAACCCGTCGAAATAATGGATCGTGAGGTTAAGAGACTTAAGCAAAACAAGATACTGATTGTTAAGATTCGATGGAATGCTCGTAGAGGACCCGAGTTCACCTGTGAGCATGAAGATCAGATGAAGAAGAAATATCCGCATCTATTTCCAGAAGATTCGTCAACACCTTCAACAGCTTAAAATTTCGGGATGAAATTTATTTAACGGGTAGGTACTGTAGTGACCCGAAAATTTCCATGTTTATATATATTAATTGAGATTGATATTTACATGACTAAATGTTTCCAATGTGTTAAGCAATCAAAGTTGTTAAGACTTGATTAAATGAAATAAGTTTCATATAGACCAATGATTACCCATGTTGACCGGCGATTCACGAACGTTACAAAATTGTAAAAACTACATGTTGTGGTATATATATAGAAATATATATATGGTTGACATAAGATTATGATGAGTAAGTATCGCACTAGGTATATTAACAATGTGTGATATACATAAGAAATGAGATTACTAAGTTAAGAAACTCGAAATGATATATATAACGATTATCGTTATGATAATGTCTATTAAATACATATGTATCATATTAAGATATTGATACACTATATTTAACATGATAAAATGATATTTAAATATATCATAAAGTGTGTTAACAATGAACTACATATGTAAAAACAAGACTACTAACCCAAGAATTACGAAACGAGACTTATATGTAACGATTATCGTTGTAACGATATTTTAATGTATATATCATATTAAGAGATATTCATAAATCATAATATCATGATAATATAATAATTTAACATCTCATTTGATATAATAAACATTAGGTTAACAACATTAATTGAGATCGTTAACTTAAAGGTTTCAAAACAACACTTACATGTAACGACTAACGAAGACTTAACGACTCCATTAGAATGTATATACATGTTGTGTTTTGATATGTATTCTTACACTTTTGAAAGACTTCAAGACACATATCAAAATACTTCTACTTAACAAAAATTCTTACAATTACATCCTCGTTCAGTTTCATCAACAATTCTACTCGTATGCACCCGTATTCGTACTCGTACAATACCCCGCTTTTAGATGTATGTACTATTGGTATATACACTCCAATGATCAGATCTTAGCAGCCCATGTGAGTCACCTAACACATGTTAGAACCGTCATTTGACAACTAGCATGAAATATCTCATAAAATTACAAAAATATGAGTAATCATTCATGACTTATTTACATGAAAACAAAATTACACATCCTTTATATCTAATCCATATACCAACAACTAAAAACACCTACAAACACTTTCATTCTTCAATTTTCTTCATCTAAGTGATCTCTCTCAAGTTCTATCTTCAAGTTCTAAGTGTTCTTCATAAATTCCATAATTATAGTTTCATAAAAATCAAGAATACTTCCAAGTTTGCAAGTTTACTTCCAAGCTTTCTAATCCATTTCAAGTAATCATCTAAGATCAAGGAACCTTTGTTATTTACAGTAGGTTATCTTTCTAATTCAAGGTAATATTCATATTCAAACTTTGATTCCATTTCTACAACTATAACAATCTTATTTCGAGTGAAAATCTTACTTGAACTGTTTTCGTGTCATTATTCTGTTTCAAGAACTTTCAAGCCATCCAAGGATCCTTTCAAGCTAGATCCATTTTTCTCATTTCCAGTGGTTTTATCCAGAAAACTTGAGGTAGTAATGATGTTTATGACATCATTCAATTCATACATATAATGCTATCTTATTCGAAGGTTTAAACTTGTAATCACTAGAATATAGTTTAGTTAATTCTAAACTTGTTCGCAAACAAAAGTTAATCCTTCTAACTTGACTTTTAAAATTAACTAAACACATGTTCTATATCTATATGATATGCTAACTTAATTATTTAAAACCTGGAAACATGATGAACACCATAAAATCGGATATACGCCGTCGTAGTGAAACCGGGGGCTGTTTTGGTTTGGATAATTAAAAACTATGATAAACTTTGATTTAAAAGTTGTTCTTCTGGGAAAATAATTTTTCTTATGAACATGAAACTATATCCAAAAATCATGGTTAAACTCAAAGTGGAAGTATGTTTTCCAAAATGGTCATCTAGACGTCGTTCTTTCGACTGAAATGACTACCTTTACAAAAATGACTTGTAACCTGTAATTCTGACTATAAACTTATACTTTTTCTGTATATATTCATAAAGTTAAGTTCAATATGAAACCATAGCAATTTGATTCACTCAAAACGGATTTAAAATGAAGAAGTTATGGGTAAAACAAGATTGGTTATTTTTGCTTGTTGTAGCTACGTGAAAATTGGTAACAAATCTATATTAATCATATCCTAGCTAACTTATATTGTATTATACATGTATTCTAATAAATTATGTAATCTTGGGATACCATAGACACGTATGTAAATGTTTTGACATATCATATCGACCCATCTATATATATTATTTGGAACAACCATAGACACTCTGTATGCAGTAATGTTAGAATTAGCTATACAGGGTTGAGGTTGATTCCAAAAATATGTATAGTTTAAGTTGTGATCTAGCCTGAGACGTGTATACACTGGGTCGTGGATTGATTCAAGATAATATATATCGATTTATTTCTGTACATCTAATTATGGACAACCAGTTGTAGGTTACTAACAAGGACAGCTGACTTAATAAGCTTAAAACAGTAAAATGTATTAAAAATGTTGTAAATATATTTTGAACATACTTTGATATATATGTACATATTTGTTATAGGTTCGTGAATCGACCAGTGGCCAAGTCTTACTTCCCGACGAAGTAAAAATCTGTGAAAGTGAGTTATAGTCCACTTTTAAAATCTAATATTTTTGGGATGAGAATACATGCAGGTTTTATAAATGATTTACAAAATAGACACAAGTACGTGAAACTACATTCTATGGTTGAATTATCGAAATCGAATATGCCCCTTTTTATTAAGTCTGGTAATCTAAGAATTAGGGAACAGACACCCTAATTGACGCGAATCCTAAAGATAGATCTATTGGGCCTAACAAACCCCATCCAAAGTACCGGATGCTTTAGTACTTCAAAATTTATATCATATCCGAAGGGTGTCCCGGAATGATGGGGATATTCTTATATACGCATCTTGTTAATGTCGATTACCAGGTGTTCACCATATGAATGATTTTTATCTCTATGTATGGGATGTATATTGAAATATGAAATCTTGTGGTCTATTATTATGATTTGATAATATATAGGTTAAACCTATAACTTACCAACATTTTTGTTGACGTTTTAAGCATGTTTATTCTCAGGTGATTATTAAGAGCTTCCGCTGTTGCATACTAAAATAAGGACAAGATTTAGAGTCCATGCTTGTATGATATTATGTAAAAACTGCATTCAAGAAACTTATTTTTGATGTAATATATTCTTATTGTAAACCATTATGTAATGGTCGTGTGTAAACGGTATATTTTAGATTATCATTATTTGATAATCTACGTAATACTTTTAAACCTTTATCGATAAAATAAAGGTTATGGTTGTTTTAAAAATGAATTCAGTCTTTGAAAAACGTCTCATATAGAGGTCAAAACCTCGCGACGAAATCAATTAATATGGAACGTTTATAATCAATATGAACGGGACATTTCAAGTCCGTTGGAGATTGATGACGAGGTTCATGTTGAACCCGATCCTAACGTCACTTGAAGTTGGTAACGAGTCTTGTGAATGACTCGGTAATAAACTTCACATTGTTGTAGAGTTTGTATGTTTTTGTGCTTGTTTGATAATATGTGCAATGTGATCATGCTCGGCTTTTAGTTTTGGCTATTTGTTGGTTTTTAGGTTGAGAAATTGAGTTAAAATGGCTTAAAATTGCGAAAAACTGGGTTTTCAGCAATTAGAGCGCCGCTCCAAACAGTTGAGCGCCGCTCAGATTGCACGTATCTGATGTGCCAGATTGTTGAAATCCCTCGACATGATTTTGCTGCCTAATGGAGCGCCGCGTGACACTTCGGAGCGCCGCTCCATGCTATTGAGCGTCGCGCCACTTCTGGAGCGCCGCTCCAGTTGACTGACGGGCGGACTTTTTTGCTTTTTAATAAAAAAAACGAATTTTTCAACCCACAAAAATAAAGGGACGGGTACCAGCTATATTTTACACCAAACTCTTTCATTCTTTTCATTCTATTCAATTCTCTTACACCTACAAATCCTTAGATCTAAAAACCCTAATTTTCTAAACTTCAATTTCTTGTCTAATTACTTCCACATCTTGCAAGAATGGTTCACCCTAAGGTCCGAATTTGTTTTCTATCTTGCTTATTTCATCTAATTAGATGTATTTACATGCTTAATCTTTGATTTACATGATTAATTAATGTGGGGTTTGTTTAATTGGGGTTTTGTGTTCTAATTAGTAATGGGTTTTGTTAGATTATGCTTGTATGCTTTGATTTCATGATTAACTTGGTATTTTTGGAAGTTATACTTGATACTAGGTTTTGTGTGTTTGAGAATGCAAATTTGTAAGTGATAGAAGAGTTGTTTGCTTGAAATCATTCTTGTTCTTGAATTGTTGATATGTTCATGAGCTAGTGTGGGGTTGTGTTCATATGGGCGGGTCAAATTGGTTTGAATAATTTGAGCTAATTTGATTGATTTATTTATGATGCCATGCTAGAGGGAACATAACATGTGTTTTGTGATGTGATGAGTATTGTGTTAGTGGTAATTTGAATTGGTGTAAGTTTGCAAACATGATGAATTTTATTAGATTTGTGGAATTTAAATGAGTGATATGTAATCATGTTTGTCATGTTTTGGTTGTGTTGTTATGAGAGTATGGTTGTTATGAGCTATATTTTAAGAGATAAAAGCTATGTTTTGGTGCTTTTTATTTGGACTAACACAAACTTTTGAGTTTGTTGTTTTGTTTTCTTTATTTGTTTCATGTGTGCAGAGATCGAGAGGAAACACAGAACAATCACGACAACCACCAAATAACCCAGAACTCTGGTTGTCTCAAATCGCTAATGATGGGGAATTAGAGGAATGTTTTACGTTAGTTAGCGCCCGTCCGATCGAACGAACTTATTATTTGGATTGGACGCAACTTACAGCATTGGGTAATAATATTGTTAGAAGGTTGCGTCAGTATTTGTGGGTAACATATGCGGGTCAAGAGTTGAGGCTATATGAAAGGTTATTTGAAATTCGTGAAGATGTTTTTGAACAGTTAACTATCGAGTTCTTTTCAACAGTGAGTTGTCGACCGCGAGCCTCTTTGACCGAGGCAGATTTCTTAACATTCAGGTTAGGCGGGTTAGAGCGGAGCATGAGTAAGATTGGGGTAGCTCGGGCGTTAGATTTGTATCTCGAGTTGAATGATAATGATTTAAAGTGGTTTTTGATTCAGTGCAAAGTGTTTGGGCAGGAGGCTTTTAGTGAGAGTGATTATTGGCCAACAGTGGCGAAAGACAATGCGGGTCCGTTTAGTTCTAGTCGAAGTGTTCAGTCAATGCTTTGACTTTCGGAGGACCGAATTATTTTCAAGATGATTGCTACTATGTTCATGGCTAGAGGAAATGCGAATAAGATTCAGCGAAGGGATCTTTGGATTCTTCAACAGATTAAATTGAGAGAAAGAATTGATGTTCCTTGTATGTTAAGAGTATGGTTACAATAGATTGGAACGGACAAACGTACGGAACACCCGTTGTTAGGTGGGCATTTGGTTACTAGGTTTGCTCGGGCGTTTTCGGTCCCGACTAGTAGGTGTGATATGTTGGGGGTTGAGGCGATGCCCACTAATATTCTATTTTTCTCAAAAGCCGAGTTTATCCGAAGAGGTCCTACAGGTTGGGTTTTATGGGAGGATGAGCAACAACAACCAGGAGACGGGGCTGGAAGTGGTCGTGGACATGGAAGTAGTCGATCCACATATGAGGCAGGTAGTTTGAGTGCAAACGTACCGGGTACGTGGTCCCTGAGTGAAGAAAGTTGGGATTCTCTGGTTAACAGCGTTGATGGGATGCATTTGGAATATCGGGATAGTAGGTCAGCGTATAATGCTCAGGTTGAGCATAATCAGAGGATGCTAGAGGAGTAGCGATGGCATAATGACGATATGAGGGTTTGGCATGAGAACAGTTATGGTGCGATTAACACAACTTTGGGACAGTTTGGAACAGCAGTTGGTAACTTGGGTAAGCGTGTTAATAGGGTCGAGTATGATGTGAGGGGTATTCGGGCTCACAATTAGTGGGAGATGCATCAGAGGCAAATTCAGAGACAAATGTGTCAGAATCCGGAAGCTTATATTCCGACGCGGACTACCATTCCTGATTATACGTCCGTTACTCCTCCGAGGCTGGATCCGTCATATGACCTGTACCAAGCTTGCCAAGATACTTATGGTGTGGATTGGGACCCTACCAGAGATTTATGGTCGTGAGATGATTTGTTGCGCATGTTTTTGTTGTAATTTGTTTAAAACTATTTCCTTTTCGTTGGTCTGTATTTGGATATTTATGTATTCTGTTTATGTACTTTGAAACTTAATTTGGGGGCAAGGCGTTTCAGCATCGGGTGGTGCCACCTTGTCCTGTTATGTAGTTCGTTTGTTTTTCTTTTCTTAGGTTTGTTGGTGAAACGATTTTTCAAGTCTGGCATTAAGTTCAGCAAAACTGCATGATTGATGATATTGGTGTGATGATCGGGAATGGACGATGTTCTTATGCTAGCAGTCAGTTCAGCGCCATCTGTCACTGGAATTCCGCGATCAGTGGTTAAGCTCGATAAGTTTTTATATTTTCTTTCTCACATAACCCTTTCGATTTTTATCTAATTTTGATCTCAAGTGATGGGGACATTACTTAATATCAAGTGTGGGGTAGGGGATGTAAAATCTCTCAGGTTGGTTGTTAATGGAATCATTATCATATTAGTTTTGATTTAAAAAGACTTGACGTTTCACGGGTTTTGGTCGTAAAAAAAAATAGAAAAATTAGGGGAAAAATTGAATTTTTTTTTTGAAAAGTTAGTTTAAAAATAAAAAAAAGTAGAAAAACAGTTGAAAATTCGGCCTAAACCTTTGTTCCACATGTTCATTTTCTTGGACATGAAATCCTACGAGTTCGGGGAACTCAAATATAGGTCACCTGTACCAAAACGGGTGTAAACCGTGAGAGAGCGGTGATTGCATAGCGTGATTGTGACCGAATCACTTACCAGATCAAAAACTTTTGGTTACTTGGTATAGCAGACTTCCGAAACTATATCATTTTATTATTACATCATCTAATGGTGTGATACCGTGGGAAGAGGAGCCTTGAGCTTCACCAGTGTTGTCCTTTTTAGGAACAATAGCTTCGTGCTTGTGCTTGCTTAGACAACACAACCCATAGCCAAAAGCTATGGCACCTAAAGGTTTTTGGGATTTACCTGAAGGGTAGTATCTACTTCATACCTTTCTTAAAACAAGCAGAGAAGCTTGTCATGTGGGAAGTAAGCAACTTGGAATTAATTCCAACCACGTTCATTACCACTGAATGTGAAATCCTACGAATTCTTTAAGAATTAAATCGTAGGTCAATTGCACCAAGGCGGGTGTCAACCGTATGAACGGTGATAGTAGCGTGTGGTCGAAACCGGGCCATGCGCTAGATTGAAAACTTTAATAGGGCGATCCTCATTGTTTCTCCTAACAAGGACAATGTTGCATCCGACCACTTTATTTAACCACACATGATGTATCCATTCCATCCTAAAGGGAGTCAAGTCTTCCGAACGACACACTTGCTGATTTGTTTCAGAGGTTGTAGTCCAGACCACTCGTAGGGTGACGAAAAATCTTGAAAAGTCATTGCTAAAATCGACTGGAAATCTACCAGGCCTCAACGTCAAACAGGGAAACTGGTAGTCAAAGCTTATCTCAATGAGGGAGATTTGCTAGCCAAATGGGAAGCGCACCATGATACACAAAATGTCAGTGATTGATCAGATTCCCAGTGGATAACCTCCGAAAAGGTAAGATATCAGCTTTTAAGCCTGATGAACCTCAATCTTTATGGTTGACTTAACGGATTAGATGATTACCTCATGATTATCGATGATATCTAGACGTAATGTGTACCCTCCTAAGCACATTATTTTCTTACCGACATCTCACGATGTTAGGTACTGTGGGAGGCAATGGCTTGACCAATTGCGGGGTAGCCCGTGCGTTCTTTTTGGCACATGCATTCGATTGTCATATCTTTGGTGTTTGGCTCCCACTTGATTCCCGGTTCCTTTGAAGACTTAAATTATGGTTCGAGATTCTTTGCCTCATTTTATTTGGTACGCTATTCAAAACTTTAATTATCTACTTTGTTCATATTTGATTGCTTGAGGATTGGGAAGTTAATTTTGGGGGAACGCAAGTGGGAGGTATGGTTGGTATTTACTCCAAATCGTGCCCATGCTAGACGATGGTTTGTTGATTATTCGTGTGGTTCTACATATACTTTTGAAGATGTTACTTTATGGTAGAAGATTATTATCGAGTTTAATTGCTTGAGGACAAGCAAAACTCTAGTGTGGGGTTGTTTGATATCGCATATTTATTACACATTTTCCTTAGCGATATCGATCACATTTTGGTCCTTTTAGATACGATTTGGTGTTATTTCGATAAGTGTTGTGAAAGTTCGAGTTCTAAGACCAAGGAGATGAAATTTAAAGTTATTTGATGGTTTTAGTGATTTTCTATGGAAATGAGTGAAAGAGATTGGTTCGATTCGAGTTTGGTTCGAAAACGAGTGATTGTATGAGTTTTACAGTCCGGATTCAGCAAAAAGGGTCTGGAGCGCCGCTCAAAAACATGGAGCGCCGCTCCAGTAGGCAGGAATTTCAGTTCGAGGGCTTTTGGAAATCCAAAGATGAGTTTTCAGCTATATGGAGCGCCGCTCCATATTTGGAGCGCCGCTCCACCTTCTGTCGGTTTCAGAACTTTACTATTTAAAGGTCGAATTTTTACCCTATTGAATCATTATTGCATCCAGACGAATTCCAGCAGCTTTTTGACGAAAAAGGGTGATTTTTGGGGAACCCCAAGATCATTCTAACACATCAATCATTCCGGAAATGCATCTTGATCCGTTCATCATTCAAGAACACAATTTTCATTAGGTTTAACTCTTATCATCAATATGAATACTCTTAATTGTTTATTTGTGATTTTGGTTTTATCCATGGTTGGCTAAGCACTTAAATGTTTGTCTAGATTGAATATTCGTATGTGTTTGGATGATACTTTAATGTTTGATTTGATTAATGCATGATAATTATGAGTTTTGATTAAGAACCATTCTTGTGGGTATTGATTATTGTTACTAGGTTGATTAGTGATCTTGTTTGAACAAAGGGAACCCTGTTTCAATTTAGTACACTAGTTTCCAATTGATTTGTCTTAACCAATTGGGTGCTTACTGGACCAAGGGGGTAAACCGGGTAACAGAGATTGAACAAAATAGGGGTGAATTGTGTGGAGCGAACGCATAACCAATTGAATCTTAATCTTATAATTAGCTAATTACTAAGTCACAAACGAAAGAGGTCTTTGGTGAAAGGGAACCCTAAGCCAATAAATCCAAGTTTGACGTGTTTGCTAAAAGAGAACTCTGGGTAAACCGACTCTGTAGTTGCATGTATTGATAAATTGAACTAGAGCTTAATAACAAATCATCCGACACTGCGAATAAGAGATCTAGGCGAACATTCTTTTATCTATTGAATTCAAATATCTTTACTTTTCGTTGAGTCTGCATTTATTTCCTATAAACTTAAAAACACAAAAATATTGTCTTTTACTTTTAATCAATCTTTGATTTGTCTAATCGTTAAATAGCCACAAAACAAATTATCTCGTACTTTCGATTTTCATAGATTAACTTAGTTTATTTTATTAGTTGTAATCTTAGTTCTCACGTTTAAACTGTCCTTGGAACCATTTCGGAATTACCAACTTTATACTATTGCACGATCGGGTACACTGCCCGTTAGTGTGTAGTAATCTTTAAACCGACATTTTCCAAGATAAATTATATACTAGATTTTACACATCAATATACATATGATAATATTAATCAAAACGTTCTGTATTTAGTTAATATTATATTTAATCACTTTGATATATATATATATATATATATATATATATATATATATATATATATATATATATATATATATATATATATATATATATATATATATATATATATATATATATATATATATATATATATATATATATTTATTTTAAAAAAATATAAATTTGTACATATTATATATAATTAAAATATTTATTTAATAATATAATATTTAGTTTTTTTAAAACTAATTATATTTCAAAGTTTATTATATAATTTAAAATCTTTTCGAAAATATTATTTAGTAATACTTTTATCTAATAAAAATATATTTGCAAATTTATAATACAAAGATTTAATTAAGTTCTTCAAAATTCATAAATAATTTATCTTATAAAACATAATAATAATAAAGTTCTTTTTATACTGAAAACGTTTTAGTACATTTGAAACTAAATTAAATAAATGTTATAATTTGTTTTTCCAAAACTAAATATATTTAGGAATCATGTTTAAAAGGTTAAAATAATGAAAATTGTTATATCATAAAATGTTTTAGAAAAGTAAAAGCGTATTTAACTCATAACAGATTTTCAAGTTTTAAAACTTCCGTTTGCTGGTGAAGCGTAAGATATAGTCCAAAGGTTAAATAAACATATAAAATCATCTTAATGTAAAATATCGATTTACTTAATTTGTCGGCACCCAATATCTAAGTTATTTACACTCCACGTTTTTACTTCACATTAAATAAAATGAAAGCTAAAAATAGTTATCTTGTCAAAGTCACGAGGAAAATGTTCTAAAGCATGAACTTGAAATCAAACATGAATCTCCACTATCCTTTGTCTAACTCTCGATAATTGACACATTTGTTCTTGCTTGTAAAATACTTTACCAAATATTCTGAATACCGTTAAAAGGGAAAGATTTCTTAAATCATAGTGGACCTCACTACAGAGACCCGTAATCAATATCACAATGAATTTGATAATTCAATCATTTGATATTATTTCCTAATTTCATCGATAAACATATTGAAATAAATACGTTCATGTAAAGTATTACACATTTAATACTTTGTTAACATTTTCAAGTTATAATATATATACATATATATATAATCATATCCATTTATATAATGGTTCATGAATAGTCGGAATTTGGTCGAGGTTAAATGAATGTAATAACACAGTCTAAAATTCTTGAAATTCAACTTAACAAACTTTGCTTATCATGTCGGAATAATAGAAAGATAAAGTTTAAATTTGGTCGGAAATTTTCGGGTTGTCACAGTACCTACCCATTAAAGAAATTTCGTCCCAAAATTTGATCGAGGTCATCATGGCTAACAACAAGAATGTTATTATGACGAATATAAGTTGATACATAGGATTTTATCATGATTAAGAAGTATGAATAAAATAATTCGATTACTCGAAGCGTATGAGTGAAGATATCGTAAAAGATTGAAAAGAGAAAATAGGAATTCGTCTTATCTTTTGACGTCATCACGATTGATTTTTGGATTAAATAAAATCTTTGTAATCTTATATAAGATTTGATTCTTCGCCGATTAAGGAAATTATGATCCTCTTCAATTTAATGCGATGATCTGTCTCGATTTCTCTGTCTGATATTTTACTATAAATCTACTCCCTTCATTTCCTTATTTTCACATCTCCCATATTCTATACTTTCTTCTTTAATTCATATTTCCAAAACATTCGTCAGTATGATTGATCCAGTTCTGATCCTTGATATGTTTTTAATTATCGCAACAATCATCCTCCTCTTCCAACTTTCACCGGAGGAATCTGTTTACTTCTATTTTGCTCTTGGGGTGGTGATTTTTATAATCCTTCCTTGTATCTGTCTTTCCATAATTATTGACATTCACGGTTAATAATCTCTCTTATTTGCTGTGATTTATACTTCTATATATATTTCGAAGCTCTATGCTTTTGTTTTCTCTTATCGATTAAAGCAAGTAATAGTCCAGAATTCGTAGATGTGGAGTTTCGAATGAACATAACTAATGTTCTAAGAAAGAAATTGTAATAACACGATCTTGATTGGTTAAATTACCAGAAGTTACGGGAAAAATAGATCTATCAGGAAGATATATTTTTAATATGTTTGGAGATTAGGTGGAATGTAAGAGTCGTGTAAAATGGCACATGACGACGGTATGGTCTGTGAATCATCACGTTCCATTAGAAACTCAGCATGACTTACTGTAATATAATCACGTTGATCAAGTGTCATTATATTATACTAACTCATGCTTCAGTTCCCAACACTACTTCAAAAACATTCATATTTTAAACTCGAAGGTTTCAGAATTTAGAAACTAAAGTAGTTTCTTTTATGATGTAACACAGATAGCGCGAAGAGGTAAATGATTTCGGATAAAAATAGTTATGAAGATATCTTCAGAAACATCGAAGATATTTATAATGAAAGATATGATGATATCTTAGAATATCTAAGATCAGAGGATGATGAAGAATATTGTCCGCAAGGGTTTAGAGTAAGGAGCAAGATATTTGCTAATGATTTCAGCAGGCACTGAATCATTTGGATTCTTTGAAGGCAGATTTAGTCTTTGTGATTTGTCTACAGCCTTCTTGATAGTTTGCTCAATCCGTTTTCCAGTTCCAAACCTTCTCTTTTTCTGAGCTTTGCCAACACACTATTCTTTATCATCAAACTTTTGGCTGTTAAGGTCGTTTATAGTTTTTACTATTTCATCAACATTTTCCAAAGATTCGGAGAACTAGTTCGCAGTTTAGGGTGTTTTTCAGAAACTTCACATTCGAAGTATGTAAGTCTAGGAGATAGACGTTATATGTGTATATATAACTGTTGGCCTAGAATTGCTGCGAAATTCGAGAATAATGATTCAAGCTTTTTGGTATTGCAATTATCATGACAAGATGCAGATGAGCACATGATAGGGTCTAAATGAATAAGTATAGTGATTTTTCGGAGAGGCTTAAGTTAAAGGGTAACGAAGTTGTTGACACGTTTACTGTTAATATGGTGGAATGTAAAAGGTTCCTCGGTAACGATGGCGAAAGGGCAACATATATATCGAAGTTATAATGAGACTGTTTCGACTGAAAAGTCGAAGTTGACTTGCTGGAGCTGTGACAGAATTTGCTACTTTGAAAAGGGATTGTAAAGTTATTTTTGGTAATAAATGCCAAAGGATCTGACACAGATATGTGTTAAGCTGTTACTTTGGTTTCGAGAGTTTTCCAGATGCATCTCTATACGTGTAAATCCTTCTTTCTATTGATAACGTGAGGTTGGTTCATCCTCTCGATTGTTCATTGATTGAGGAATCTTCAAGAATCATGAAGGGTTTGAATGCAGATTGTAATCGTCAATATACATATGATGTTCTAGAATTTTGAATGATACGAATATTTTTTTGGGTTTATTGAATAGAGGTGATGTTCTATCACAGTTTTGAAGTTAAAGTATAATTTTGAAAGATGTAGGGATTCAGGAGTGATGTCTTCTATTAAATCTTGACTTGGATTCTGATATGTTAAGATCAGAATATGTAATTGTATTTGAATGAGTATGGTTGTTTTGATTTTTATGAAATAATGTATCTCGTTGTAAAAGTAGTGAGTATAGTTGATGATTTGTTGAATTAGAATCGAAGAATGTAACATATTAATTGTGAATTTATATATCTCTCGGGTATTACCTACCCGTTAAAAGTTTCACAAGTAATATTTTGTACAAGAGAACTTTTATTACAGTCTTTATGAAAATATATATATGTATATTTTCTTCAGATGTAATATAGATTTAACGAGTTAATATACTCATGTGATTTTGACTGGAACTAGAAATAAATAATCTCTAACTTTAGAGATTACATAATTTTGCAGCGTATTTCTTCGACGTAAATGAAATTAGGAATCAATACTTCATTATTCATTTTTATTGATATTTCTTCGGTGAATAATGTTGTTGTTTGTGGAATTCTGGTAAACTTCTCTAGGTACGAATGATGTTTTCTAGAAAGTTTTGAGTACATCAAAAATGAAAATATGAAATCAAACATGTACTCGAACAATACACTTGGTTTATTATGAAATGGGATCTGTTGAGTTCAAGCAAAGATTAACGATCGCTAAATTGTTAACGAAAGATGTACATCATAGCATATTAGTAATATGAATTAACCGAGTAGTATCTACCCTTTAAAATTCACACATAATAGCTTAGTACGAAAAGATATATTGAGGTTTGAAATTCATATATATAAAGTATACATATAAATTCTTCAGAGGAAATGAGTTAATACTTCATAACTCGTTGATACGATATACTCGTTGTTGATTTGTGTTGATATTGGTGATTATGGAACTAGCGGGGCTTGTGATGTTGTAGGTGTTGCTGGTGCTGATGCTATCGGTACTGATGGTGCTGCTGATGCTGACGGTACTGCTGATGATGGTGATGCGGATGGTACTGCTGGTGCTGCTTGTATAACTGTAACGCACGCACCATTTCTGTTAAGGTTTCTATTCTCCCCTCTATCATCTCTTTCCATCCACTAATCTTGATTTACAGTTATGATTCGAATAAATAATCTCTAAAACTTTAGAGATTACATAATTATCGTAGACTATTTCTCCGATGAAGTTATGAATCAATACATCATCGTTTGTTGTTGTTGG
This sequence comes from Rutidosis leptorrhynchoides, assembly GCF_046630445.1. NCBI lineage: Eukaryota > Viridiplantae > Streptophyta > Magnoliopsida > Asterales > Asteraceae > Rutidosis > Rutidosis leptorrhynchoides. The sequence goes on from NC_092336.1 coordinate 520,914,287, forward strand.
TATTCATTGGTATCTATGGGGCGTATGACGTTGATGCTCGTGGGACAGATTGTGAAGTTGAGGTTCAAAATGCGGTTGTTGTTGGTGGTGGTAATGGTACTATTGGTGTCGCTGCCAGTGGAACTGTTGATGCTGATGTTGATGGTGCCTGTGATGCCTGTAAATTGTGCATCATATTCTCCAAAGTCACTACTCGAGCGTGAAGCTCGTTGACTTCTGCTAATACACCGGGATGATTGGCAGTTGGAACGAGCGAATGAATAAGGTCTAGAAGTTTAAATAATATATAATCGTGGTGGGATACTAGGGAAATGAGGGTGAAAATGGTGTTTCGAACTCAGGTTCTTCGCCTAGAAGGAAATTTGGTGGGTAGAAAGGATCGCCTTCTTCTCGTCTCCATTGACTGAGTCGGCTACAAACACATCCCCAATCCATCCAGTATAGATGATGGCTAATAGGTTGATCCTGTAGTGACCCGAACTTTTCCATGTTTATATATATTAATTGAGATTGATATTTACATGATTAAATGTTTCCAACATGTTAAGCAATCAAACTTTTTAAGACTTGATTAATTGAAATATGTTTCATATAGACAATTGACCACCCAAGTTGATCGGTGATTCACGAAAGTTAAAACTTGTAAAAACTATATGATGACATATATATGGATATATATATATATATATATATATATATATATATATATATATATATATATATATATATATATATATATATATATATATATATATATATATATATATATAGTTAACATGATACTATGATAAGAAAACATATCATAAAGTATATTAACAATGAACTACATATGTAAAAACAAGACTACTAACTTAATGATTTTTAAACGAGACATATATGTAACGATTATCATTGTAAAGACATTTAATGTATATATATCATATTAAGAGATATTCATACATGATAATATCATGATAATATAATAATTTAAAATCTCATTTGATATTATAAACATTGGGTTAACAACATTTAACAAGATCGTTAACCTAAAGGTTTCAAAACAACACTTACATGTAACGACTAACGATGACTTAACGACTCAGTTAAAATGTATATACATGTAGTGTTTTAATATGTATTTATACACTTTTGAAAGACTTCAATACACTTATCAAAATACTTCTACTTAACAAAAATGCTTACAATTACATCCTCGTTCAGTTTCATCAACAATTCTACTCGTATGCACCCGTATTCGTACTCGTACAATACACAGCTTTTAGATGTATATACTATTGGTATATTCACTCCAATGATCAGCTCTTAGCAGCCCATGTGAGTCACCTAACACATGTGGGAACCATCATTTGGCAACTAGCATGAAATATCTCATAAAATTACAAAAATATGAGTAATCATTCATGACTTATTTACATGAAAACAAAATTACATATCCTTTATATCTAATCCATACACCAACGACCAAAAACACCTACAAACACTTTCATTCTTCAATTTTCTTCATCTAATTGATCTCTCTCAAGTTCTATCTTCAAGTTCTAAGTGTTCTTCATAAATTCCAAAAGTTCTAGTTTCATAAAATCAAGAATACTTTCAAGTTTGCTAGCTCACTTCCAATCTTGTAAGGTGATCATCCAACCTCAAGAAATCTTTGTTTCTTACAGTAGGTTATCATTCTAATACAAGGTAATAATCATATTCAAACTTTGGTTCAATTTCTATAACTATAACAATCTTATTTCAAGTGATGATCTTACTTGAACTTGTTTTCGTGTCATGATTCTGCTTCAAGAACTTCGAGCCATCCAAGGATCCATTGAAGCTAGATCCATTTTTCTCTTTTCCAGTAGGTTTATCCAAGGAAATTAAGGTAGTAATGATGTTCCTAACATCATTCGATTCATACATATAAAGCTATCTTATTCGAAGGTTTAAACTTGTAATCACTAGAACATAGTTTAGTTAATTCTAAACTTGTTCGCAAACAAAAGTTAATCCTTCTAACTTGACTTTTAAAATCAACTAAACACATGTTCTATATCTATATGATATGCTAACTTAATGATTTAAAATCTGGAAACACGAAAAACACCGTAAAACCGGATTTACGCCGTCGTAGTAACACCGCGGGCTGTTTTGGGTTAGTTAATTAAAAACTATGATAAACTTTGATTTAAAAGTTGTTATTCTGAGAAAATTATTTTTATTATGAACATGAAACTATATCCAAAAATTATGGTTAAACTCAAAGTGAAAGTATGTTTTCTAAAATGGTCATCTAGACGTCGTTCTTTCGACTGAAATGACTACCTTTACAAAAACGACTTGTAACTTATTTTTCCGACTATAAACCTATACTTTTTCTGTTTAGATTCATAAAATAGAGTTCAATATGAAACCATAGCAATTTGATTCACTCAAAACGGATTTAAAATGAAGAAGTTATGGGTAAAACAAGATTGGATAATTTTTCTCATTTTAGCTACGTGAAAATTGGTAACAAATCTATTCCAACCATAACTTAATCAACTTGTATTGTATATTATGTAATCTTGAGATACCATAGACACGTATACAATGTTTCGACCTATCATGTCGACACATCTATATATATTTCGGAACAACCATAGACACTCTATATATGAATGTTGGAGTTAGCTATACAGGGTTGAGGTTGATTCCAAAATATATATAGTTTGAGTTGTGATCAATACTAAGATACGTATACACTGGGTCGTGGATTGATTCAAGATAATATTTATCGATTTATTTCTGTACATCTAACTGTGGACAACTAGTTATAGGTTACTAACGAGGACAGCTGACTTAATAAACTTAAAACATCAAAATATATTAAAAGTGTCGTAAATATATTTTGAACATACTTTAATATATATGTATATATTGTTATAGGTTCGTGAATCAACAGTGGCCAAGTCTTACTTCCCGACGAAGTAAAAATCTGTGAAAGTGAGTTATAGTCCCACTTTTAAAATCTAATATTTTTGGGATGAGAATACATGCAGGTTTTATAAATGATTTACAAAATAGACACAAGTACGTGAAACTACATTCTATGGTTGAATTATCGAAATCGAATATGCCCTTTTTATTAAGTCTGGTAATCTAAGAATTAGGGAACAGACACCCTAATTGACGCGAATCCTAAAGATAGATCTATTGGGCCTAACAAACCCCATCCAAAGTACCGGATGCTTTAGTACTTCGAAATTTATATCATATCCGAAGGGTGTCCCGGAATGATGGGGATATTCTTATATATGCATCTTGTTATTGTCGGTTACCAGGTGTTCACCATATGAATGATTTTTATCTCTATGTATGGGATGTGTATTGAAATATGAAATCTTGTGGTCTATTGTTACGATTTGATATATATAGGTTAAACCTATAACTCACCAACATTTTTGTTGACGTTTAAAGCATGTTTATTCTCAGGTGAATATTAAGAGCTTCCGCTGTTGCATACTAAAATAAGGACAAGATTTGGAGTCCATGTTTGTATGATATTGTGTAAAAACTGCATTCAAGAAACTGATTTCGATGTAACATATTTGTATTGTAAACCATTATGTAATGGTCGTGTGTAAACAGGATATTTTAGATTATCATTATTTGATAATCTACGTAAAGCTTTTTAAACCTTTATTTATAAAGGTTATGGTTTGTTTTAAAAATGAATGCAGTCTTTGAAAAACGTCTCATATAGAGGTCAAAACCTCGCAACGAAATCAATTAATATGGAACGTTTTTAATCAATAAGAACGGGACATTTCAGTTGGTATCCGAGCGTTGGTCTTAGAGAACCAGAAAATTTGCATTAGTGTGTCTTATCGAGTTTGTTAGGATGCATTAGTGAGTCTGGACTTCGACCGTGTTTTCTTTAAAAATGATTCCTTAACATTTTTGTTGGAAACTATATATTTTTAACATATGAATATTATGTGATATATTAATCTCTTAACGTATGTGATAGATGTCTACCTCTAGAACAAGTCCCATTGACTCACCTAATAATAATGAAGAGTCAAATGTAAATTGGAATGATTTGTGGACTGATTCACAAGTTCCCGAAGAGGAACCGGAAGAAGAGTCGGAACCGGAAGAAGAATCGGAACCGGAAGAAGAATCGGAACCGGATGAAGAAATAGAACCGGTGGGGGAAATAATAAAATGGTTAAGTAAAAGAAAATCCTCAACCAACCGACCAAAGTTAATTATGGTCAATGGTGTTTCCGCCAAGGAAGCAAAATATTGGGAGGATTACCAATTCTCCGATGAATCGGATTCCGACGAGAATTCCGATGATGTTATAGAAATTACCCCAACTGAATTTAAAAAGGCAAAAGAAAATAATAAGGGAAAGGGCATAAAAATAGAGAAATCTAATTCCAACCCCGATGAACTTTATATGTATCGTCAACCCCCGAAGTCCTTAAGTTGTAACAATGACCCGGGAACCTCTAAACCACCAGGTTTTTCTAAACCAATGTGGACAACGACGGCTCGTATTAGGGGAACATCATATATCTCTAGAAACTTGGCAAAATGAACCAAAACCGAAGAAGAAGAAACGAGCGAGTCGGAATAAGATAGTTGTATTCGTGTGGTGTAATATATGTAATATAGTGTTCTTATGCTTTATGATATATGTAAAAATTGCTTGTATTAATAAGTATTTTTTTATGAATCTAACTCTTGTCTATTTTACAGTTTAAAAACACAAAATGGATAGACAACCTAATATTTTAAGAGACCTACCCGGAGACATGATTGATGAAATCTTGTCTAGAGTCGGCCAGAATTCTTCGGCACAACTATTTAAGGCGAGATCAGTTTGTAAGACATTCGAAGAACGTTCCAAGAATGTCTTGGTTTATAAGAGACTTTCGTTTGAAATATGGGGGATATCACATTGGTAAACCCATAAGTTACGATGTGTTTACTTTGACGCATATATTGCGGGGAACCCAAATGCTATTTTACGCAACGGGTTAAGAAATTATTTTGACTCAATATATCCGAATATTGGACTTCGTGATTTAGAAAAAGCGGCTAACATGCAACATAAAGAAGCATGTTATGCTTACGGATTAGTAATGTTCGCTTCTCACCAAAGTGAGAACAAGAACATCGGGCTACAACTATTAAACAAAACGTTTCCACAAGTGACGGAGTCGGTAATTGGGGTAAGAAATGAGGTTTTTAGATTTTTACGGGACTGTTGGACTTTACGTAACCCTCGTCCCTTTGATGACGTTACAACACGCTGTCTTATCAACGGCCATAACGGTTATGTTGCACAAGACCAAGGATGGGAAGTAGTCCTAGTAAAACCAGAATGCATGACTTGTTTCTGGACGTATGAATTACGTGTCTTTATTGCCTTTGCTGAACGACTTGTGTACTAGCTAGAATTGTCTTCACAACTATCTTGTATCAAAGTTATTGTGTGCTATATTTCATGCTTTATGTAAAATAAGCGGTATTGTAAGTTTGTAAAATATTGTATAAAAGTTTGAACGCGAAATATTATTATAATCAGTTTTTCATATAGAATTGTAGTAGTTGAATTGTATATTAGCTACTAAGTATGAACTTAACGGGTAGGTACTACCCGAATTTAAACTTATAAAACGCTAATATGAAGAAAAAGCTTTTATAAATGAGTTCATATTATGCTACGAAATACTATTAACTAATCTTAATATTCTGTATGATTAACTTGTTCCATTTAACTATTTTGAAGGAAATGGCACCGACTACTCGACACACCGTGAATATGAATGAAGAGGAATTCCGTACTTTTCTAGCTTCAAACATAGCCGCAGTACAGGCTGCGCTACATACCAACAATAACCTTGGATCTAGCAGTACAGGAAATCGTGTAGGATGCACCTACAAAGAATTCACTGCCTGCAAACCTTTGGAATTTGATGGAACCGAAGGACCGATCGGATTGAAACGGTGGACCGAGAAGGTTGAATCGGTGTTTGCCATAAGTAAGTGTACTGAAGAGGACAAAGTGAAGTACGCTACGCATACCTTCACAGGTTCTGCGTTAACATGGTGGAATACCTATCTAGAGCAAGTGGGACAAGATGATGCGTACGCACTACCGTGGTCAGCATTCAAGCACTTGATGAATGAGAAGTACCGTCCCAGAACCGAGGTCAATAAGCTCAAGACAGAACTTAGAGGGTTACGAACCCAAGGATTTGATATTACCACGTACGAAAGACGATTCACAGAATTGTGCCTATTGTGTCCGGGAGCATTCGAAGATGAGGAAGAGAAGATCGACGCGTTTGTGAAAGGATTACCGGAAAGAATCCAAGAAGATATAAGTTCACACGAGCCCGCCTCCATACAACAGGCATGTAGAATGGCTCACAAACTAGTGAACCAGATTGAAGAAAGAATTAAAGAATAGACTGCTGAAGAGGCCAATGTGAAGCAAGTCAAAAGAAAGTGGGAGGAAAACGGTGATAAGAATCACCAATACAACAACAACAGCAATTACAACAATAATCGCAACAATTATCCCAACAATCGCAACATTAATCGCAACTACAACAAACGGCCCAACAACAACAACAACAACAACAGCAACTACAACAATCATCCCAACAACAATAATAACCGCAACAACAACAACAACAATCAGAAGCAGCTATGCCAAAGGTGTGAAAAGAATCACTCGGGGTTCTGCACCAAATTTTGCAACAAGTGTAAAAGAAATGGTCATAGCGCGGCGAAGTGTGAGGTCTACGGACCAGGGGTTAATAGAACGAAAGGAACAAATGGTGTCGGAACGAGTAATGGCGGAGCAAGTAGTGTCGGAGCAAGTTATGCCAATGTAGTTTGTTATAAATGTGGAAAACCAGGCCACATTATTAGAAATTGCCCGAACCAGGAGAACACGAATGGACAAGGCCGTGGAAGAGTTTTCAATATTAATGCGGTAGAGGCACAGGAAGACCCGGAGCTTGTTACGGGTACGTTTCTTATTGACAATAAATCTGCTTACGTTTTATTTGATTCGGGTGCGGATAGAAGCTATATGAGTAGAGATTTTTGTGCTAAATTAAGTTGTCCATTGACGCCTTTGGATAGTAAATTTTTACTCGAATTAGCAAATGGTAAATTAATTTCAGCAGATAATATATGTCGGAATCGAGAAATTAAACTGGTTAGCGAAACATTTAAGATTGATTTGATACCAGTAGAGTTAGGGAGTTTTGATGTGATAATCGGTATGGACTGGTTGAAAGAAGTGAAAGCGGAGATCGTTTGTTACAAAAATGCAATTCGCATTATTCGAGAAAAAGGAAAACCCTTAATGGTGTACGGAGAAAAGGGCAACACGAAGCTACATCTTATTAGTAATTTGAAGGCACAAAAACTAATAAGAAAAGGTTGCTATGCTGTTCTAGCACACGTCGAGAAAGTACAAACTGAAGAAAAGAGCATCAATGATGTTTCCATTGCAAAAGAATTTCCCGATGTATTTCCGAAAGAATTACCGGGATTACCCCCACATCGATCCGTTGAATTTCAAATAGATCTTGTACCAGGAGCTGCACCAATAGCTCGTGCTCCTTACAGACTCGCACCCAGCGAGATGAAAGAACTGCAAAGCCAATTACAAGAACTTTTAGAGCGTGGTTTCATTCGACCAAGCACATCACCGTGGGGAGCTCCTGTTTTGTTTGTCAAGAAGAAAGATGGTACATTCAGGTTGTGTATCGACTACCGAGAGTTGAACAAACTTACCATCAAGAACCGCTACCCACTACCGAGAATCGACGACTTATTTGATCAACTACAAGGCTCGTCTGTTTATTCAAAGATTGACTTACGTTCCGGGTATCATCAAATGCGGGTGAAAGAAGATGATATTCCAAAGACTGCTTTCAGAACACGTTACGGTCATTATGAGTTTATGGTCATGCCGTTTGGTTTAACTAATGCACCAGCTGTGTTCATGGACCTTATGAACCGAGTGTGTGGACCATACCTTGACAAGTTTGTCATTGTTTTCATTGATGACATACTTATTTACTCAAAGAATGACCAAGAACACGGTGAACATTTGAGAAAGGTGTTAGAAGTATTGAGGAAGGAAGAATTGTACGCTAAGTTTTCAAAGTGTGCATTTTGGTTGGAAGAAGTTCAATTCCTCGGTCACATAGTGAACAAAGAAGGTATTAAGGTGGATCCGGCAAAGATAGAAACTGTTGAAAAGTGGGAAACCCCGAAAACTCCGAAACACATACGCCAGTTTTTAGGACTAGCTGGTTACTACAGAAGGTTCATCCAAGACTTTTCCAGAATAGCAAAACCCTTGACTACATTAACGCATAAAGGGAAGAAATTTGAATGGAATGATGAACAAGAGAAAGCGTTTCAGTTATTGAAGAAAAAGCTAACTACGGCACCTATATTGTCATTGCCTGAAGGGAATGATGATTTTGTGATTTATTGTGATGCATCAAAGCAAGGTCTCGGTTGTGTATTAATGCAACGAACGAAGGTGATTGCTTATGCGTCTAGACAATTGAAGATTCACGAACAAAATTATACGACGCATGATTTGGAATTAGGCGCGGTTGTTTTTGCATTAAAGACTTGGAGGCACTACTTATATGGGGTCAAAAGTATTATATATACCGACCACAAAAGTCTTCAACACATATTTAATCAGAAACAACTGAATATGAGGCAGCGTAGGTGGATTGAATTATTGAATGATTACGACTTTGAGATTCGTTACCACCCGGGGAAGGCAAATGTGGTAGCCGATGCCTTGAGCAGGAAGGACAGAGAACCCATTCGAGTAAAATCTATGAATATAATGATTCATAATAACATTACTACTCAAATAAAGGAGGCGCAACAAGGAGTTTTAAAAGAGGGAAATTTAAAGGATGAAATACCCAAAGGATCGGAGAAGCATCTTAATATTCGGGAAGACGGAACCCGGTATAGGGCTGAAAGGATTTGGGTACCAAAATTTGGAGATATGAGAGAAATGGTACTTAGAGAAGCTCATAAAACTAGATACTCAATACATCCTGGAACGGGGAAGATGTACAAGGATCTCAAGAAACATTTTTGGTGGCCGGGTATGAAAGCCGATGTTGCTAAATACGTAGGAGAATGTTTGACGTGTTCTAAGGTCAAAGCTGAGCATCAGAAACCATCAGGTCTACTTCAACAACCCGAAATCCCGGAATGGAAATGGGAAAACATTACCATGGATTTCATCACTAAATTGCCAAGGACTGCAAGTGGTTTTGATACTATTTGGGTAATAGTTGATCGTCTCACCAAATCAGCACACTTCCTACCAATAAGAGAAGATGACAAGATGGAGAAGTTAGCACGACTGTATTTGAAGGAAGTCGTCTCCAGACATGGAATACCAATCTCTATTATCTCTGATAGGGATGGCAGATTTATTTCAAGATTCTGGCAGACATTACAGCAAGCATTAGGAACTCGTCTAGACATGAGTACTGCCTATCATCCACAAACTGATGGGCAGAGCGAAAGGACGATACAAACGCTTGAAGACATGCTACGAGCATGTGTTATTGATTTCGGAAACAGTTGGGATCGACATCTACCGTTAGCAGAATTTTCCTACAACAACAGCTACCATTCAAGCATTGAGATGGCGCCGTTTGAAGCACTTTATGGTAGAAAGTGCAGGTCTCCGATTTGTTGGAGTGAAGTGGGGGATAGACAAATTACGGGTCCGGAGATTATACAAGAAACTACCGAGAAGATCATCCAAATTCAACAACGGTTGAAAACCGCCCAAAGTCGACAAAAGAGCTACGCTGACATTAAAAGAAAAGATATAGAATTTGAAATTGGAGAGATGGTCATGCTTAAAGTTGCACCTTGGAAAGGCGTTGTTCAATTTGGTAAACGAGGGAAATTAAATCCAAGGTATATTGGACCATTCAAGATTATTGATCGTGTCGGACCAGTAGCTTACCGACTAGAGTTACCTCAACAACTCGCGGCTGTACATAACACTTTCCACGTCTCGAATTTAAAGAAATGTTTTGCTAAAGAAGATCTCACTATTCCGTTAGATGAAATCCAAATCAACGAAAAACTTCAATTCATCGAAGAACCCGTCGAAATAATGGATCGTGAGGTTAAAAGACTTAAGCAAAACAAGATACCAATTGTTAAGGTTCGATGGAATGCTCGTAGAGGACCCGAGTTCACCTGGGAGCGTGAAGATCAGATGAAGAAGAAATACCCGCATCTATTTCCAGAAGATTCGTCAACACCTTCAACAGCTTAAAATTTTGGGACGAAATTTATTTAACGGGTAGGTACTGTAGTGACCCGAACTTTTCCATGTTTATATATATTAATTGAGATTGATATTTACATGATTAAATGTTTCCAACATGTTAAGCAATCAAACTTTTTAAGACTTGATTAATTGAAATATGTTTCATATAGACAATTGACCACCCAAGTTGATCGGTGATTCACGAACGTTAAAACTTGTAAAAACTATATGATGACATATATATGGATATATATATATATATATATATATATATATATATATATATATATATATATATATATATATATATATATATATATATATATATAGTTAACATGATACTATGATAAGAAAACATATCATAAAGTATATTAACAATGAACTACATATGTAAAAACAAGACTACTAACTTAATGATTTTTAAACGAGACATATATGTAACGATTATCATTGTAAAGACATTTAATGTATATATATCATATTAAGAGATATTCATACATGATAATATCATGATAATATAATAATTTAAAATCTCATTTGATATTATAAACATTGGGTTAACAACATTTAACAAGATCGTTAACCTAAAGGTTTCAAAACAACACTTACATGTAACGACTAACGATGACTTAACGACTCAGTTAAAATGTATATACATGTAGTGTTTTAATATGTATTTATACACTTTTGAAAGACTTCAATACACTTATCAAAATACTTCTACTTAACAAAAATGCTTACAATTACATCCTCGTTCAGTTTCATCAACAATTCTACTCGTATGCACCCGTATTCGTACTCGTACAATACACAGCTTTTAGATGTATATACTATTGGTATATTCACTCCAATGATCAGCTCTTAGTAGCCCATGTGAGTCACCTAACACATGTGGGAACCATCATTTGGCAACTAGCATGAAATATCTCATAAAATTACAAAAATATGAGTAATCATTCATGACTTATTTACATGAAAACAAAATTACATATCCTTTATATCTAATCCATACACCAACGACCAAAAACACCTACAAACACTTTCATTCTTCAATTTTCTTCATCTAATTGATCTCTCTCAAGTTCTATCTTCAAGTTCTAAGTGTTCTTCATAAATTCCAAAAGTTCTAGTTTCATAAAATCAAGAATACTTTCAAGTTTGCTAGCTCACTTCCAATCTTGTAAGGTGATCATCCAACCTCAAGAAATCTTTGTTTCTTACAGTAGGTTATCATTCTAATACAAGGTAATAATCATATTCAAACTTTGGTTCAATTTCTATAACTATAACAATCTTATTTCAAGTGATGATCTTACTTGAACTTGTTTTCGTGTCATGATTCTGCTTCAAGAACTTCGAGCCATCCAAGGATCCATTGAAGCTAGATCCATTTTTCTCTTTTCCAGTAGGTTTATCCAAGGAAATTAAGGTAGTAATGATGTTCCTAACATCATTCGATTCATACATATAAAGCTATCTTATTCGAAGGTTTAAACTTGTAATCACTAGAACATAGTTTAGTTAATTCTAAACTTGTTCGCAAACAAAAGTTAATCCTTCTAACTTGACTTTTAAAATCAACTAAACACATGTTCTATATCTATATGATATGCTAACTTAATGATTTAAAATCTGGAAACACGAAAAACACCGTAAAACCGGATTTACGCCGTCGTAGTAACACCGCGGGCTGTTTTGGGTTAGTTAATTAAAAACTATGATAAACTTTGATTTAAAAGTTGTTATTCTGAGAAAATTATTTTTATTATGAACATGAAACTATATCCAAAAATTATGGTTAAACTCAAAGTGAAAGTATGTTTTCTAAAATGGTCATCTAGACGTCGTTCTTTCGACTGAAATGACTACCTTTACAAAAACGACTTGTAACTTATTTTTCCGACTATAAACCTATACTTTTTCTGTTTAGATTCATAAAATAGAGTTCAATATGAAACCATAGCAATTTGATTCACTCAAAACGGATTTAAAATGAAGAAGTTATGGGTAAAACAAGATTGGATAATTTTTCTCATTTTAGCTACGTGAAAATTGGTAACAAATCTATTCCAACCATAACTTAATCAACTTGTATTGTATATTATGTAATCTTGAGATACCATAGACACGTATACAATGTTTCGACCTATCATGTCGACACATCTATATATATTTCGGAACAACCATAGACACTCTATATGTGAATGTTGGAGTTAGCTATACAGGGTTGAGGTTGATTCCAAAATATATATAGTTTGAGTTGTGATCAATACTGAGATACGTATACACTGGGTCGTGGATTGATTCAAGATAATATTTATCGATTTATTTCTGTACATCTAACTGTGGACAACTAGTTATAGGTTACTAACGAGGACAGCTGACTTAATAAACTTAAAACATCAAAATATATTAAAAGTGTCGTAAATATATTTTGAACATACTTTAATATATATGTATATATTGTTATAGGTTCGTGAATCAACAGTGGCCAAGTCTTACTTCCCGACGAAGTAAAAATCTGTGAAAGTGAGTTATAGTCCCACTTTTAAAATCTAATATTTTTGGGATGAGAATACATGCAGGTTTTATAAATGATTTACAAAATAGACACAAGTACGTGAAACTACATTCTATGGTTGAATTATCGAAATCGAATATGCCCTTTTTATTAAGTCTGGTAATCTAAGAATTAGGGAACAGACACCCTAATTGACGCGAATCCTAAAGATAGATCTATTGGGCCTAACAAACCCCATCCAAAGTACCGGATGCTTTAGTACTTCGAAATTTATATCATATCCGAAGGGTGTCCCGGAATGATGGGGATATTCTTATATATGCATCTTGTTATTGTCGGTTACCAGGTGTTCACCATATGAATGATTTTTATCTCTATGTATGGGATGTGTATTGAAATATGAAATCTTGTGGTCTATTGTTACGATTTGATATATATAGGTTAAACCTATAACTCACCAACATTTTTGTTGACGTTTAAAGCATGTTTATTCTCAGGTGAATATTAAGAGCTTCCGCTGTTGCATACTAAAATAAGGACAAGATTTGGAGTCCATGTTTGTATGATATTGTGTAAAAACTGCATTCAAGAAACTGATTTCGATGTAACATATTTGTATTGTAAACCATTATGTAATGGTCGTGTGTAAACAGGATATTTTAGATTATCATTATTTGATAATCTACGTAAAGCTTTTTAAACCTTTATTTATAAAGGTTATGGTTTGTTTTAAAAATGAATGCAGTCTTTGAAAAACGTCTCATATAGAGGTCAAAACCTCGCAACGAAATCAATTAATATGGAACGTTTTTAATCAATAAGAACGGGACATTTCAGATCCATTCCGGTTACGCTGCGTTCGAAGCTCAGGTGAATATCCATATCGGAATAACTGTTGGAATCCGATGAGTTCGAACTAGTTGAGGGCTCCATCACGTACAGAGTAGGGAAATGATTTGCAAAATGAAATAGATTATAGGACTAGTTTGGTATTTCTCAATACATAATTTACATATATATTTATAATACAGAATCCCATAAATTGCGGAGGATTTTACGGAAGATATCAGGCAGATTTTACTATAATAGATATGCTAAGATATGAAATTTGTCTATACACTATTCATGCAATAAATGCAGTAAGACACGTCTAGACTTAAGATGATAAGCATGCAATTTCCGACAAGAAGTGATAAGCAAAACTTTTGACATGCAGACACGGTCAAAGTCCAGACTCAATAATGCATCTTAATATCTATCGGTTAGACACACTAATGCAAGACCTGGTTCGCTAAGACCACCGCTCTGATACCACATGAAGCGACCCATCCTAATTCATAAGGACGAATACAATAACATATGGTTACATTGCGATGTATTTGACCTCTAAATGATACATTTTACAAACATTGCATTCGTTTTTAAAAGACAAACTTTCATTACATCGAAAGTTGATAGGCATGCATACCATTTCATGATATATCCAAATTATAAATGACTTAATAATAATCTTGTTGAACTCAACGACTCAAATGCAACGTATTTTGAAATATGCCATGAACGACTCCAAGTAATATCCTTATAATGAGTAAATGCACAGCGAAAGATTTCTTTAATACCTGAGAATAAACACGCTTAAAAGTGTCAACCAAAAGGTTGGTGAGTTCATTAATTTATCATAATCATTCATTTCCATCATTTTAATAGACCACAAGATTTCAGATATTTAATTGTACACGTAACCCGAGTACAAAATAATACGCATAACCTGCGAATTAAAAATCATTCATATGGATTGAACACCTGGTAACCGACCTTAACAAGATGCATATAGAATATCCCCCAGTATACAGCGCGCAACTAATATACTAAATAATACCTCGAAGTACTAAAGCATCCATACCCTGGATGGGGCTCGTTGGGCCCGATAGATCTATCTTTAGGATTCGCGTCAATTAGGGGCCATTTCCCTAATTCTTAGGTTACCAGACTTGAAGGGGCGATATTCGGTTTAATAATCCAACCATAGAATGTAATTTTGATTACTTGTGTCTATTTCGTAAAACATTTATAAAAACGGCGCATGTATTCTCAGTCCCAAAAATATATATAAAAAGGGAGCAATGAAACTCACAATACTGTATTTCGTAGTGATTACGCATATGATGACACTGAACAAGTGCAAAGTTGGCCTCGGATTCACGAACCTATATTAAGTATATATATTTATATGTTGGTCAATATCTGTCTAATAATTTAGGTCAAGTGTAGTGTATCACAATCCTAATGCTCGAGATCGATATTCAAAAGTCAACAAAAGTCAACTTGACCCAAAATGATTTCCAAAATCTATACATGTTTATTATAACTTAAATATAGTCATTTTATATATTTAAATATATTTATCAGATTTTATTAAAGTAAATAATACAAGTCATTTATTAATAATTAAAAATTTATATTAAAATTTATGTATGATAAAAATATACTTTTATATATCTTAAAGTAATAAAATTTATAAAGTTCACTTAATATCATAAAAATATAGTGGCATGTATTATTAATGTAATTATATTACGTGTGGTAAAAATATCTTTGTATCACATATTTATTTGATAAAATAATATTGATAATAATAATGAGTAAAAGTTGTATTATTTTGTAATAATAATAATAATTATTATTATTATTCTACTAATAATAATAATAACAATATTTGTTTACAAATGATGATATTAATTATAATAAAATGATACTTCTAATCATGACAATTTTAATAATAACAATACTTTTTAATATTAACTGTAATGATAATATTTTATATAAAAATAATAATTCTATTCAAAATGCCAATTTTTAATAATAATAATACTAAAATGATAATAATAATGATATTTTATAATAACAATGATATGATAATTTTAATAAAAAAAATGATAGTTTTAATATTAATGATACTTTTAATAATAATAATAATAATGAAAAAAATAATGAAAATGATAATTTTATCTAAATCAATATCTTACAGTATTTTAATTTCATCATGATACTTATACTCATTATTTCCTAATCGATTTGTTTAATAGCTTTTAGTCCTCTTTTATTTCGCATTCATAATAATGATAATAATAATAATCATAATAATCAGATGATACTAATATTAGTTTTAATGATAATGATACTAATAATAATAATAATTATAATAATACTAATGATAATAATAATAATAATAATAATAATAATAATAATAATAATAATAATAATAATAGTAATGATAATATTAATAATAAATAAATTTAATGATAATAACGATAGTAATAATAATAACAATAACAATTTTTAATGATAATACTTATATTAATAACGATAATGATAATAATAAAAATAATAATTATTAGATAGTAATAATAACGATGATAACGATAATCGATAACGATAACAATAACGATAATAATAACGATAACTGTAACATCCTGTTACTGGGCCTAGTTGAAATGACCCTTTTGACCTTGGGTGTATTTGTATGTTATTATAATAATTATATGTTTATAATTATTTAGTTGTTTAGTTGAGACCAGTTTGTGACAAGGGTCACAGAACAGGTTTGTTTGTTTAGTTTATTTGTTTAATTTGGACTCCGTTAGGGTAGTCAAATTAAGTACGAAAGATATCAGATAACTGGTAAATACCCGTGTGTGATGGGGTATTGTGTTTTACACAGATATATAAGCCAGAAGTCATCTACTTCTCTCATTTTCTTGAAGCTTCTAAATAATACTCCGTACCTAACTCTTTCTCCCATTGAAACCCTAATCTCTTGAATCTCAATTTTGAGTCTAAATTGTGTTGTGTAATTGGTTGCTACCGATTTTGTGGTCATAACAAGGTAAGAATAATTCATTTTCGTATTGTAATCTGAGTTTAAATGGAGTTTTTGGTTAAGTTTTGATAAAAGTGGGTTTTGATGTCAAATTGGTTGATTTTGATGTTGGTTTGGTGTAAAACATTGTGGTTTATGTTCATTTAGTTGTTATAAACGTTTTCTAAGCTTCGTTTGGTGTCAAAACATTTAGAAATCAAGATTTGGGTGATTTTGGCTCGAAACCCGTTAGTTTATGCTGTTGTTGCTCGATGAATACAACCGTACGGTTGCAGATTGCAACCGCACGGGTACACGGTGCAACCGGGTAGTGAGTGTGAAACCGTACGGATGCATGTGCAACCGTACGGATGGACTTGTAACCGTACGGATGCATGTGCAACTGTACGAATGCAGATCAGTGTTGCATTGTTGTGTAAATTGGCTGTTTTCTAGTCGTTATGCTGCCCGTGTGACTTATGATAATCAGGATGTAAATTATGAAAATGCATAAGTGTTAGGTGGACTTTTAGTGACACTTTTGTTACTAATTTGATGTATTGTGCTGTTTTGTGATAATGGATAGAAACTAACTTGATTTGCCTTATGTTCAGGTGATAAGGATGAAATGTCCCGTTCTTATTGATTAAAAACGTTCCATATTAATTGATTTCGTTGCCAGGTTTTGACCTCTATATGAGACGTTTTTCAAAGACTGCATTCATTTTAAAACAAACCATAACCTTTATTTCACCAATAAAGGTTTAAAAAGCTTTACGTAGATTATCAAATAATGATAATCTAAAATATCCTGTTTACACACGACCATTACATAATGGTTTACAATACAAATATGTTACAACAAAATAAGTTTCTTGAATGCAGTTTTTACACAATATCATACAAGCATGGACTCCAAATCTCGTCCTTATTTTAAGTATGCGACAGCGGAAGCTCTTAATAATCACCTGAGAATAAACATGCTTAAAACGTCAACAAAAATGTTGGTGAGTTATAGGTTTAACCTATATATATCAAATCATAATAATAGACCACAAGATTTCATATTTCAATACACATCCCATACATAGAGATAAAAATCATTCATATGGTGAACACCTGGTAACCGACATTAACAAGATGCATATATAAGAATATCCCCATCATTCCGGGACACCCTTCGGATATGATATAAATTTTGAAGTACTAAAGCATCCGGTACTTTGGATGGGGTTTGTTAGGCCCAATAGATCTATCTTTAGGATTCGCGTCAATTAGGGTGTCTGTTCCCTAATTCTTAGATTACCAGACTTAATAAAAAGGGGCATATTCGATTTCGATAATTCAACCATAGAATGTAGTTTCACGTACTTGTGTCTATTTTGTAAATCATTTATAAAACCTGCATGTATTCTCATCCCAAAAATATTAGATTTTAAAAGTGGGACTATAACTCACTTTCACAGATTTTTTACTTCGTCGGGAAGTAAGACTTGGCCACTGGTTGATTCATGAACCTATAACAATATATACATATATATCAAAGTATGTTCAAAATATATTTACAACACTTTTAATATATTTTGATGTTTTAAGTTTATTAAGTCAGCTGTCCTCGTTAGTAACCTACAACTAGTTGTCCACAGTTAGATGTACAGAAATAAATCGATAAATATTATCTTGAATCAATCCACGACCCAGTGTATACGTATCTCAGTATTGATCACAACTCAAACTATATATATTTTGGAATCAACCTCAACCCTGTATAGCTAACTCCAACATTCACATATAGAGTGTCTATGGTTGTTCCGAAATATATATAGATGTGTCAACATGATAGGTCGAAACATTGTATACGTGTCTATGGTATCTCAAGATTACATAATATACAATACAAGTTGATTAAGTTATGGTTGGAATAGATTTGTTACCAATTTTCACGTAGCTAAAATGAGAAAAATTATCCAATCTTGTTTTACCCATAACTTCTTCATTTTAAATCCGTTTTGAGTGAATCAAATTGCTATGGTTTCATATTGAACTCTATTTTATGAATCTAAACAGAAAAAGTATAGGTTTATAGTCGGAAAAATAAGTTACAAGTCGTTTTTGTAAAGGTAGTCATTTCAGTCGAAAGAACGACGTCTAGATGACCATTTTAGAAAACATACTTCCACTTTGAGTTTAACCATAATTTTTGGATATAGTTTCATGTTCATAATAAAAATCATTTTCTCAGAATAACAACTTTTAAATCAAATTTTATCATAGTTTTTAATTAACTAACCCAAAACAGCCCGCGGTGTTACTACGACGGCGTAAATCTGGTTTTACGGTGTTTTTCGTGTTTCCAGGTTTTAAATCATTAAGTTAGCATATCATATAGATATAGAATATGTGTTTAGTTGATTTTAAAAGTCAAGTTAGAAGGATTAACTTTTGTTTGCGAACAAGTTTAGAATTAACTAAACTATGTTCTAGTGATTACAAGTTTAAACATTCGAATAAGATAGCTTTATATGTATGAATCGAATGATGTTATGAACATCATTACTACCTTAAGTTACTTGGATAAACCTACTGGAAAAGATAAAAATGGATCTAGCTTCAACGGATCCTTGGATGGCTCGAAGTTCTTGAAGCAGAATCATGACACGAAAACAAGTTCAAGTAAGATCATCACTTGAAATAAGATTGTTATAGTTATAGAAATTGAACCAAAGTTTGAATATGATTATTACCTTGTATTAGAATGATAACCTACTGTAAGAAACAAAGATTTCTTGAGGTTGGATGATCACCTTACAAGATTGGAAGTGAGCTAGCAAACTTGAAAGTATTCTTGATTTTATGTAACTAGAACTTGTAGAATTTATGAAGAACACTTAGAACTTGAAGATAGAACTTGAGAGAGATCAATTAGATGAAGAAAATTGAAGAATGAAAGTGTTTGTAGGTGTTTTTGGTCATTGGTGCATGGATTAGATATAAAGGATATGTAATTTTGTTTTCATGTAAATAAGTCATGAATGATTACTCATATTTTTGTAATTTTATGAGATATTTCATGCTAGTTGCCAAATGATGGTTCCCACATGTGTTAGGTGACTCACATGGGCTGCTAAGAGCTGATCATTGGAGTGTATATACCAATAGTACATACATCTAAAAGCTGTGTATTGTACGAGTACGAATACGGGTGCATACGAGTAGAATTGTTGATGAAACTGAACGAGGATGTAATTGAAAGCATTTTTGTTAAGTAGAAGTATTTTGATAAGTGTATTGAAGTCTTTCAAAAGTGTATAAATACATATTAAAACACTACATGTATATACATTTTAACTGAGTCGTTAAGTCATCGTTAGTCGTTACATGTAAGTGTTGTTTTGAAACCTTTAGGTTAACGATCTTGTTAACTGTTGTTAACCCAATGTTTATAATATAAAATGAGATTTTAAATTATTATATTATCATGATATTATCATGTATGAATATCTCTTAATATGATATATATACATTAAATGTATTTACAACGATAATCGTTACATATATGTCTCGTTTAAAAATCATTAAATTAGTAGTCTTGTTTTTACATATGTAGTTCATTGTTAATATACCTAATGATATTTTTACTTATCATAGTATCATGTTAACTATATATATATCCATATATATGTCATCATATAGTTTTTACAAGTTTTAACGTTCGTGAATCACCGGTCAACTTGGGTGGTCAATTGTCTATATGAAACATATTTCAATTAATCAAGTCTTAACAAGTTTGATTGCTTAACATGTTGGAAACATTTAATCATGTAAATATCAATCTCAATTAATATATATAAATATGGAAAAGTTCGGGTCACTACAGTACCTACCCATTAAATAAATTTCGTCCCGAAATTTTAAGCTGTTGAAGGTGTTGACGAATCTTCTAGAAATAGATGCGGGTATTTCTTCTTCATCTGATCTTCACACTCCCAGGGGAACTCGGGTCCTCTACGAGCATTTCATCGAACCTTAACAATTAGTATCTTGTTTTGCTTAAGTCTTTTAACCTCACGATCCATTATTTCGACGGGTTCTTCGATGAATTGAAGTTTTTCGTTGATTTGGATTTCATCTAACGGAATAGTGAGATCTTCTTTAGCAAAACATTTCTTCAAATTCGAGACATGGAAAGTGTTATGTACAGTCGCGAGTTGTTGAGGTAACTCAAGTCGGTAAGCTACTGGTCCGACACGATCGATAATCTTGAATGGTCCAATATACCTTGGATTTAATTTCCCTCGTTTACCAAATCGAAAAACGCCTTTCCAAGGTGCAACTTTAAGCATGACCATCTCTTCAATTTCAAATTCTATATCTTTTCTTTTAATGTCAGCGTAGCTCTTTTGTCGACTTTGGGCGGTTTTCAACCGTTGTTGAATTTGGATGATCTTCTCGGTAGTTTCTTGTATAATCTCCGGACCCGTAATCTGTCTATCCCCCACTTCACTCCAACAAATCGGAGACCTGCACTTTCTACCATAAAGTGCTTCAAATGGTGTCATCTCAATGCTTGATGAAATGTCCCGTTCTTATTGATTAAAAACGTTCCATATTAATTGATTTCGTTGCGAGGTTTTGACCTCTATATGAGACGTTTTTCAAAGACTGCATTCATTTTAAAACAAACCATAACCTTTATTTCATCAATAAAGGTTTAAAAGTTTTACGTAGATTATCAAATAATGATAATCTAAAATATCCTGTTTACACACGACCATTACATAATGGTTTACAATACAAATATGTTACAACAAAATAAGTTTCTTGAATGCAGTTTTTACACAATATCATACAAGCATGGACTCCAAATCTCGTCCTTATTTAAGTATGCGACAGCGGAAGCTCTTAATAATCACCTGAGAATAAACATGCTTTAAAACGTCAACAAAAATGTTGGTGAGTTATAGGTTTAACCTATATATATCAAATCATAATAATAGACCACAAGATTTCATATTTCAATACATATCCCATACATAGAGATAAAAATCATTCATATGGTGAACACCTGGTAACCGACATTAACAAGATGCATATATAAGAATATCCCCATCATTCCGGGACACCCTTCGGATATGATATAAATTTCGAAGTACTAAAGCATCCGGTACTTTGGATGGGGTTTGTTAAGCCCAATAGATCTATCTTTAGGATTCGCGTCAATTAGGGTGTCTGTTCCCTAATTCTTAGATTACCAGACTTAATAAAAAGGGGCATATTCGATTTCGATAATTCAACCATAGAATGTAGTTTCACGTACTTGTGTCTATTTTGTAAATCATTTATAAAACCTGCATGTATTCTCATCCCAAAAATATTAGATTTTTAAAAGTGGGACTATAACTCACTTTCACAGATTTTTACTTCGTCGGGAAGTAAGATTTGGCCACTGGTTGATTCACGAACCTATAACAATATATACATATATATCAAAGTATGTTCAAAATATATTTACAACACTTTTAATATATTTTGATGTTTTAAGTTTATTAAGTCAGCTGTCCTCGTTAGTAACCTACAACTAGTTGTCCACAGTTAGATGTACAGAAATAAATCGATAAATATTATCTTGAATCAATCCACGACCCAGTGTATACGTATCTCAGTATTGATCACAACTCAAACTATATATATTTTGGAATCAACCTCAACCCTGTATAGCTAACTCCAACATTCACATATAGAGTGTCTATGGTTGTTCCGAAATATATATAGATGTGTCGACATGATAGGTCGAAACATTGTATACGTGTCTATGGTATCTCAAGATTACATAATATACAATACAAGTTGATTAAGTTATGGTTGGAATAGATTTGTTACCAATTTTCACGTAGCTAAAATGAGAAAAATTATCCAATCTTGTTTTACCCATAACTTCTTCATTTTAAATCCGTTTTGAATGAATCAAATTGCTATGGTTTCATATTGAACTGTATTTTATGAATCTAAACAGAAAAAGTATAGGTTTATAGTCGGAAAAATAAGTTACAAGTCATTTTTGTAAAGGTAGTCATTTCAGTCGAAAGAACGACGTCTAGATGACCATTTTAGAAAACATACTTCCACTTTGAGTTTAACCATAATTTTTGGATATAGTTTCATGTTCATAATAAAAATCATTTTCTCAGAATAACAACTTTTAAATCAAAGTTTATCATAGTTTTTAATTAACTAACCCAAAACAGTCCGCAGTGTTACTACGACGGCGTAAATCCGGTTTTACGGTGTTTTTCGTGTTTCCAGGTTTTAAATCATTAAGTTAGCATATCATATAGATATAGAACATGTGTTTAGTTAATTTTAAAAGTCAAGTTAGAAGGATTAACTTTTGTTTGCGAACAAGTTTAGAATTAACTAAACTATGTTCTAGTGATTACGAGTTTAAACCTTCGAATAAGATAGTTTTATATATATGAATCGAATGATGTTATGAACATCATTACTACCTCAAGTTTAGTAGGTAAACCTACTGGAAGTGACAAGAAATGATCTAGCTTCAAAGGATCTTGGATGGCTTGAAAGTTCTTGAAGTAGGATCATGACACAAAAACAAGTTCAAGTAAGATTTTTGCTCGAATTAAGATAGTTTATAGTTATAGAAATTGAATCAAAGTTTGAATATGAATATTACCTTGAATAAGAAAGATAACCTACTGTATATAACAAAGGTTTCTTGATCTTAGATGATTACTTGGAATGGATTAGAAAGCTTGGAAGTAAATTAGTAAACTTGAAGGGATTTTTGAAGTATTCTTGAAGTGTTCTTCCTATGATGATTATAGCTTGATTCTTGAAGTGATTTTTGATGAAGATGATGATTAACTACTGGAAAAATACGTTCATAATAGTGTGGGTGTGTTGAGAGAGAATTAGAAAGAGATTTGGAAGTGAAATGGAGTGAATGATGAGTGTTAATTGGTGAGTGGTGAGTGGGGTTAAAAGGAGTTCTAGTTAGTTGACTAGCTCATGGTAGAAGTTAAAATTGATTAGTCATACATGACATAATCAAGAGTGGAATCCCATGCTAGTTCCTATTGGTATATACCCATAGTAAGTACGTTTTGAAGCTGTGTATAATACGGGTAAGAATACGACTAGAATTCTTGATGAAAGAAAAGAATGGGAAAGTAACTGTAACCATTTTCGTTAAGTATGAGTGTTTTGATATATGTCTTGAAGTCTTCCAAAAGTATTTTAATACATCTAAATACACTACATGTATATACATTTTTAACGGAGTCGTTAAGTCATCGTTAGTCGTTACATGTAAGTGTTGTTTTGAAACCTTTAAGTTAACGATCTCAATTAATGTTGTTAACCCATTGTTTATTATATCTAATGAGATGTTAAATTATTATATTATCATGATATTATGATATATTAATATATCTTAATATGATATATATACATTTAAATGTCGTTACAACGATAATCGTTACATATATGTCTCGTTTCGAAATCCTTAAGTTAGTAGTCTTGTTTATATGTATATAACTCATTGTTAATATACTTATGGAGATACTTACTTATAATAATCTCATGTTAACCATATGTATATCCATATATATATCGTCAAGTCGTTTTTTACAAGTTTTAACGTTCGTGAATCGCCGGTCAACTTGGGTGGTCAATTGTCTATATGAAACATATTTCAATTAATCAAGTCTTAACAAGTTTGATTGCTTAACATGTTGGAAACATTTAATCATGTAAATATCAATCTCAATTAATATATATAAACATGGAAAAGTTCGGGTCACTACAGTACCTACCCGTTAAATAAATTTCGTCCCGAAATTTTAAGCTGTTGAAGGTGTTGACGAATCTTCTGGAAATAGATGCGGGTATTTCTTCTTCATCTGATCTTCACGCTCCCAGGTGAACTCGGGTCCTCTACGAGCATTCCATCGAACCTTAACAATTGGTATCTTATTTTGCTTAAGTCTTTTAACCTCACGATCCATTATTTCGACGGGTTCTTCGATGAATTGGAGTTTTTCATTGATTTGGATTTCATCTAACGGAATAGTGAGATCTTCTTTAGAAAAACATTTCTTCAAATTCGAGACGTGGAAAGTGTTATGTACAGCCGCGAGTTGTTGAGGTAACTCAAGTCGGTAAGCTACTGGTCCGACACGATCAATAATCTTGAATGGTCCAATATACCTTGGATTTAATTTCCCTCGTTTACCAAATCGAACAACGCCTTTCCAAGGTGCAACTTTAAGCATGACCATCTCTCCAATTTCAAATTCTATATCTTTTCTTTTAATGTCAGCGTAGCTCTTTTGTCGACTTTGGGCGGTTTTCAACCGTTGTTGAATTTGGATGATCTTCTCGGTAGTTTCTTGTATAATCTCTGGACCCGTAATCTGTCTATCCCCCACTTCACTCCAACAAATCGGAGACCTGCACTTTCTACCATAAAGTGCTTCAAACGGCGCCATCTCAATGCTTGAATGGTAGCTGTTGTTGTAGGAAAATTCTGCTAACGGTAGATGTCGATCCCAACTATTTCCGAAATCAATAACACATGCTCGTAGCATGTCTTCAAGCGTTTGTATCGTCCTTTCGCTCTGCCCATCAGTTTGTGGATGATAGGCAGTACTCATGTCTAGACGAGTTTCTAATGCTTGCTGTAATGTCTGCCAGAATCTTGAAATAAATCTGCCATCCCTATCAGAGATAATAGAGATTGGTATTCCATGTCTGGAGACGACTTCCTTCAAATACAGTCGTGCTAACTTCTCCATCTTGTCATCTTCTCTTATTGGCAGGAAGTGTGCTGATTTGGTGAGACGATCAACTATTACCCAAATAGTATCAAAACCATTTGCAGTCCTTGGCAATTTAGTGATGAAATCCATGGTAATGTTTTCCCATTTCCATTCCGGGATTTCGGGTTGTTGAAGTAGACCTGATGGTTTCTGATGCTCAGCTTTGACCTTAGAACACGTCAAACATTCTCCTACATATTTAGCAACATCGGCTTTCATACCCGGCCACCAAAAATGTTTCTTGAGATCCTTGTACATCTTCCCCGTTCCAGGATGTATTGAGTATCTGGTTTTATGAGCTTCTCTAAGTACCATTTCTCTCATATCTCCAAATTTTGGTACCCAAATCCTTTCAGCCCTATACCGGGTTCCGTCTTCCCGAATATTAAGATGCTTCTCCGATCCTTTGGGTATTTCATCCTTTAAATTTCCTTCTTTTAAAACTCCTTGTTGCGCCTCCTTTATTTGAGTAGTAAGGTTATTATGAATCATTATATTCATAGATTTTACTCGAATGGGTTCTCTGTCCTTCCTGCTCAAGGCATCGGCTACCACATTTGCCTTTCCCGGGTGGTAACGAATCTCAAAGTCGTAATCATTCAATAATTCAATCCACCTACGCTGCCTCATATTCAGTTGTTTCAGATTAAATATGTGTTGAAGACTTTTGTGGTCGGTATATATAATACTTTTGACCCCATATAAGTAGTGCCTCCAAGTCTTTAATGCAAAAACAACCGCGCCTAATTCCAAATCATGCGTCGTATAATTTTGTTCGTGAATCTTCAATTGTCTAGACGCATAAGCAATCACCTTCGTTCGTTGCATTAATACACAACCGAGACCTTGCTTTGATGCGTCACAATAAATCACAAAATCATCATTCCCTTCAGGCAATGACAATATAGGTGCCGTAGTTAGCTTTTTCTTCAATAACTGAAACGCTTTCTCTTGTTCATCATTCCATTCAAATTTCTTCCCTTTATGCGTTAATGCAGTCAAGGGTTTTGCTATTCTGGAAAAGTCTTGGATGAACCTTCTATAGTAACCAGCTAGTCCTAAAAACTGGCGTACGTGTTTCGGAGTTTTCGGTGTTTCCCACTTTTCAACAGTTTCTATCTTTGCTGGATCCACCTTAATACCTTCTTTGTTCACTATGTGACCGAGGAATTGGACTTCTTCCAACCAAAATGCACACTTTGAAAACTTAGCGTACAATTCTTCCTTCCTCAATACTTCTAACACCTTTCTCAAATGTTCACCGTGTTCTTGGTCATTCTTTGAGTAAATAAGTATGTCATCAATGAAAACAATGACAAACTTGTCAAGGTATTGTCCACACACTCGGTTCATAAGGTCCATGAACACAGCTGGTGCATTAGTTAAACCAAACGGCATGACCATAAACTCGTAATGACCGTAACGTGTTCTGAAAGCAGTCTTTGGAATATCATCTTCTTTCACCCGCATTTGATGATATCCGGAACGTAAGTCAATCTTTGAATAAACAGACGAGCCTTGTAGTTGATCAAATAAGTCATCGATTCTCGGTAGTGGGTAGCGGTTCTTGATGGTAAGTTTGTTCAACTCTCGGTAGTCGATACACAACCTGAATGTACCATCTTTCTTCTTGACAAACAAAACAGGAGCTCCCCACGGTGATGTGCTTGGTCGAATGAAACCACGCTCTAAAAGTTCTTGTAATTGGCTTTGCAGTTCTTTCATCTCGCTGGGTGCGAGTCTGTAAGGAGCACGAGCTATTGGTGCAGCTCCTGGTACAAGATCTATTTGAAATTCAACGGATCGATGTGGGGGTAATCCCGGTAATTCTTTCGGAAATACATCGGGAAATTCTTTTGCAATGGGAACATCATTGATGCTCTTTTCTTCAGTTTGTACTTTCTCGACGTGTGCTAGAACAGCATAGCAACCTTTTCTTATTAGTTTTTGTGCCTTCAAATTACTAATAAGATGTAGCTTCGTGTTGCCCTTTTCTCCGTACACCATTAAGGGTTTTCCTTTTTCTCGTATAATGCGAATTGCATTTTTGTAACAGACGATCTCTGCTTTCACTTCTTTCAACCAGTCCATACCGATTATCACATCAAAACTCCCTAACTCTACTGGTATCAAATCAATCTTAAATGTTTCGCTAACCAGTTTAATTTCTCGATTCCGACATATATTATCTGCTGAAATTAATTTACCATTTGCTAATTCGAGTAAAAATTTACTATCCAAAGGCGTCAATGGACAACTTAATTTAGCACAAAAATCTCTACTCATATAGCTTCTATCCGCACCCGAATCAAATAAAACGTAAGCAGATTTATTGTCAATAAGAAACGTACCCGTAACAAGCTCCGAGTCTTCCTGTGCCTCTGCCGCATTAATATTGAAAACTCTTCCACGACCTTGTCCATTCGTGTTCTCCTGGTTCGGACAATTTCTAATAATGTGGCCCGGTTTTCCACATTTATAACAAACTACATTGGCATAACTTGCTCCGACACTACTTGCTCCGCCATTACTCGTTCCGACACCATTTGTTCCTTTCGTTCTATTAACCCCTGGTCCGTAGACCTCACACTTCGCTGCGCTATGACCATTTCTTTTACACTTGTTGCAAAATTTGGTGCAGAACCCCGAGTGATTCTTTTCACACCTTTGGCATAGCTGCTTCTGATTGTTGTTGTTGTTGCGGTTATTATTGTTGTTAGGATGATTGTTGTAGTTGCTGTTGTTGTTGTTGTTGTTGTTGGGCCGTTTGTTGTAGTTGCGATTGTTGGGATAATTGTTGCGATTATTGTTGTAATTGCTGTTGTTGCTGTATTGGCGATTCTTATCACCGTTTTCCTCCCACTTTCTTTTGACTTGCTTCACATTGGCCTCTTCAGCAGTCTGTTCTTTAATTCTTTCTTCAATCTGGTTCACTAGTTTGTGAGCCATTCTACATGCCTGTTGTATGGAGGCGGGCTCGTGTGAACTTATATCTTCTTGGATTCTTTCCGGTAATCCTTTCACAAACGCGTCGATCTTCTCTTCCTCATCTTCGAACGCTCCCGGACACAATAGGCACAATTCTGTGAATCGTCTTTCATACGTGGTAATATCAAATCCTTGGGTTCGTAACCCTCTAAGTTCTGTCTTGAGCTTATTGACCTCGGTTCTGGGACGGTACTTCTCGTTCATCAAGTGCTTGAATGCTGACCACGGTAGTGCGTACGCATCATCTTGTCCCACTTGCTCTAGATAGGTATTCCACCATGTTAACGCAGAACCTGTAAAGGTATGCGTAGCGTACTTCACTTTGTCCTCTTCAGTACACTTACTTATGGCAAACACCGATTCGACCTTCTCGGTCCACCGTTTCAATCCGATCGGTCCTTCGGTTCCATCAAATTCCAAAGGTTTGCAGGCAGTGAATTCTTTGTAGGTGCATCCTACACGATTTCCTGTACTGCCAGATCCAAGGTTATTGTTGGTATATAGCGCAGCCTGTACTGCGGCTATGTTTGAAGCTAGAAAAGTACGGAATTCCTCTTCATTCATATTCACGGTGTGTCGAGTAGTCGGTGCCATTTCCTTCAAAATAGTTAAATGGAACAAGTTAATCATACAGAATATTAAGAGTAGTTAATAGTATTTCGTAGCATAATATGAACTCATTTATAAAAGCTTTTTCTTCATATTAGCGTTTTATAAGTTTAAATTCGGGTAGTACCTACCCGTTAAGTTCATACTTAGTAGCTAATATACAATTCAACTACTACAATTCTATATGAAAAACTGATTATAATAATATTTCGCGTTCAAACTTTTACACAATATTTTACAAACTTACAATACCGCTTATTTTACATATAGCATGAAATATATCACACAATAAATTTGATACAAGATGGTTGTGAAGATAATTCTAGCTAGTACACAAGTCGTTCAGCAAAGGCAATAAAGACACGTAATTCATACGTCCAGAAACAAGTCATGCATTCTGGTTTTACTAGGATTACTTCCCATCCTTGGTCTTGTGGAACATAACCGTTATGGCCGTTGATAAGACAGCGTGTTGTAACGTCGTCAAAGGGACGAGGGTTACGTAATGACCAACAGTCTCGTAATAACCTAAAAACCTCATTTCTTACCCCAATTACCGACTCCGTCACTTGAGGGAACGTTTTGTTTAATAGTTGTAGCCCGATGTTCTTGTTCACACTTTGGTGAGAAGCGAACATTACTAACCCGTAAGCATAACATGCTTCTTTATGTTGCATGTTAGCTGCTTTTTCTAAATCACGAAGTCCTATATTTGGATATACTGAGTCAAAATAATTTCTTAACCCGTTGCGTAAAATAGCATTTGGGTTCCCCGCAATATATGCGTCAAAGTAAACACATCGTAACTTATGGATTTCCCAATGTGATATCCCCCATCTTCCGAACGAAAGCCTTTTATAAACCAAATCATTCTTGGAACGTTCTTCGAATGTCTTACAAACTGATCTCGCCTTAAATAGTTGTGCCGAGGAATTCTGACCGACTCTAGACAAGATTTCATCAATCATGTCTCCGGGTAGGTCTCTTAAAATATTGGGTTGTCTATCCATTTTGTGTTTTTATACTGTAAAATAGACAAGAGTTAGATTCATAAAAAAATACTTATTAATACAAGCAATTTTTACATATATCATAAAGCATAAGCACACTATATTACATATATTACACCACACGAATACAACTATCTTATTCCGACTCGCTTGTTTCTTCTTCTTTGGTTTTGGTTCGTTTTCCCAAGTTTCTAGGGATATATGATGTTCCCCTAATACGAGCCGTTATTTTCCACATTGGTTTAGAAAAACCTGGTGGTTTAGAGGTTCCCGGGTCATTGTTACAACTTAAGGACTTCGGGGGTTGACGATACATATAAAGTTCATCGGGGTTGGAATTAGATTTCTCTGTTTTTATGCCCTTTCCCTTATTATTTTCTTTTGCCTTTTTAAATTCAGTTGGGGTAATTTCTATAACATCATCGGAATTCTCGTCGGAATCCGATTCATCGGAGAATTGGTAATCCTCCCAATATTTTGCTTCCTTGGCGGAAACACCATTGACCATAATTAACCTTGGTCGGTTGGTTGAGGATTCTCTTTTACTTAACCGTTTTATTATTTCCCCCACCGGTTCCGATTCTTCTTCCGGTTCCGATTCTTCTTCCGGTTCTGATTCTTCTTCCGGTTCCGACTCTTCTTCCGGTTCCTCTTCGGGAACTTGTGAATCAGTCCACGAATTATTCCAATTTACATTTGACTCTTCATTATTATTAGGTGAGTCAATGGGACTTGTTCTAGAGGTAGACATCTATCACATAATATCAAACACGTTAAGAGATTAATATATCACATAATATTCATATGTTAAAAATATATAGTTTCCAACAAAAATGTTAAGCAATCATTTTTAAAGAAAACACGGTCGAAGTCCAGAATCACTAATGCATCCTAACAAACTCGATAAGACACACTAATGCAAATTTTCTGGTTCTCTAAGACCAACGCTCGGATACCAACTGAAATGTCCCGTTCTTATTGATTAAAAACGTTCCATATTAATTGATTTCGTTGCGAGGTTTTGACCTCTATATGAGACGTTTTTCAAAGACTGCATTCATTTTAAAACAAACCATAACCTTTATTTCATCAATAAAGGTTTAAAAGTTTTACGTAGATTATCAAATAATGATAATCTAAAATATCCTGTTTACACACGACCATTACATAATGGTTTACAATACAAATATGTTACAACAAAATAAGTTTCTTGAATGCAGTTTTTACACAATATCATACAAGCATGGACTCCAAATCTCGTCCTTATTTAAGTATGCGACAGCGGAAGCTCTTAATAATCACCTGAGAATAAACATGCTTTAAAACGTCAACAAAAATGTTGGTGAGTTATAGGTTTAACCTATATATATCAAATCATAATAATAGACCACAAGATTTCATATTTCAATACATATCCCATACATAGAGATAAAAATCATTCATATGGTGAACACCTGGTAACCGACATTAACAAGATGCATATATAAGAATATCCCCATCATTCCGGGACACCCTTCGGATATGATATAAATTTCGAAGTACTAAAGCATCCGGTACTTTGGATGGGGTTTGTTAAGCCCAATAGATCTATCTTTAGGATTC
Organism: Rutidosis leptorrhynchoides; assembly: GCF_046630445.1. NCBI lineage: Eukaryota > Viridiplantae > Streptophyta > Magnoliopsida > Asterales > Asteraceae > Rutidosis > Rutidosis leptorrhynchoides. Next base: position 520,946,055 of record NC_092336.1, read on the forward strand.
GCGTCAATTAGGGTGTCTGTTCCCTAATTCTTAGATTACCAGACTTAATAAAAAGGGGCATATTCGATTTCGATAATTCAACCATAGAATGTAGTTTCACGTACTTGTGTCTATTTTGTAAATCATTTATAAAACCTGCATGTATTCTCATCCCAAAAATATTAGATTTTTAAAAGTGGGACTATAACTCACTTTCACAGATTTTTACTTCGTCGGGAAGTAAGATTTGGCCACTGGTTGATTCACGAACCTATAACAATATATACATATATATCAAAGTATGTTCAAAATATATTTACAACACTTTTAATATATTTTGATGTTTTAAGTTTATTAAGTCAGCTGTCCTCGTTAGTAACCTACAACTAGTTGTCCACAGTTAGATGTACAGAAATAAATCGATAAATATTATCTTGAATCAATCCACGACCCAGTGTATACGTATCTCAGTATTGATCACAACTCAAACTATATATATTTTGGAATCAACCTCAACCCTGTATAGCTAACTCCAACATTCACATATAGAGTGTCTATGGTTGTTCCGAAATATATATAGATGTGTCGACATGATAGGTCGAAACATTGTATACGTGTCTATGGTATCTCAAGATTACATAATATACAATACAAGTTGATTAAGTTATGGTTGGAATAGATTTGTTACCAATTTTCACGTAGCTAAAATGAGAAAAATTATCCAATCTTGTTTTACCCATAACTTCTTCATTTTAAATCCGTTTTGAATGAATCAAATTGCTATGGTTTCATATTGAACTGTATTTTATGAATCTAAACAGAAAAAGTATAGGTTTATAGTCGGAAAAATAAGTTACAAGTCATTTTTGTAAAGGTAGTCATTTCAGTCGAAAGAACGACGTCTAGATGACCATTTTAGAAAACATACTTCCACTTTGAGTTTAACCATAATTTTTGGATATAGTTTCATGTTCATAATAAAAATCATTTTCTCAGAATAACAACTTTTAAATCAAAGTTTATCATAGTTTTTAATTAACTAACCCAAAACAGTCCGCAGTGTTACTACGACGGCGTAAATCCGGTTTTACGGTGTTTTTCGTGTTTCCAGGTTTTAAATCATTAAGTTAGCATATCATATAGATATAGAACATGTGTTTAGTTAATTTTAAAAGTCAAGTTAGAAGGATTAACTTTTGTTTGCGAACAAGTTTAGAATTAACTAAACTATGTTCTAGTGATTACGAGTTTAAACCTTCGAATAAGATAGTTTTATATATATGAATCGAATGATGTTATGAACATCATTACTACCTCAAGTTTAGTAGGTAAACCTACTGGAAGTGACAAGAAATGATCTAGCTTCAAAGGATCTTGGATGGCTTGAAAGTTCTTGAAGTAGGATCATGACACAAAAACAAGTTCAAGTAAGATTTTTGCTCGAATTAAGATAGTTTATAGTTATAGAAATTGAATCAAAGTTTGAATATGAATATTACCTTGAATAAGAAAGATAACCTACTGTATATAACAAAGGTTTCTTGATCTTAGATGATTACTTGGAATGGATTAGAAAGCTTGGAAGTAAATTAGTAAACTTGAAGGGATTTTTGAAGTATTCTTGAAGTGTTCTTCCTATGATGATTATAGCTTGATTCTTGAAGTGATTTTTGATGAAGATGATGATTAACTACTGGAAAAATACGTTCCTAATAGTGTGGGTGTGTTGAGAGAGAATTAGAAAGAGATTTGGAAGTGAAATGGAGTGAATGATGAGTGTTAATTGGTGAGTGGTGAGTGGGGTTAAAAGGAGTTCTAGTTAGTTGACTAGCTCATGGTAGAAGTTAAAATTGATTAGTCATACATGACATAATCAAGAGTGGAATCCCATGCTAGTTCCTATTGGTATATACCCATAGTAAGTACGTTTTGAAGCTGTGTATAATACGGGTAAGAATACGACTAGAATTCTTGATGAAAGAAAAGAATGGGAAAGTAACTGTAACCATTTTCGTTAAGTATGAGTGTTTTGATATATGTCTTGAAGTCTTCCAAAAGTATTTTAATACATCTAAATACACTACATGTATATACATTTTTAACGGAGTCGTTAAGTCATCGTTAGTCGTTACATGTAAGTGTTGTTTTGAAACCTTTAAGTTAACGATCTCAATTAATGTTGTTAACCCATTGTTTATTATATCTAATGAGATGTTAAATTATTATATTATCATGATATTATGATATATTAATATATCTTAATATGATATATATACATTTAAATGTCGTTACAACGATAATCGTTACATATATGTCTCGTTTCGAAATCCTTAAGTTAGTAGTCTTGTTTATATGTATATAACTCATTGTTAATATACTTATGGAGATACTTACTTATAATAATCTCATGTTAACCATATGTATATCCATATATATATCGTCAAGTCGTTTTTTACAAGTTTTAACGTTCGTGAATCGCCGGTCAACTTGGGTGGTCAATTGTCTATATGAAACATATTTCAATTAATCAAGTCTTAACAAGTTTGATTGCTTAACATGTTGGAAACATTTAATCATGTAAATATCAATCTCAATTAATATATATAAACATGGAAAAGTTCGGGTCACTACACTTGAATGGTAGCTGTTGTTGTAGGAAAGTTCTGCTAACGGTAGATGTCGATCCCAACTGTTTCCGAAATCAATAACACATGCTCGTAGCATGTCTTCAAGCGTTTGTATCGTCCTTTCGCTCTGCCCATCAGTTTGTGGATGATAGGCAGTACTCATGTCTAGACGAGTTCCTAATGCTTGCTGTAATGTCTGCCAGAATCTTGAAATAAATCTGCCATCCCTATCAGAGATAATAGAGATTGGTATTCCATGTCTGGAGACGACTTCCTTCAAATACAGTCGTGCTAACTTCTCCATCTTGTCGTCTTCTCTTATTGGCAGGAAGTGTGCTGATTTGGTGAGACGATCAACTATTACCCAAATAGTATCAAAACCACTTGCAGTCCTTGGCAATTTAGTGATGAAATCCATGGTAATGTTTTCCCATTTCCATTCCGGGATTTCGGGTTGTTGAAGTAGACCTGATGGTTTCTGATGCTCAGCTTTGACCTTAGAACACATCAAACATTCTCCTACGTATTTAGCAACATCGGATTTCATACCCGGCCACCAAAAATGTTTCTTGAGATCCTTGTACATCTTCCCCGTTCCAGGATGTATTGAGTATCTGATTTTATGAGCTTCTCTAAGTACCATTTCTCTCATATCTCCAAATTTTGGTACCCAAATCCTTTCAGCCCTATACCGGGTTCCGTCTTCCCGAATATTAAGATGCTTCTCCGATCCTTTGGGTATTTCATCCTTTAAATTTCCCTCTTTTAAAACTCCTTGTTGCGCCTCCTTTATTTGAGTAGTAAGGTTATTATGAATCATTATATTCATAGATTTTACTCGAATGGGTTCTCTGTCCTTCCTGCTCAAGGCATCGGCTACCACATTTGCCTTCCCCGGGTGGTAACGAATCTCAAAGTCGTAATCATTCAACAATTCAATCCACCTACGCTGCCTCATATTCAGTTGTTTCTGATTAAATATGTGTTGAAGACTTTTGTGGTCGGTATATATAATACTTTTGACCCCATATAAGTAGTGCCTCCAAGTCTTTAATGCAAAAACAATCGCGCCTAATTCCAAATCATGCGTCGTATAATTTTGTTCATGAATCTTCAATTGTCTAGACGCATAAGCAATCACCTTCGTTCGTTGCATTAATACACAACCGAGACCTTGCTTTGATGCGTCACAATAAATCACAAAATCATCATTCCCTTCAGGCAATGACAATATAGGTGCCGTAGTTAGCTTTTTCTTCAATAACTGAAACGCTTTCTCTTGTTCATCATTCCATTCAAATTTCTTCCCTTTATGCGTTAATGCAGTCAAGGGTTTTGCTATTCTGGAAAAGTCTTGGATGAACCTTATGTAGTAACCAGCTAGTCCTAAAAACTGGCGTATGTGTTTCGGAGTTTTCGGGGTTTCCCACTTTTCAACAGTTTCTATCTTTGCCGGATCCACCTTAATACCTTCTTTGTTCACTATGTGACCGAGGAATTGAACTTCTTCCAACCAAAATGCACACTTTGAAAACTTAGCGTACAATTCTTCCTTCCTCAATACTTCTAACACCTTTCTCAAATGTTCACCGTGTTCTTGGTCATTCTTTGAGTAAATAAGTATGTCATCAATGAAAACAATGACAAACTTGTCAAGGTATGGTCCACACACTCGGTTCATAAGGTCCATGAACACAGCTGGTGCATTAGTTAAACCAAACGGCATGACCATAAACTCGTAATGACCGTAACGTGTTCTGAAAGCAGTCTTTGGAATATCATCTTCTTTCACCCGCATTTGATGATACCCGGAACGTAAGTCAATCTTTGAATAAACAGACGAGCCATGTAGTTGATTAAATAAGTCGTCGATTCTCGGTAGTGGGTAGCGGTTCTTGATGGTAAGTTTGTTCAACTCTCGGTAGTCGATACACAACCTGAATGTACCATCTTTCTTCTTGACAAACAAAACAGGAGCTCCCCACGATGATGTGCTTGGTCGAATGAAACCACACTCTAAAAGTTCTTGTAATTGGCTTTGCAGTTCTTTCATCTCGCTGGGTGCGAGTCTGTAAGCAGCATGAGCTATTGGTGCAGCTCCTGGTACAAGATCTATTTGAAATTCAACGGATCGATGTGGGGGTAATCCCGGTAATTCTTTCGAAAATACATCGGGAAATTCTTTTGCAATGGGAACATCATTGATGCTCTTTTCTTCAGTTTGTACTTTCTCGACGTGTGCTAGAACAGCATAGCAACCTTTTCTTATTAGTTTTTGTGCCTTCAAATTACTAATAAGATGTAGCTTCGTGTTGCCCTTTTCTCCGTACACCATTAAGGGTTTTCCTTTTTCTCGTATAATGCGAATTGCATTTTTGTAACAAACGATCTCTGCTTTCACTTCTTTCAACCAGTCCATACCGATTATCACATCAAAACTCCCTAACTCTACTGGTATCAAATCAATCTTAAATGTTAACCAGTTTAATTTCTCGATTCCGACATATATTATCTGCTGAAATTAATTTACCATTTGCTAATTCGAGTAAAAATTTACTATCCAAAGGCGTCAATGGACAACTTAATTTAGCACAAAAATCTCTACTCATATAGCTTCTATCCGCACCCGAATCAAATAAAACGTAACCAGATTTATTGTCAATAAGAAACGTACCCGTAACAAGCTCCGGGTGTTCATGTGCCTCTGCCGCATTAATATTGAAAACTCTTTCGCGGCCTTGTCCATTCGTGTTCTCCTGGTTCGGGCAATTTCTAATAATGTGGCCCGTTTTTCCACATTTATAACAAACTACATTGGCATAACTTGCTCCGACACTACTTGCTCCGCCATTACTCATTCTGACACCATTTGTTCCTTTCGTTCTATTAACTCCTGGTCCGTAGACCTCACACTTCGCCGCGCTATGACCATTTCTTTTACACTTGTTGCAAAATTTGGTGCAGAACCCCGAGTGATACTTTTCACACCTTTGGCATAGCTGCTTCTGATTGTTGTTGTTGTTGCGGTTATTATTGTTGTTGGGATGATTGTTGTAGTTGCTGTTGTTGTTGTTGTTGTTGTTGTTGGGCCGTTTGTTGTAGTTGCGATTGATGTTGCGATTGTTGGGATAATTGTTGCGATTATTGTTGTAATTGCTGCTGTTGTTGTTGTATTAGTGATTCTTATCACCGTTTTCCTCCCACTTTCTTTTGACTTGCTTCACATTGGCCTCTTCAGCAGTCTGTTCTTTAATTCTTTCTTCAATCTGGTTCACTAGTTTGTGAGCCATTCTACATGCCTGTTGTATGGAGGCGGGCTCGTGTGAACTTATATCTTCTTGGATTCTTTCCGGTAATCCTTTCACAAACGCGTCGATCTTCTCTTCCTCATCTTCGAATGCTCCCGGACACAATAGGCACAATTCTGTGAATCATCTTTCGTACGTGGTAATATCAAATCCTTGGGTTCGTAACCCTCTAAGTTCTGTCTTGAGCTTATTGACCTCGGTTCTGGGACGGTACTTCTCGTTCATCAAGTGCTTGAATGCTGACCACGGTAGTGCGTACGCATCGTCTTGTCCCACTTGCTCTAGATAGGTATTCCACCATGTTAACGCAGAACCTGTGAAGGTATGCGTAGCGTACTTCACTTTGTCCTCTTCAGTACACTTACTTATGGCAAACACCGATTCGACCTTCTCGGTCCACCGTTTCAATCCGATCGGTCCTTCGGTTCCATCAAATTCCAAAGGTTTGCAGGCAGTGAATTCTTTGTAGGTGCATCCTACACGATTTCCTGTACTGCTAGATCCAAGGTTATTGTTGGTATGTAGCGCAGCCTGTACTGCGGCTATGTTTGAAGCTAGAAAAGTACGGAATTCCTCTTCATTCATATTCACAGTGTGTCGAGTAGTCGGTGCCATTTCCTTCAAAATAGTCAAATGGAACAAGTTAATCATACAGAATATTAAGAGTAGTTAATAGTATTTCGTAGCATAATATGAACTCATTTATAAAAGCTTTTTCTTCATATTAGCGTTTATAAGTTTAAATTCGGGTAGTACCTACCCGTTAAGTTCATACTTAGTAGCTAATATACAATTCAACTACTACAATTCTATATGAAAAACTGATTATAATAATATTTCGCGTTCAAACTTTTACACAATATTTTACAAACTTACGATACCGCTTATTTTACATATAGCATATAATATAGCAAACAATAAATTTGATACAAGATGGTTGTGAAGATAATTCTAGCTAGTACACAAGTCGTTCAGCAAAGGCAATAAAGACACGTAATTCATACGTCCAGAAACAAGTCATGCATTCTGGTTTTACTAGGATTACTTCCCATCCTTGGTCTTGTGGAACATAACTGTTATGGCCGTTGATAAGACAGCGTGTTGTAACGTCGTCAAAGGGACGAGGGTTACGTAATGTCCAACAGTCCCGTAACAATCTAAAAACCTCATTTCTTACCCCAATTACCGACTCCGTCACTTGTGGGAACGTTTTGTTTAATAGTTGTAGCCCGATGTTCTTGTTCTCACTTTGGTGAGAAGCGAACATTACTAATCCGTAAGCATAACATGCTTCTTTATGTTGCATGTTAGCCGCTTTTTCTAAATCACGAAGTCCAATATTCGGATATATTGAGTCAAAATAATTTCTTAACCCATTGCGTAAAATAGCATTTGGGTTCCCCGCAATATATGCGTCAAAGTAAATACATCATAACTTATGGATTTCCCAATGTGATATCCCCATCTTTCGAACGAAAGCCTTTTATAAACCAAGGCATTCTTGGAACGTTCTTCGAATGTCTTACAAACTGATCTCGCCTTAAATAGTTGTGCCGAAGAATTCTGACCGACTCTAGACAAGATTTCATCAATCATGTCTCCGGGTAGGTCTCTTAAAATATTGGGTTGTCTATCCATTTTGTGTTTTTATACTGTAAAATAGACAAGAGTTAGATTCATAAAAAAAAATACTTATTAATACAAGCAATTTTTACATATATCATAAAGCATAATCACACTATATTACATATATTACACCACACGAATACAACTATCTTATTCCGACTCGCTTGTTTCTTCTTCTTCGGTTTTGGTTCGTTTTGCCAAGTTTCTAGGGATATATGATGTTCCCCTAATACGAGCCGTCGTTTTCCACATTGGTTTAGAAAAACCTGGTGGTTTAGAGGTTCCCGGGTCATTGTTACAACTTAAGGACTTCGGGGGTTGACGATACATATAAAGTTCATCGGGGTTGGAATTAGATTTCTCTATTTTTATGCCCTTTCCCTTATTATTTTCTTTTGTCTTTTTAAATTCAGTTGGGGTAATTTCTATAACATCATCGGAATTCTCGTCGGAATCCGATTCATCGGAGAATTGGTAATCCTCCCAATATTTTGCTTCCTTGGCGGAAACACCATTGACCATAATTAACCTTGGTCGGTTGGTTGAGGATTTTCTTTTACTTAACCGTTTTATTATTTCCCCCACCGGTTCTATTTCTTCATCCAGTTCCGATTCTTCTTCCGGTTCCGATTCTTCTTCCGGTTCCAACTCTTCTTCCGGTTCCTCTTCGGGAACTTGTGAATCAGTCCACGAATCATTCCAATTTACATTTGACTCTTCATTATTATTAGGTGAGTCAATGGGACTTTTTCTAGAGGTAGACATCTATTACATAATATCAAACGCGTTAAGAGATTAATATATCACATAATATTCACATGTTAAAAATATATAGTTTCCAACAAAATTTGTTAAGCAATCATTTTTCAAGTAAACACGGTCGAAGTCCAGACTCACTAATGCATCCTAACAAACTCGATAAGACACACTAATGCAAAATTCTGGTTCTCTAAGACCAACGCTCTGATACCAACTGAAATGTCCCGTTCTTATTGATTAAAAACGTTCCATATTAATTGATTTCGTTGCGAGGTTTTGACCTCTATATGAGACGTTTTTCAAAGACTGCATTCATTTTAAAACAAACCATAACCTTTATTTCATCAATAAAGGTTTAAAAAGCTTTACGTAGATTATCAAATAATGATAATCTAAAATATCCTGTTTACACACGACCATTACATAATGGTTTACAATACAAATATGTTACAACAAAATAAGTTTCTTGAATGCACTTTTTACACAATATCATACAAGCATGGACTCCAAATCTCGTCCTTATTTAAGTATGCGACAGCGGAAGCTCTTAATAATCACCTGAGAATAAACATGCTTAAAACGTCAACAAAAATGTTGGTGAGTTATAGGTTTAACCTATATATATCAAATCATAATAATAGACCACAAGATTTCATATTTCAATACACATCCCATACATAGAGATAAAAATCATTCATATGGTGAACACCTGGTAACCGACATTAACAAGATGCATATATAAGAATATCCCCATCATTCCGGGACACCCTTCGGATATGATATAAATTTCGAAGTACTAAAGCATCCGGTACTTTGGATGGGATTTGTTAGGCCCAATAGATCTATCTTTAGGATTCGCGTCAATTAGGGTGTCTGTTCCCTAATTCTTAGATTACCAGACTTAATAAAAAGGGGCATATTCGATTTCGATAATTCAACCATAGAATGTAGTTTCACGTACTTGTGTCTATTTTGTAAATCATTTATAAAACCTGCATGTATTCTCATCCCAAAAATATTAGATTTTAAAAGTGGGACTATAACTCACTTTCACAGATTTTTTACTTCGTCGGGAAGTAAGACTTGGCCACTGGTTGATTCACGAACCTATAACAATATATACATATATATCAAAGTATGTTCAAAATATATTTACAACACTTTTAATATATTTTGATGTTTTAAGTTTATTAAGTCAGCTGTCCTCGTTAGTAACCTACAACTGGTTGTCCACAGTTAGATGTACAGAAATAAATCGATAAATATTATCTTGAATCAATCCACGACCCAGTGTATACGTATCTCAGTATTGATCACAACTCAAACTATATATATTTTGGAATCAACCTCAACCCTGTATAGCTAACTCCAACATTCACATATAGAGTGTCTATGGTTGTTCCGAAATATATATAGATGTGTCAACATGATAGGTCGAAACATTGTATACGTGTCTATGGTATCTCAAGATTACATAATATACAATACAAGTTGATTAAGTTATGGTTGGAATAGATTTGTTACCAATTTTCACGTAGCTAAAATGAGAAAAATTATCCAATCTTGTTTTACCCATAACTTCTTCATTTTAAATCCGTTTTGAGTGAATCAAATTGCTATGATTTCATATTGAACTCTATTTTATGAATCTAAATAGAAAAAGTATAGGTTTATAGTCAAAAAAATAAGTTACAAGTCATTTTTGTAAAGGTAGTCATTTCAGTCGAAAGAACGACGTCTAGATGACCATTTTAGAAAACATACTTCCACTTTGAGTTTAACCATAATTTTTGGATATAGTTTCATGTTCATAATAAAAATCATTTTCTCAGAATAAAAACTTTTAAATCAAAGTTTATCATAGTTTTTAATTAACTAACCCAAAACAGCCCGCGGTGTTACTACGACGGCGTAAATCCGGTTTTACGGTGTTTCCAGGTTTTAAATCATTAAGTTAGCATATCATATAGATATAGAATATGTGTTTAGTTGATTTTAAAAGTCAAGTTAGAAGGATTAACGTTTGTTTGCGAACAAGTTTAGAATTAACTAAACTATGTTCTAGTGATTACAAGTTTAAACATTCGAATAAATAGCTTTATATGTATGAATCGAATGATGTTATGAACATCATTACTACCTTAAGTTCCTTGGATAAACCTACTGGAAAAGAGAAAAATGGATCTAGCTTCAACGGATCCTTGGATGGCTCGAAGTTCTTGAAGCAGAATCATGACACGAAAACAAGTTCAAGTAAGATCATCACTTGAAATAAGATTGTTATAGTTATAGAAATTGAACCAAAGTTTGAATATGATTATTACCTTGCATTAGAATGATAACCTACTATAAGAAACAAAGATTTCTTGAGGTTGGATGATCACCTTACAAGATTGGAAGTGAGCTAGCAAACTTGAAAGTATTCTTGATTTTATGTAACTAGAACTTGTAGAATTTATGAAGAACACTTAGAACTTGAAGATAGAACTTGAGAGAGATCAATTAGATGAAGAAAATTGAAGAATTAAAGTGTTTGTAGGTGTTTTTGGTCATTGGTGTATGGATTAGATATAAAGGATATGTAATTTTGTTTTCATGTAAATAAGTCATGAATGATTACTCATATTTTTGTAATTTTATGAGATATTTCATGCTAGTTGCCAAATGATGGTTCCCACATGTGTTAGGTGACTCACATGGGCTGCTAAGAGCTGATCATTAGAGTGTATATACCAACAGTACATACATCTAAAAGCTGTGTATTGTACGAGTACGAATACGGGTGCATACGAGTAGAATTATTGATGAAACTGAACGAGGATGTAATTGTAAGCATTTTTGTTAAGTAGAAGTATTTTGATAAGTGTATTGAAGTCTTTCAAAAGTGTATAAATACATATTAAAACACTACATGTATATACATTTTAACTGAGTCGTTAAGTCATCGTTAGTCGTTACATGTAAGTGTTGTTTTGAAACCTTTAGGTTAACGATCTTGTTAACTGTTGTTAACCCAATGTTTATAATATAAAATGAGATTTTAAATTATTATATTATCATGATATTATCATGTATGAATATCTCTTAATATGATATATATACATTAAATGTCTTTACAACGATAATCGTTACATATATGTCTCGTTTAAAAATCATTAAGTTAGTAGTCTTATTTTTACATATGTAGTTCATTGTTAATATACTTAATGATATGTTTACTTATCATAGTATCATGTTAACTATATATATATATCCATATATATGTTATCATATAGTTTTTACAAGTTTTAACGTTCGTGGATCACCGGTCAACTTGGGTGGTCAATTGTCTATATGAAACATATTTCAATTAATCAAGTCTTAACAAGTTTGATTGCTTAACATGTTGGAAACATTTAATCATGTAAATATCAATCTTAATTAATATATATAAACATGGAAAAGTTCGGGTCACTACAAAGGATAAGGAAGAAGCTCAGTGATAGATTATCTGAGCTAGTTGCTGGTATTCGGTGAGTGGAATTATCTCTTGGTGTAGTATAGAGTAGCAAGTTGCGCTACTTTGTTTATATTGTTGATAATTGTCATGATTAGTAGTTATGTTGTACAGTTGATCGCATTTAAGGTTGCCATGTTTTCAGTAGTATTAGTTGCCTGTAGTAGTAGTAGTAGTAGTAGTAGTAGTAGTAGTAGTAGTTGACTGGTTGTATGTGCACAAGTTGTTGTAGTTGGAACCTTGATCTGTTAGGTTCAGCTTAGAGAGGTCAACCTAGTTATGGTTGGGTCTAGTTGGCTACTGTTTGTTGAGTATAGTGCTGAACGACGCATCGCCTGCGTGTGGATGACTATACTGGGGATTCAGTAGTAAAGACTATCGGTAGACACTAGACTGATCAGCTAGTGGTCGTGTGCCCGTACAAGTCGCCAATCCTCTAGTTGGAGCAAAGTTGCTAGTTGCTAGTTGTTGTGTGTTGTATGGGGTTGCATATAGTTGTTGCTGTAGAAGTACAAGTTGGTACTGTATGTTAGACCTTTTGATAGTACCATTCACTTAGCTTTGTGCTAACTCCTTACCTCCTCCCCTGCAGGTTTTGAATCTTAGTGCTGGTAGGGACGGGAGTCGGGCTGACGATATGTTTGACAAGACGAACTCTGATGTCTTAACTTTTGTAATTACGTAACTAGTCGTTTAACGTAACACCTGTGGTTTGTAATTAAGTAATCAACTAACGATTTGTGGTAATCATGTTTGCAATCAAATAAGGGTATTTATGTGAATGCAGTCTTCCGCTGTATTTAAAAAAAAAATAGGGTGTTACAATAACAATAACGACGATCGTAATAATAATAATCATTTTAATAATAATACTAAAATTAATGATAATTCAGTTGACTATATCTTTTAATCCGTTCATCGAAACCATACGCTTTCTAAATGAAAAGCTATTAATTTTTCGCCAGCTTTCCAACGACATGCATATCTTATACCTTATCTCAGTAGCATATGTATTAAATTCATAATTTAACATAAACTATTTAACGACGAAACTAAGCATACAAGCATGCATAATCATATGTACTCGAGCACTAGTTAGGGATACACTATTGATATATAAAAGATAAGATATGAATGCTTACATATCAATATTGTGATTCAATATTGCAGGAAAGTACGTAAATGCAACGGAAATGATAAACACTAGTTTGACCTCTCGAGCAATACCCCCGAACAATACCCATCACCTCCTTAGTTATAACCCATAATTTCCTTAGCTCTATCTAGTTCGAAAAACTCGTTTGAAATAATTCGCTCATGACCTCGTCGTAATATTTTATGTATAATACTAATAATAATACTCCTAATTATAAGATTAATAATAATATTAATCTTAATAATAATAATAATAATAATAATAATAATAATAATAATAATAATAATAATAATAATAACAATAATAATAATAACAATAATAATAATAATAATAATAATAATAATAATAATAATAATAATAATAATAATAATAATAATAATAATAATAATAATAATATATTTAGTACGTATATATAGAGAGTATTCGTGAGATTGGAAACAATGAATGAATGAATTCGGCCGAGATCAGCGAGCTTTATAGGCCAAACCTGGAATTCGATGCTCCGCAATCGTGGCACTTTTTAGGCATAAACCTCCGCGATTGCGGAGGTGCCTGTCCAGTTCATCCATGATTAAAAACGTGGGCTGCCGACAGTTTTTATATTATTATATATATAATATATTTAATTTATATAATTAATTATATATTATATTATATTTATGTACATAGGTAACTTATAATTTTTGTTCCATTGACTTGTATGTTGACTCTCGACTTATGTCTTGGTTTCGGTTTTCGAACGCCCTTTCGAACGCTAAGAAAATTTGTACTTTACGTCTCGCGACACGTACCTTTATTAATAATTAAACTTATTCACCAATAATCTATATTACAAGAAATGTAATTCATACATTTGAGTGTTTTGGTCATTAGCTTCATTAAATCGACATCTCGTTATATATACATATGATAATATTAATCAAAACGTTCTGTATTTAGTTAATATTATATTTAATCACTTTGTAAAATATATATATATATATATATATATATATATATATATATATATATATATATATATATATATATATATATATATATATATATATCTTTATTTTAAAAAAATATAAATTTGTACATATTATATATAATTAAAATATTTATTTAATAATATAATATTTAGTTTTTTTAAAACTAATTATATTTCAAAGTTCATTATATAATTTAAAATCTTTTCGAAATTATTATTTAGTAATACTTTTATCTAATAAAAATATATTTGCAAATTTATAATACAAAGATTTAATTAAGTTCTTCAAAATTCATAAACAATTTATCTTATAAAACATAATAATAATAAAGTTCTTTTTAAACTGCAAACATTTTAGTACATTTGAAACTAAATCAAATAAATGTTATAATTTGTTTTTCCAAAACTAAATATATTTAGGAATCATTTTTAAAAGGTTAAAATAATGAAAATCGTTATATCATAAAATGTTTTAGAAAAGTAAAAGCGTATTTAACTCATAACAGATTTTCAAGTTTTAAAACTTCCGTTTGTTGGTGAAGCGTAAGATATAGTCCAAAGGTTAAATAAACATATAAAATCATCTTAATGTAAAATGTCGATTTACTTCACTTGTCGGCACCCAATATCTAAGTTATTTATACTCCAAGTTCTTACTTCACATTAAATAAAATGAAAGCTAAAAATAGTTATCTTGTCAAAGTCACGAGAAAAATGTTCTAAAGCATGAACTTGAAATAAAACAGGAATCTCCACTATCCTTTGTCTAACTCTCGATAATTGACACATTTGTTCTCGCTTGTAAAATACTTTACCAAATATTCTGAATACCGTTAAAAGGGAAAGATTTCTTAAATCATAGTGGACCTCACTACAGAGACCCGTAATCAATATCACAATGAATTTGATAATTCAATCATTTGATATTATCTCCTAATTTCATCGATAAACATATTGAAACAAATACATTCATGTAAAGTATTACACATTTAATACCTTGTTAACATTTTCAAGTTATATAATATATATATATATATATATATATATATATATATATATATATATATATATATATATATATATATATATATATATATATATATATATAATCATATCCATTTATATAATGGTTCGTGAATCGTCGGAATTTGGTCGAGGTTAAATGAATGTAATAACACAGTCTAAAATTCTTGAAATTTAACTTAACAAACTTTACTTATCGTGTCAAAATAATATAAAGATAAATTTGGTCAGAAATTTACGGGTTGTCACACTTGTTTAGTAGAATACTGTATCATCTTATTCTCATTACTAACCCATAACACATCATCCTTTTTATCAGAAATTAAAGGAATTTTAATGTGCTCAAGAACATGATACTTACTAACCCAACCAGCAGGCCAAGTATCTCCATATTGCTCCCTATATTGATCAACTTTCAAATCTTCCTTTAATCATTCATTATATCTATCCCTTCTAGTAACAAACCTATCAATGGGACCAAGGGCATTCCACCTATCAAACCACACAGATGAAGGTATAGATTGATAAATATGATTTTCAATCAAATACATTCAAAGTTGTAAGTTGTAACTCATTTTTGTACTTAGATATAAACAAAATATATATTATCCGTGCTCTCAATGGTGATACTCAAGTCTTCAAGTACTAGCTGTCACATCAGTGTCATATCAGCGCCACATCAGCATCACATTAGCACTTCTTTTTCAGGATTAAACACTCCCAATAGTGACACTACTTCTTCAAAATAATTAGGACTCACATTTATTTATTTTAACTAAATTAAAATATTTTAATATTATATTATTATTATTATTATTATTATTATTATTATCATTATCATTATTAATATTATAATTATAATTATAATATAAATTAAAATTATTAATTATTAATATTAACTTTAACTTTAACTAATAAATTAAATCTAATTTAAACTTAAAATATAATATAATTTTTTAAAAAAGAATGTGGCCTAAATTATAGGCAAAATTTCAATTTAAAAAAACCCTAAAATAATTACATATGCTTCTTCATTTGATTCCTCCTCTCCCACACTTCATCTTCTTCATTCTTCTCCAATATACACCAAAATTATGAACTTCATATGCAGGGCTAAAAAAAAGAATAAATACAAATAAAAGGAAAAAAAGAAGCTAAATGTTTTGTTTCTTCCGTTCACAATTATTTCACAAATGCACGAGCCAAGGGACGAGGTGGTGAGGGAAGCCGCGAAGGGCTTGGCGGCACCCTGGGCTAGCCGCTGCCAACGGCGCCCAGGAGAGCGGTTGGCTGGGTGAGGTGCAAGACAGCACCGTTGGGAGCTCTCTAATGACGGAGTATATTATATTTATGAGTGATTCACCACATATAATATCAAAAAAATTGCCGTTCAAAAAAAATATCAAATAAATGTATGATTTGTTTTACTAGGGTGTATATGATACGTATAATTTTTCAAAGAAAGATTATTTAGATTGTGAGTTACTAATAGTAGTTACTATATTATATATATATACTAATAATAGTTACTCTATATTATATTTGTAACTTACTAATACTAGTTACTCTATCTATTCTATTCTTATAAAAAGCTATCTTAATAACATCATTAAGTAACCATTAACCTTCTTTAAAAAAAATCAAAAATAATTAAAAAAATCTAGGATGGGTTAGTGATGTCATTAATAATTTTAACTACAAAAAATTCGACCGCGCGTTGCTGCGGTTGTATTCAACGCGCGGTCGAATTTGGATATATGTTGTTTGGTACCTAATATGTCTAATAGGTTGGGTTGTTTGTTGTACGTGTATGTATATGTATGAAATATAGCCCGAAATATTTAGTGTTTTTTTAACGATGTCCGTTTTGCGCGTAGTTAGTCCCGTTGTGTTCGTTAGATTTTTTCTAGTTGAACGGTGATTTCGGAAAAATTTAACTCGCACCGAGCGAGAAGATAGGGCCCGTTAAAAATTCGAGTGGAATTATTTTCTTTTATTTTAATAAAATTATGTATATTTACGCTTTCTACCCCTGAAAAGTGTAAAGTTGAGGGACCGTTGTGTAAATTGAGCCTAATTTTAAGGGCCGTTTGTAGTGTGAATGCAAACTCAAAATGGCAACCAAAAATAACTGAAACTACAACTTTCGCCATGTACTTTAGTATGTAGGGATAGTAAAATAATAATTTACAATTAAATAATAAATCCTTTAATTAACAAATACAGTTACAAAAATATAAAACCTGAATTTTTTTTTAAAAACCATGCTGGATAAAAATAAATGTGTGCCTGACATTCTCATTTCAACTGCACGCCTCCTACTCCTTTTTCTGATTGTGTTTATTTTATCAAAAATTCAAAATTCAAATGTATCTTCATTAAACCTCGAGCTATACAATTTAACATTACCAGCAAGTATGCTTTCAATCCGGACGATTGAATCTTCATTCAATCCAAAAAATTATCATCCACACTTCTGATTCTTACAAATGCCTCAATAATCAGACGATTTCTTCATCATTCTTTCCGAGAAGCCTCAATAACAGGTTAGTATTGGATTAGTCGGCTTGCCCTAATTTTTACTTCTTGAAGAAATCTTCCAAATACATGTTAGTCGATTTGCTTTAGATCATTTTTTTGTTTTATGTTTATTGAAATTACTTTTGTTTTATGTTTATTCAAACTTTGCTATATTCGTTAATGTTTTTCATTATCAATTTGTTTTGTTGCTTATATGATTTGTTATGACTTTGATCCACATTTATATGGTTTTGTAGGTATTTTCGTTGATGCACACAAGGTGTTCGATGAAATGACGTATATGAATTTGTTCATTGAAGGTTAGTAAACTTTATAAAAAGTAAGGTATATAAATATCTAATTACATTTATGTATATAAAAAATTTCATTCGGATGTACAAAATATATGTGCTTTTTAATTATTTGTGGTGAATGTTCAAATTCGCAACAAGTTTTTGTTAGTTACTGATTTTGTAACTTTTTTATTTTGTTTAATCATTTGAAGTTTTTAATTAAGATTGCCTATAAATTATTTTTAAGCAGCTAATTTTGATGTTTAATAATGTAATATTTCTGTTTATTTAATCACATTTGAAGTTTTATTTTAAGATTGCTTATAAGTTAACTTCAAGCACCTTATTGTAATAACCCGCACTTTTTCGATCGTTCTATACTTATAAGATTAATATTTACATAAATTAAACCTTACCAACATGATAAGCAATCCAAATTGTTGAGACTTATGTTTTTGAAATGAGTTTTACACAACGTTTGACCGTCTAGTTTGACCGATGATATCACGAACTATATAACATATGATAATTATACGTTTGTGTATATATATGTATATATACATATTTAACATGATCTAAGGATGTTTTAATATCTGATTTTGTATTAATAACAATAAGTTATAAGTATATTTTGAAACTACTAACTTAAGTTTTCAAAACGATAACCATACGTAACGTTATTTGACATAAATACTTATAACATATAATGTTTATACATATATCGTATATGTAATGTATTTAATCACTTTTAAAGACTTAAATACATAAAACAATATAAGTATATTCACAAAAGATAGCTATATTTGAATTCTCATTCCATTTTTCACAAGATTTTCTATACGTATATCTAGAGTATATGTACTCGTATCATACCTAACCTCTATACGTATTTACTATTGGTATATACACATCAAATCACCACCAACCAGCCCTTGTTCAATGCCTTATGTATAAGGTAACTACTTTTGTTATCTAGTATGACAATTTCACATGATTAAAAGATTTTTTCACAAAATTACAAACTTATACACCTTTTACACCACCATTTATACTCCATTCCATTTTCATTTTACTACACATTTCCTTTAACAAAAACACACTCTTAAGAAACTCCATAACCATTTAGCTAGTATCCATGAAGATCTAGCCATAAAAACATCACTTAAACACCATAAGAAAAACCTTACAAAAACACTTCAAGAATCCTTTCAAGAACACAAGTTTACTTCCAATCTTTCATCCAATTCCATCACTCTTTTGGTTCTAGGTTCTTACTCCTCTTTTACAGAAATCTTGTCCAAGTAACTTGAGGTAGTAACTTTGTTCATAACCTTATTCGATTCATATATATATAGCTATCTTATTTTGTGGTATAAAATTTTAACAACAAGAACATAGTTTGAATGTTTTCAAACTTGTTTGCAAACTAAATAGATCCTTCTAACTTAAATTTTAAAATACTTCAAGACCTGTAATATTTCATAAATATATGTTAATTTAACAAGGTATAACTTGGTTTTTCAAAGAACACCTTAAAAACTGAATTTACGACGTTGGAGTGCAACCGGGGGCTGTTTTGGGTTGGATAATTAAAAACTATCTTGAACTTTGAATTGGAGGTTTATTTTCTGGAAAAATGATATTTTCTATGAATATGATAACACATAAAAATTTCATGATTTAACTCAAAGTATAAGTATTTTTAGAAAAATAATCATTTAAGGTTGTTTACATGATGGAAAATGATTAACTTCATAAGTTTTACTAAAGTTTGACCTATGACCTGTGATTTCGAATACAAACTAAGGTATTTACAGTTCATAGTCTTAAAGAGGGACTCGATCCAAGGAAGTGGCAAGTTGAACCAACGAAAACGGAGTTGTAACGAAGAAACTACGACCAAAACAAAATCGGATATCCAAGACTAGTTTAGCTACGAAAATAATTGGAGAAAATTAAATAAATCACATCTTTTTAAAATAACATGATATTTTATATATATGTACTCATAATTTAATTTTATATGGTTCAGGATCACCCGTAAACAATACGAGAAGATTAATCATAAGATCCCATGATTGTACGCAACACGTCATTTGACAACACCGGTACTTTATGTACGCAACACGTCATTTGACAACACCGGTACCGTGGGTCAAGATTAATCTCGACCAATACATATACGATGGGGGTTTTATTTATTTCATTGGGGGTTTATTAAACACCTAAAAATGAACCATTTAAAATTGAATTACTAACATCGAACTGCTAACTACGGACTAAGGAATTATTAAAAGTATTAAAAGTATTATAAGTATATATATGTGACGATTGTTTAAAAAGAAAAGGTATTGATATATTATATATGGTTAGGTTTGTGATATCAATCGGAGACCAAGTCAAAATTACATATCTTCAAGACGAAAGTGAGTATATAGTCCCACTTTTAAACTCTAAGTATTTCGGGATGAGAATACATGTATTTTATGTTTTACGTTATGGACACAAGTAACTGAAAAATATATTCTACGTTGAGTTGTACCACTGGCATACTTCCCTGTAGCTTGGTAACTATTATTTACAGCGGTATTGTAAACGCGAATCCTGTTGATAGATCTATCGGGCCTGACAACCCCAACCGGACTGGACGACCAGTATTCAACGGTTGCACAGTACTTCGTTTCGTAACTACACTTGGTACGGTGTAGTAAGATTTCATAATAAAGGGAATATGCGACGTGATTAAATGTTAAGTATGGTTACCAAGTGCTCAACCACTTAGAATATTTTTATTAAAATGTTTATATATGAAATCTTGTGGTCTATATATATATTGCTGCCGGCATTAAACCTATATCTCACCAACTTTATGTTGACGTTTTAAGCATGTTCATTCTCAGGTGATAATTAGAAGCTTCCGCTGCAACATGTTGAATTTAAACAAGATCTTGAGTATGCATATTTGTGTCAAAAATAAAACTGCATATCGGAGGATTTGTAATGTAAAATATGCTAGAAATCGTATTGTTATCATCACATGTAAAGTTTGTAAGTCTAAGATTATCGCTACACGATAATCATCTTTATATTGTCTAAAGCTTGTATTATCATAAGAGTTATGGTTTGTAATGTAAAATAAATGCAGTTGTTCTTTTAAAAATGTTGCATATAGAGGTCAATACCTCGCAATGAAATCATACGTTATCTAACACGTTCTTATGGTTAAGGACGGGTTATGACATGTGGTATCAGAGCGGTGGTCTTAGCGAACCAGGTTTGCATTAGTGTGTCTAACTGATAAGTCGTTAGGATACATTAGTAAGTCTGGACTTTGACCGGGTCTGATTTAAAAACCATTGCTTATCATTGTTGGTTAAAATTTATATGTAAATATTATGTAGTACTAATGGGTTAGTTGTTGTGTGATAGATGTCGGGCTCAAAACTTGTTATCACATTCAGCGACTCCGAACCAGAATCTTCAGATGGTGTTCCAGTCATTAACCTATCCGATGACGAAAATAATATCTTTGGGGAAGACTCACAAATTCCGGATGAACCGACTATAGAGAACCCGGAAAGTGAACCCGAGGAGGAAAGTGAACCCGAGGAGGAAAGTGAACCCGAGGAAGAAATACAGGAAATTACAAAAGACAAGTTCGAACTAGGAAAGAAACGAAAGGCTAATGAATTAGAAAATTCAAATCCCGAGTTTAGTAAGGATGATGTGGCACCAACTCCACTAGACACTACCACCCCTATTCCCGCTATTCCTATTCGTTCTATCCCGGCATCCAGTTCTTCAGCCCCACAGCCAAAATATAGGCAGACAGCTAGGATAAGCGTTAGGCCATTCCTTGAACCTAAACGTCCTAGAAAATAGACCAAACGATGCGCTGCCGTATTAAACCATGGGATCATATAATGTTTTGTATAATATTATTAGTGTGGTTTGCTTAATGTTCGATGTAAGATAAGCATATGTAAAATAGTGAAGTGTGAAATGCAATAATTTTCCATGGTTAAGTATTATTTAGATGGTAGTAATTGATTCTGTACTAAGCTATTAAGTATGGACATTAACGGGTAGGTACTACCCTAGATATAATTATAAAACGCTAATAAGAAGAAAAGGCTTTTATAATAATACCTGGTTCATATAATTAATAAGCTATAATATACTGTAAATATACACTACATCTATAATATTCCATGTGAATAATTATTTTCTTTTCATTCTTATAGAAGAATATGGCGCGATTGAACCGAATGACGGAACAAGAAATCCAGGAACTCATCAATCAGCGAGTGAACGACAGAATGTTATGGGTCGAGGCTGCAAGAGGTGCTGCAGTTAACCCAAATCCTCGTGTGGGGTGCACTTACAAAACTTTTCAAGCTTGCAAGCCCTCATCATTCAGTGGAACAGAAGGACCGATCGGTTTAACCCGGTGGATAGAAAAGATGGAGACTGTGTTTAAAATAAGTGGTTGTGTTGAAAAGGACATGACCAAGTATGCATCGTGCACTTTACAAGATAGTGCACTCACGTGGTGGAAAAATTTTGTGAAGGCTGTAGGAGGAGATGTAGCTTATGATACTCCATGGGAAGAATTCAAAACAATGTTAATCAATGAATATTGTCCAAGGAACGAGGTTAGGAAGTTGGAAGATGAATTACGAAGTCTGAAGGTTATTGGTACTGAAATCACCAACTACAATCAGCAATTCATGGAATTAGTTTTGCTATGTCCTGAATTGGTCCCAACCGAAGAACGGAAGATTGAAATGTACAAAGATGGTTTGCCCAAAAAGGTCAAGGCAAATGTTACAGCATCGAAACCTAAGACAATTCATGAAGCTATAACCATGGCAAACGAGCTAATGGATCAGGTCATCATGGATAAGAAAGTATCCAATACTGATGTGAAGGTATCAGGTAACAAAAGAAAGTGGAATGGAAATTATGATCGAGGTAACCAACAACAATCTTTTAAGAAACAAGAAATCACGCAAGGTGCGGGTAGTGGTTTAAGCTTTGGTTACAAAGGACAAAATCCTTTATGTAACCGATGCCACAAACATCACTCTGGCTACTGTAATGTGGTATGCAACAAATGTAATCGAAAGGGTCATCTTGCTGAAGATTGTAGGGCCCTCGTTACAAATACAAATGGTACCAAGACTCCTGCCACCAATGCAAATAGAACTGCTTTGACTACCATTACTTGTTATGGGTGTGGAAAACAAGGTCACTATAAGAGCCAGTGTCCGAATCCAGAGAAGAATAATGGATCTGCACGTGGAAGAGCATTTGTTATTAATGCTAGAGAGGCGTGTGAAGACCCGGAGCTTGTTACGGGTACGTTTACCATTAATAACTTATCCGCATCTATTATATTTGATACTGGTGCCGATAGAAGTTACGTGAGTAGAGGTTTTTACGCTAAATTGAATTGTTCATCATTACCTCTAGATGCTAAGTACATGATTGAGTTAGCTAATGGTAAACTAATTAAAGCCGATAAAATTTGCCGTGATTGTAAAATAAATTTAGCCGGAGAAACATTTAAAATTGACTTAATACCCGTAGAATTAGGAAGTTTTGATGTAATAGTCGGCATGGACTGGATGTCCAAAGTAGGAGCTGAAGTTGTGTGTGCCAAGAAGGCAATTCGCATTCCTTGTAAGGATAAAATGCCGGTGATGATTTATGGAGAGAAGGGTAACTCAAAGCTAAAACTCATTAGCTGTTTGAAGGCCAAGAAGTGTTTAGAAAAGGGATGTTATGCTATTCTAGCACATGTTAATAAAGTCGAAAAGAAAGAAAAAGAGAAGTGCATCAACGACGTGCCTGTGGCAAGAGATTTTCCTGAAGTTTTTCCGGAAGAGTTGCCGGGACTACCTCCATTTAGATCTGTAGAATTTCAAATAGATTTAGTACCAGGAGCTGCACCAGTTGCCCGTGCTCCATATAGACTTGCACCGTCTGAGTTAAAAGAACTTCAGAGTCAGTTAAAAGAATTACTGGATCGTGGATTCATACGACCAAGTACTTCACCGTGGGGAGCTCCGATTCTATTTGTTAAAAAGAAAGATGGATCTTTTAGGATGTGTATAGATTATCGTGAATTAAATAAGTTAACTATCAAAAATCGGTATCCACTACCGAGAATTGACGACTTATTTGATCAACTCCAAGGATCATGTGTGTACTCGAAAATTGACCTAAGATCGGGCTATCATCAATTACGCGTCAAAGAAGAAGATATACCGAAAACTGCTTTTCGGACACGTTATGGTCATTACGAATTTTTGGTCATGCCGTTTGGGTTGACAAATGCGCCAGCTGTATTCATGGACCTCATGAATCGAGTTTGTAGTCCATATTTAGATAAGTTTGTTATTGTTTTCATTGATGACATTCTTATCTATTCCAAGAGTGAGCAAGAGCATGAGCAGCATTTAAGGTTGATATTAAAGTTGTTGAGAAAAGAACAGCTATACGCTAAATTTTCTAAGTGTGCTTTCTGGTTGAAAGAAGTGCAATTTCTTGGTCACGTTGTTAGTAGCAAAGGAATTCAGGTTGATCCAGCTAAAATTGAGGCCATTGAAAAATGGGAGACTCCTAAAACACCAATGCAGATACGCCAATTTTTGGGTTTAGCCGGTTATTATAGAAGGTTTATTCAAGATTTTTCCCGAATAGCTAAGCCGTTGACAGTATTAACGCAAAAAGGGAAGAAATACGAATGGACCTCGGAGCAGGAGAACGCATTTCAATTACTGAAGAAGAAGTTAACTACGGCGCCTATTTTATCGTTACCTGAAGGGAACGATGATTTTGAAATATATTGTGACGCTTCGCGACAAGGTTTTGGTTGTGTTCTTATGCAACGAAAGAAAGTTATTGCATACGCATCTCGACAATTGAATATTCACGAGCGGAATTATACGACGCATGATCTAGAACTGGGAGCAGTCGTGTTTGCGTTAAAGATATGGAGACACTACTTATATGGGGTTAGATGCACTGTGTTTACTGATCATAAAAGTCTTCAACATATTTTCGATCAGAAACAGCTGAACATGAGGCAACGTAGGTGGGTTGAGCTGATAAACGACTACGATTGTGAGATTCGCTATCATCCCGGGAAAGCGAATGTAGTGGCTGACGCATTAAGCAGAAAGGAACGAGAACCAATTCGAGTTCGAGCGATGAACATAAAAATTCGCATGAATCTCAACTCACAAATCAAAGAAGTTCAACGAGAAGCACTTACTAAAGAAAACATAAGAAATGAAATAATGAAGAAGTATGAGAAGCAACTCGTTATACGGGAAGATGGAATTCGATATTTTGCAAATCGTATTTGGGTACCGAAGTTGGGTGGATTAAGGAAGTTGATATTGAACGAGGCACATAAGACAAGATACTCGATACATCCTGGAGTTGGAAAGATGTACCAAGATCTTAAGACACGTTATTGGTGGCCTAATTTAAAGACAGACGTTGCAACATATGTTGGGAAATGTTTAACTTGTTCCAAAGTCAAAGCTGAACACCAAAAGCCGTCAGGGTTACTTCAACAACCAGAAATCCCAGAATGGAAATGGGATGGTATTACCATGGATTTCATCACGAAGTTACCAAAGACTGCCTGGGGATACGACACCATTTGGGTGATTGTTGATCGTCTCACCAAGTCTGCACATTTCTTGCCTATAAAGGAAACGGATAGAATGGAGAAACTATTACGATTGTATATAAAGGAAATTGTTTCAAGGCATGGAATACCTATTTCCATTATATCCGATCGTGATAGTAGATTTACCTCAAAGTTCTGGCAATCACTACAGGAGGCCCTAGGAACTCGTTTGGATATGAGCACCGCATATCATCCGCAAACTGACGGGCAGAGTGAAAGAACAATTCAGACTCTTGAAGACATGCTCAGGGCATGTGTGATCGATTTTGGAAACGGATGGGATAAGTATTTACCGTTAGCAGAATTCTCGTATAATAATAGTTATCATGCGAGCATTAAAGCTGCGCCATTTGAAGCACTGTATGGGAGGAAGTGTAGATCTCCTATCTGTTGGAATGAAGTAGGAGATCGACAATTAACTGGTCCCGAGATCATACATGAAACTACTGAAAAGATAGTACAAATTAAGGAGAGATTGAAAACAGCCCGTAGTCGCCAAAAGAGCTACGCTGATGTTCGAAGGAAACCATTAGAGTTTCAGATCGGTGACATGGTTATGTTAAAGGTATCACCATGGAAAGGTGTAATACGTTTTGGCAAAAGGGGTAAACTGAACCCAAGGTACGTAGGCCCGTTCAAGATCATCGAACGCATTGGACCGGTAGCTTATCGACTCGAGTTACCACAACAACTCGCCGGAGTACATAATACCTTTCACGTCTCAAACCTTAAGAAGTGTCTTGCAAAGGAAGATTTCACCATTCCTCTTGAAGAAATCCATGTCGACGAGAAACTACAATTCGTCGAAGAACCAATCGAAATCATGGACCGTGAAGTTAAACAGCTCAAGCAGAGCAACATACCGATCATTAAGGTTCGTTGGAATGCTCGAAGGGGTCCCGAGTTTACTTGGGAACGAGAGGATCAGATGAAACAAAAGTATCCACACTTGTTTCTCGATGACGCAAAATAGGTACAATTTTAAAATTTCGGGACGAAATTTATTTAACGGGTAGGTACTGTAATGACCCGCACTTTTTCGATAGTTCTATACTTATAAGATTAATATTTACATAAATTAAACCTTACCAACATGATAAGCAATCCAAATTGTTGAGACTTATGTTTTTGAAATGAGTTTTACACAACGTTTGACCGTCTAGTTTGACCGATGATATCACGAACTATATAACATATGATAATTATACGTTTGTGTATATATATGTATATATACATATTTAACATGATCTAAGGATGTTTTAATATCTCATTTTGTATTAATAACAATAAGTTATAAGTATATTTTGAAACTACTAACTTAAGTTTTCAAAAGATAACCATACGTAACGTTATTTGACATAAATACTTATAACATATAATGTTTATACATATATCGTATATGTAATGTATTTAATCACATTTAAAGACTTAAATACATAAAAAAATATAAGTATATTCACAAAAGATAGCTATATTTGAATTCTCATTCCATTTTTCACAAGATTTTCTATACGTATATCTAGAGTATATGTACTCGTATCATACCTAACCTCTATACGTATTTACTATTGGTATATACACATCAAATCACCACCAACCAGCCCTTGTTCAATGCCTTATGTATAAGGTAACTACTTTTGTTATCTAGTATGACAATTTCACATGATTAAAAGATTTTTTCACAAAATTACAAACTTATACACCTTTTACACCACCATTTATACTCCATTCCATTTTCATTTTACTACACATTTCCTTTAACAAAAACACACTCTTAAGAAACTCCATAACCATTCAGCTAGTATCCATGAAGATCTAGCCATAAAAACATCACTTAAACACCATAAGAAAAACCTTACAAAAACACTTCAAGAATCCTTTCAAGAACACAAGTTTACTTCCAATCTTTCATCCAATTCCATCACTCTTTTGGTTCTAGGTTCTTACTCCTCTTTTACAGCAATCTTGTCCAAGTAACTTGAGGTAGTACCTTTGTTCATAACCTTATTCGATTCATATATATATAGCTATCTTATTTTGTGGTATAAAATTTTAACAACAAGAACATAGTTTGAATGTTTTCAAACTTGTTTGCAAACTAAATAGATCCTTCTAACTTAACTTTTAAAATACTTCAAGACCTGTAATATTTCATAAATATATGTTAATTTAACAAGGTATAACTTGGTTTTTCAAAGAACACCTTAAAAACTGAATTTACGACGTTGGAGTGCAACCGGGGGCTGTTTTGGGTTGGATAATTAAAAACTATCTTGAACTTTGAATTGGAGGTTTATTTTCTGGAAAAATGATATTTGCTATGAATATGATAACACATAAAAATTTCATGATTTAACTCAAAGTATAAGTATTTTTAGAAAAATAATCATTTAAGGTTGTTTACATGATGAAAAATGATTAACTTCATAAGTTTTACTAAAGTTTGACCTATGACCTGTGATTTCGAATACAAACTAAGGTATTTACAGTTCATAGTCTTAAAGAGGGACTCGATCCAAGGAAGTGGCAAGTTGAACCAACGAAAACGAAGTTGTAACGAAGAAACTACGACCAAAACAAAATAGGATATCCAAGACTAGTTTAGCTACGAAAATAATTGGAGAAAATTAAATAAATCACATCTTTTTAAAATAACATGATATTTTATATATATGTACTCATAATTTAATTTTATATGGTTCAGGATCACCCGTAAACAATACGAGAAGATTAATCATAAGATCCCATGATTGTACGCAACACGTCATTTGACAAGACCGGTACTTTATGTACGCAACACGTCATTTGACAACACCGGTACCGTGGGTCAAGATTAATCTCGACCAATACATATACGATGGGGGTTTTATTTATTTCGTTGGGGGTTTATTAAACACCTAAAAATGAACCATTTAAAATTGAATTACTAACATCGAACTGCTAACTACGGACTAAGGAATTATTAAAAGTATTAAAAGTATTATAAGTATATATATGTGACGATTGTTTAAAAAGAAAAGGTATTGATATATTATATATGGTTAGGTTTGTGATATCAATCGGAGACCAAGTCAAAATTACATATCTTCAAGACGAAAGTGAGTATATAGTCCCACTTTTAAACTCTAAGTATTTCGGGATGAGAATACATGTATTTTATGTTTTACGTTATGGACACAAGTAACTGAAAAATATATTCTACGTTGAGTTGTACCACTGGCATACTTCCCTGTAGCTTGGTAACTATTATTTACAGCGGTATTGTAAACGCGAATCCTGTTGATAGATCTATCGGGCCTGACAACCCCAACCGGACTGGACGACCAGTATTCAACGGTTGCACAGTACTTCATTTCGTAACTACACTTGGTACGGTGTAGTAAGATTTCATAATAAAGGGAATATGCGACGTGATTAAATGTTAAGTATGGTTACCAAGTGCTCAACCACTTAGAATATTTTTATTAAAATGTTTATATATGAAATCTTGTGGTCTATATATATATTGCTGCCGGCATTAAACCTATATCTCACCAACTTTATGTTGACGTTTTAAGCATGTTCATTCTCAGGTGATAATTAGAAGCTTCCGCTGCAACATGTTGAATTTAAACAAGATCTTGAGTATGCATATTTGTGTCAAAAATAAAACTGCATATCGGAGGATTTGTAATGTAAAATATGCTAGAAATCGTATTGTTATCATCACATGTAAAGTTTGTAAGTCTAAGATTATCGCTACACGATAATCATCTTTATATTGTCTAAAGCTTGTATTATCATAAGAGTTATGGTTTGTAATGTAAAATAAATGCAGTTGTTCTTTTAAAAATGTCGCATATAGAGGTCAATACCTCGCAATGAAATCATACGTTATCTAACACGTTCTTATGGTTAAGGACGGGTTATGACATGTGGTATCAGAGCGGTGGTCTTAGCGAACCAGGTTTGCATTAGTGTGTCTAACTGATAAGTCGTTAGGATACATTAGTAAGTCTGGACTTTGACCGGGTCTGATTTAAAAACCATTGCTTATCATTGTTGGTTAAAATTTATATGTAAATATTATGTAGTACTAATGGGTTAGTTGTTGTGTGATAGATGTCGGGCTCAAAACTTGTTATCACATTCAGCGACTCCGAACCAGAATCTTCAGATGGTGTTCCAGTCATTAACCTATCCGATGACGAAAATAATATCTTTGGGGAAGACTCACAAATTCCGGATGAACCGACTATAGAGAACCCGGAAAGTGAACCCGAGGAGGAAAGTGAACCCGAGGAGGAAAGTGAACCCGAGGAAGAAATACAGGAAATTACAAAAGACAAGTTCGAACTAGGAAAGAAACGAAAGGCTAATGAATTAGAAAATTCAAATCCCGAGTTTAGTAAGGATGATGTGGCACCAACTCCACTAGACACTACCACCCCTATTCCCGCTATTCCTATTCGTTCTATCCCGGCATCCAGTTCTTCAGCCCCACAGCCAAAATATAGGCAGACAGCTAGGATAAGCGTTAGGCCATTCCTTGAACCTAAACGTCCTAGAAAATAGACCAAACGATGCGCTGCCGTATTAAACCATGGGATCATATAATGTTTTGTATAATATTATTAGTGTGGTTTGCTTAATGTTCGATGTAAGATAAGCATATGTAAAATAGTGAAGTGTGAAATGCAATAATTTTCCATGGTTAAGTATTATTTAGATGGTAGTAATTGATTCTGTACTAAGCTATTAAGTATGGACATTAACGGGTAGGTACTACCCTAGATATAATTATAAAACGCTAATAAGAAGAAAAGGCTTTTATAATAATACCTGGTTCATATAATTAATAAGCTATAATGTACTGTAAATATACACTACATCTATAATATTCCATGTGAATAATTATTTTCTTTTCATTCTTATAGAAGAATATGGCGCGATTGAACCGAATGACGGAACAAGAAATCCAGGAACTCATCAATCAGCGAGTGAACGACAGAATGTTATGGGTCGAGGCTGCAAGAGGTGCTGCAGTTAACCCAAATCCTCGTGTGGGGTGCACTTACAAAACTTTTCAAGCTTGCAAGCCCTCATCATTCAGTGGAACAGAAGGACCGATCGGTTTAACCCGGTGGATAGAAAAGATGGAGACTGTGTTTAAAATAAGTGGTTGTGTTGAAAAGGACATGACCAAGTATGCATCGTGCACTTTACAAGATAGTGCACTCACGTGGTGGAAAAATTTTGTGAAGGCTGTAGGAGGAGATGTAGCTTATGATACTCCATGGGAAGAATTCAAAACAATGTTAATCAATGAATATTGTCCAAGGAACGAGGTTAGGAAGTTGGAAGATGAATTACGAAGTCTGAAGGTTATTGGTACTGAAATCACCAACTACAATCAGCAATTCATGGAATTAGTTTTGCTATGTCCTGAATTGGTCCCAACCGAAGAACGGAAGATTGAAATGTACAAAGATGGTTTGCCCAAAAAGGTCAAGGCAAATGTTACAGCATCGAAACCTAAGACAATTCATGAAGCTATAACCATGGCAAACGAGCTAATGGATCAGGTCATCATGGATAAGAAAGTATCCAATACTGATGTGAAGGTATCAGGTAACAAAAGAAAGTGGAATGGAAATTATGATCGAGGTAACCAACAACAATCTTTTAAGAAACAAGAAATCACGCAAGGTGCGGGTAGTGGTTTAAGCTTTGGTTACAAAGGACAAAATCCTTTATGTAACCGATGCCACAAACATCACTCTGGCTACTGTAATGTGGTATGCAACAAATGTAATCGAAAGGGTCATCTTGCTGAAGATTGTAGGGCCCTCGTTACAAATACAAATGGTACCAAGACTCCTGCCACCAATGCAAATAGAACTGCTTTGACTACCATTACTTGTTATGGGTGTGGAAAACAAGGTCACTATAAGAGCCAGTGTCCGAATCCAGAGAAGAATAATGGATCTGCACGTGGAAGAGCATTTGTTATTAATGCTAGAGAGGCGTGTGAAGACCCGGAGCTTGTTACGGGTACGTTTACCATTAATAACTTATCCGCATCTATTATATTTGATACTGGTGCCGATAGAAGTTACGTGAGTAGAGGTTTTTACGCTAAATTGAATTGTTCATCATTACCTCTAGATGCTAAGTACATGATTGAGTTAGCTAATGGTAAACTAATTAAAGCCGATAAAATTTGTGTGATTGTAAAATAAATTTAGCCGGAGAAACATTTAAAATTGACTTAATACCCGTAGAATTAGGAAGTTTTGATGTAATAGTCGGCATGGACTGGATGTCCAAAGTAGGAGCTGAAGTTGTGTGTGCCAAGAAGGCAATTCGCATTCCTTGTAAGGATAAAATGCCGGTGATGATTTATGGAGAGAAGGATAACTCAAAGCTAAAACTCATTAGCTGTTTGAAAGCCAAGAAGTGTTTAGAAAATGGATGTTATGCTATTCTAGCACATGTTAATAAAGTCGAAAAGAAATAAAAAGAGAAGTGCATCAACGACGTGCCTGTGGCAAGAGATTTTCCTGAAGTTTTTCCGGAAGAGTTGCCGGGACTACCTCCATTTAGATCTGTAGAATTTCAAATAGATTTAGTACCAGGAGCTGCACCAGTTGCCCGTGCTCCATATAGACTTGCACCGTCCGAGTTAAAAGAACTTCAGAGTCAGTTAAAAGAATTACTGGATCGTGGATTCATACGACCAAGTACTTCACCGTGGGGAGCTCCGATTCTATTTGTTAAAAAGAAAGATGGATCTTTTAGGATGTGTATAGATTATCGTGAATTAAATAAGTTAACTATCAAAAATCGGTATCCACTACCGAGAATTGACGACTTATTTGATCAACTCCAAGGATCATGTGTGTACTCGAAAATTGACCTAAGATCGGGCTATCATCAATTACGCGTCAAAGAAGAAGATATACCGAAAACTGCTTTTCGGACACGTTATGGTCATTACGAATTTTTGGTCATGCCGTTTGGGTTGACAAATGCGCCAGCTGTATTCATGGACCTCATGAATCGAGTTTGTAGTCCATATTTAGATAAGTTTGTTATTGTTTTCATTGATGACATTCTTATCTATTCCAAGAGTGAGCAAGAGCATGAGCAGCATTTAAGGTTGATATTAGAGTTGTTGAGAAAAGAACAGCTATACGCTAAATTTTCTAAGTGTGCTTTCTGGTTGAAAGAAGTGCAATTTCTTGGTCACGTTGTTAGTAGCAAAGGAATTCAGGTTGATCCAGCTAAAATTGAGGCCATTGAAAAATGGGAGACTCCTAAAACACCAATGCAGATACGCCAATTTTTGGGTTTAGCCGGTTATTATAGAAGGTTTATTCAAGATTTTTCCCGAATAGCTAAGCCGTTGACAGCATTAACGCAAAAAGGGAAGAAATACGAATGGACCTCGGAGCAGGAGAACGCATTTCAATTACTGAAGAAGAAGTTAACTACGGCGCCTATTTTATCGTTACCTGAAGGGAACGATGATTTTGAAATATATTGTGACGCTTCGCGACAAGGTTTTGGTTGTGTTCTTATGCAACGAAAGAAAGTTATTGCATACGCATCTCGACAATTGAAGATTCACGAGCGGAATTATACGACGCATGATCTAGAACTGGGAGCAGTCGTGTTTGCGTTAAAGATATGGAGACACTACTTATATGGGGTTAGATGCACTGTGTTTACTGATCATAAAAGTCTTCAACATATTTTCGATCAGAAACAGCTGAACATGAGGCAACGTAGGTGGGTCGAGCTGATAAACGACTACGATTGTGAGATTCGCTATCATCCCGGGAAAGCGAATGTAGTGGCTGACGCATTAAGCAGAAAGGAACGAGAACCAATTCGAGTACGAGCGATGAACATAAAAATTCGCATGAATCTCAACTCACAAATCAAAGAAGTTCAACGAGAAGCACTTACTAAAGAAAACATAAGAAATGAAATAATGAAGAAGTATGAGAAGCAACTCGTTATACGGGAAGATGGAATTCGATATTTTGCAAATCGTATTTGGGTACCGAAGTTGGGTGGATTAAGGAAGTTGATATTGAACGAGGCACATAAGACAAGATACTCGATACATCCTGGAGTTGGAAAGATGTACCAAGATCTTAAGACACGTTATTGGTGGCCTAATTTAAAGACAGACGTTGCAACATATGTTGGGAAATGTTTAACTTGTTCCAAAGTCAAAGCTGAACACCAAAAGCCGTCAGGGTTACTTCAACAACCAGAAATCCCAGAATGGAAATGGGATGGTATTACCATGGATTTCATCACGAAGTTACCAAAGACTGCCTGGGGATACGACACCATTTGGGTGATTGTTGATCGTCTCACCAAGTCTGCACATTTCTTGCCTATAAAGGAAACGGATAGAATGGAGAAACTATTACGATTGTATATAAAGGAAATTGTTTCAAGGCATGGAATACCTATTTCCATTATATCCGATCGTGATAGTAGATTTACCTCAAAGTTCTGGCAATCACTACAGGAGGCCCTAGGAACTCGTTTGGATATGAGCACCGCATATCATCCGCAAACTGACGGGCAGAGTGAAAGAACAATTCAGACTCTTGAAGACATGCTCAGGGCATGTGTGATCGATTTTGGAAACGGATGGGATAAGTATTTACCGTTAGCAGAATTCTCGTATAATAATAGTTATCATGCGAGCATTAAAGCTGTGCCATTTGAAGCACTGTATGGGAGGAAGTGTAGATCTCCTATCTGTTGGAATGAAGTAGGAGATCGACAATTAACTGGTCCCGAGATCATACATGAAACTACTGAAAAGATAGTACAAATTAAGGAGAGATTGAAAACAGCCCGTAGTCGCCAAAAGAGCTACGCTGATGTTCGAAGGAAACCATTA
This sequence comes from Rutidosis leptorrhynchoides, assembly GCF_046630445.1. NCBI lineage: Eukaryota > Viridiplantae > Streptophyta > Magnoliopsida > Asterales > Asteraceae > Rutidosis > Rutidosis leptorrhynchoides. The sequence goes on from NC_092336.1 coordinate 520,980,431, forward strand.
GAGTTTCAGATCGGTGACATGGTTATGTTAAAGGTATCACCATGGAAAGGTGTAATACGTTTTGGCAAAAGGGGTAAACTGAACCCAAGGTACGTAGGCCCGTTCAAGATCATCGAACGCATTGGACCGGTAGCTTATCGACTCGAGTTACCACAACAACTCGCCGGAGTACATAATACCTTTCACGTCTCAAACCTTAAGAAGTGTCTTGCAAAGGAAGATTTCACCATTCCTCTTGAAGAAATCCATGTCGACGAGAAACTACAATTCGTCGAAGAACCAATCGAAATCATGGACCGTGAAGTTAAACAGCTCAAGCAGAGCAACATACCGATCATTAAGGTTCGTTGGAATGCTCGAAGGGGTCCCGAGTTTACTTGGGAACGAGAGGATCAGATGAAACAAAAGTATCCACACTTGTTTCTCGATGACGCAAAATAGGTACAATTTTAAAATTTCGGGACGAAATTTATTTAACGGGTAGGTACTGTAATGACCCGCACTTTTTCGATAGTTCTATACTTATAAGATTAATATTTACATAAATTAAACCTTACCAACATGATAAGCAATCCAAATTGTTGAGACTTATGTTTTTGAAATGAGTTTTACACAACGTTTGACCGTCTAGTTTGACCGATGATATCACGAACTATATAACATATGATAATTATACGTTTGTGTATATATATGTATATATACATATTTAACATGATCTAAGGATGTTTTAATATCTCATTTTGTATTAATAACAATAAGTTATAAGTATATTTTGAAACTACTAACTTAAGTTTTCAAAAGATAACCATACGTAACGTTATTTGACATAAATACTTATAACATATAATGTTTATACATATATCGTATATGTAATGTATTTAATCACATTTAAAGACTTAAATACATAAAAAAATATAAGTATATTCACAAAAGATAGCTATATTTGAATTCTCATTCCATTTTTCACAAGATTTTCTATACGTATATCTAGAGTATATGTACTCGTATCATACCTAACCTCTATACGTATTTACTATTGGTATATACACATCAAATCACCACCAACCAGCTCTTGTTCAATGCCTTATGTATAAGGTAACTACTTTTGTTATCTAGTATGACAATTTCACATGATTAAAAGATTTTTTCACAAAATTACAAACTTATACACCTTTTACACCACCATTTATACTCCATTCCATTTTCATTTTACTACACATTTCCTTTAACAAAAACACACTCTTAAGAAACTCCATAACCATTCAGCTAGTATCCATGAAGATCTAGCCATAAAAACATCACTTAAACACCATAAGAAAAACCTTACAAAAACACTTCAAGAATCCTTTCAAGAACACAAGTTTACTTCCAATCTTTCATCCAATTCCATCACTCTTTTGGTTCTAGGTTCTTACTCCTCTTTTACAGCAATCTTGTCCAAGTAACTTGAGGTAGTAACTTTGTTCATAACCTTATTCGATTCATATATATATAGCTATCTTATTTTGTGGTATAAAATTTTAACAACAAGAACATAGTTTGAATGTTTTCAAACTTGTTTGCAAACTAAATAGATCCTTCTAACTTAACTTTTAAAATACTTCAAGACCTGTAATATTTCATAAATATATGTTAATTTAACAAGGTATAACTTGGTTTTTCAAAGAACACCTTAAAAACTGAATTTACGACGTTGGAGTGCAACCGGGGGCTGTTTTGGGTTGGATAATTAAAAACTATCTTGAACTTTGAATTGGAGGTTTATTTTCTGGAAAAATGATATTTGCTATGAATATGATAACACATAAAAATTTCATGATTTAACTCAAAGTATAAGTATTTTTAGAAAAATAATCATTTAAGGTTGTTTACATGATGAAAAATGATTAACTTCATAAGTTTTACTAAAGTTTGACCTATGACCTGTGATTTCGAATACAAACTAAGGTATTTACAGTTCATAGTCTTAAAGAGGGACTCGATCCAAGGAAGTGGCAAGTTGAACCAACGAAAACGAAGTTGTAACGAAGAAACTACGACCAAAACAAAATAGGATATCCAAGACTAGTTTAGCTACGAAAATAATTGGAGAAAATTAAATAAATCACATCTTTTTAAAATAACATGATATTTTATATATATGTACTCATAATTTAATTTTATATGGTTCAGGATCACCCGTAAACAATACGAGAAGATTAATCATAAGATCCCATGATTGTACGCAACACGTCATTTGACAAGACCGGTACTTTATGTACGCAACACGTCATTTGACAACACCGGTACCGTGGGTCAAGATTAATCTCGACCAATACATATACGATGGGGGTTTTATTTATTTCGTTGGGGGTTTATTAAACACCTAAAAATGAACCATTTAAAATTGAATTACTAACATCGAACTGCTAACTACGGACTAAGGAATTATTAAAAGTATTAAAAGTATTATAAGTATATATATGTGACGATTGTTTAAAAAGAAAAGGTATTGATATATTATATATGGTTAGGTTTGTGATATCAATCGGAGACCAAGTCAAAATTACATATCTTCAAGACGAAAGTGAGTATATAGTCCCACTTTTAAACTCTAAGTATTTCGGGATGAGAATACATGTATTTTATGTTTTACGTTATGGACACAAGTAACTGAAAAATATATTCTACGTTGAGTTGTACCACTGGCATACTTCCCTGTAGCTTGGTAACTATTATTTACAGCGGTATTGTAAACGCGAATCCTGTTGATAGATCTATCGGGCCTGACAACCTCAACCGGACTGGACGACCAGTATTCAACGGTTGCACAGTACTTCGTTTCGTAACTACACTTGGTACGGTGTAGTAAGATTTCATAATAAAGGGAATATGCGACGTGATTAAATGTTAAGTATGGTTACCAAGTGCTCAACCACTTAGAATATTTTTAATAAAATGTTTATATATGAAATCTTGTGGTCTATATATATATTGCTGCCGGCATTAAACCTATATCTCACCAACTTTATGTTGACGTTTTAAGCATGTTCATTCTCAGGTGATAATTAGAAGCTTCCGCTGCAACATGTTGAATTTAAACAAGATCTTGAGTATGCATATTTGTGTCAAAAATAAAACTGCATATCGGAGGATTTGTAATGTAAAATATGCTAGAAATCGTATTGTTATCATCACATGTAAAGTTTGTAAGTCTAAGATTATCGCTACACGATAATCATCTTTATATTGTCTAAAGCTTGTATTATCATAAGAGTTATGGTTTGTAATGTAAAATAAATGCAGTTGTTCTTTTAAAAATGTCGCATATAGAGGTCAATACCTCGCAATGAAATCATACGTTATCTAACACGTTCTTATGGTTAAGGACGGGTTATGACACTTATTTTGCTTTTGAATAATGTAAGAACAAATGAATGTTCATAAACTTCACAAGAAATGTTATACGACATTATTTAGAGTCATGGTGTTGTGTATTGTTGTATTTTATTTGTGTTATTGTGAATTCGTAATCTATTTCAAAGTGATGTTTTGTAGGGTTCATGTGCTACCCTAAATATGGTAAATGCTGCCCTAACCGTAATTAAACATGATAATAGACGATTTGAGTGTTCTTTTCTTTCGTAGATTTGAAATGTTGCTAGATATATTTGTTTTTGCAACTTTTTGTAATCATATTGGGAGCGGTTTGATTCAATAATATCTACTTGATCTAATGTGCTGATAAATATTTTTTTATTTTATAATAGTTTATGTGTTTCTTTTACTATGGTCGTAGTGGAGTTTCAACTCATCTACTTTTGTATGTCTTACCTTGGATTATGTGTTTTTATGTAAGTTTCTTATTGTGTAAGCCTTCTTATGCTACTACACGTTAGTCACTAATATGTGCATTCTTAGCATAGTAAGTTGAGTTGGTCACATGGGTTAGCTATTTGAAAAATATATGTGACAATAGTAATGATCTTTACCGGGCCATTGAGGCAAGAAAATGCTTAATGACATTTTATATGAAGCTTTACTAATGTTTTTTTTTTTTTTTATTTATTAATTTTAATGGATGGTGTAGGTAAAATATCACTTGCAAATATTGCTACTATAAAAGGTATGGATGGGTTTTTGATTTTGTATATTTTCATTAAAGGTTGTTAGAATGATGTTTGTATATTAATGCGTAAGACATAATTTTTACTAAATTTAATGTAAGCATCATGATTCAAGACTTGATTTATAGCTTGCAGATCCTTTCAAGCTTCTGAACTAAGTTTTAAATAGAAATATTTACTGATGTTAGCTTAATTTTGATGCCTTCATTTCGAACTGATTTTTGGTGTGATGCAATACGGATGTCCGATAGGTCAAGAGGGTTTGAATTTCGAAATGCTTAGAAAGACATGAATCATGGTAAATTTTTAGTTATTTAAGAAATTTTTATAGCAAATTGAAGGCCTACTACGCCAATAATGACACAATGTCATCCCAATTGAAATAAAAGGTCTATTTTTGATCTTAAAATTTTGGAAACATGCACATGAGAATATGCAATGCTGTGTAGAAAGTAGTGAAAGTGATCTTAAAAGTTTCCTATAACTTGATGCAGCCACTACCACTTTTTATCTATTTTTTGAATTTTAATTATTTTATCACATTGATGTCATGAATTCATCCTATTAATCACATTGATGCATCTAAGGACATTGAATTATTATTATTGATTTGGTTCAGGTATTAGTAAGGTGTTGGCGTTATGTGCATGATGATTCTAATATGGTCACTTATGTACTGCAGGGAATTTGAATACCAGATGTAGCAGTTTACTTAAGTAAGTATAACTAATATATTTGCTACCAGATGTAGCAGTTTGCTTATTACATTTTGAATGTTTTTTGAATGCACTTAACGTGTTTGATGAAATGCCAATGGTTTGTGACCTTCTTTGAGATTTAATTTCTTATAATAATTGTTTAGTTAAGAGCAACAATTATCTCTAATTGAATTTTTACATACATCTCTTAAATTAAAGACAATCAGATGATGATAGGTTATTGGGTTGTTGCTGAGGTACATTTGACTCACATAATAGAGTTTGAACCTTTTTTGCTCATAGGAGCTTTTTAAGCTCAATTCTGGACAATTGACGAGGTAAATTTGCTTCTAAGTGAGTTAAAATTGTATAGGTGAGTAATACTTTTGTGGCTTCTACATGGGTTAAAATTGTATAGGTGGGTAAAACAATAGGAATTCATTGTGTTTTGTCTGCATCTCCCATGCATACATAATACTTCATGACCAATTATAAAGAGTTGCCTTTTAGTAAAGAGTTAGAAGGGTAATATGATAATAGATGATATGAATGTTAGTAGTACCACACAAAATTGGTCTAAATGAGTACTACTGACACTTTGTATTGTTCATTATATAAAGTTTAGTTTAGTTTGTATTTTCTTAAACTATTAAATATCAGGAGTCTCAAATATGATTTTGAGTGAGTTCTTGAGCTGATGAGTAATTTGGTAGAAGAGTGAGCGCAATTGAAATCTTGAGTCGGTGGAATGTCATTTCCATCCATTTAAGAATTTTTTCGGCTTATTACTTACATTTTGATTAAATAACATTCGTCAACTATAAATATCATTCAACAATTTTTCCTTTAAAATCACGTTATTCCACGGGTCTCTGCACTAGTATAGTACTAAAAAAGAACACGGTAAAATGACCCAAATGCTCGAACTTTAGAGCACTCCCTATGATTTTACCATAGCTTCATTACCCACCCTTCTTGATGATGTGTCATCCGTTACCCATATAATGCTATAGGCATGGATTAGTTATAGGGCTTCATTATCCGTCTTCTCCATCAATATAACGAAACCATGAACCTCTAGTTATATAAATTGTGGGTCTTACTGCTCCTGCATATCACTTTTTTGCATTCCAAACACTCCTTTCGACCAATGTACAAGTTTATATGCATTTTGTACAAGTTTATTATTATTATTTGTGCTAGTTAAAATAAATATAAATAGAAATTAATTAATGACGTGGCAGTTAAGGGTAAGATGTTTTAGCCATGATAGGCAGTGTTTAGTTATAGGATTTTATGGGTTATTTATAGGATTTGAGTACTGATGTGGCGCTGATGTGTAAGTTAAGAGAATGAATAGTGTTAGTCATGTTAGAACCCCGGGAAAGGAGTAATACGAGTTTCCCTAGCCTTATGGAGGATCCTTTATACGAGGCTATATAAAGGATCCAAGGCTCCCTAGATTAGCTAAGCTTAGCCACTGTTATGTAGAGATTTCAAGAGAGTCGTGAAAAGTCAATCTTGACCGATTGACTTTCTCTCTTAATCTTAGTGGTTAATCTTCACATTCATGGTATTCATGAGATCTAGGATCCTACAATTGGTATCAAGAGCTATGGCCTTCATCATATGAAGGAGATCCTCTTGAATATCATTAATGTTTTTCCTCCACCTTCAAACCTTCAACACCAAACCTTCATACCTTCATCATCTTCATCATGAAGATGTGAAGATCTTCAAAAAAAATTCGAAAAATTTTCCGAAAATTTTTCAAAACCGAATCTCACTTACCGAGATTACACCGAATCTTATCCAAATCAAAATCCAAAGCACAAATTACCGAATCTCATTTTCGATTTCCAAATCGAATTTAACCGAAACTTCTTCACATCAAAACACATATCACAAATTCACCACAAATGATCTGATTCATTCCTTATTTTAATCACAATAGAAATTAAAAATCACATATTCATATCTGCTACAGTAGTACTCGTTCTTATTCACATGAGGATCAAATTGCAACTTCATATTTTTGTGATTTTACAAACAAATCAAAATAAAAAATGTGTTCCTTAATCGAATCCTAAGCTTCGTTGCTCTTTTTCAGTGATTAAATATAATCAGATTCAACAAATTCAAGCTCATGTTCATTGATGTTCAACATATGAAACGATTTGGTCTCTGGACCGATTCAGAACGATTTCGAGGATTGTAAAAATGTAGAAGTGTTGTAATTCACATCTTGATTCTTTCTACAAAGTTACAAATCATCTCGTTCAGATCTGAGTTCGAATTTCAAAAGTCAATGCTCGAAGCTTTTTGGTCAATATTTTGATTCGAATGATTTAGGATGTTTCCGGTTACAAAGATGGATGTCGAGTGATCTATGAATCATTTCGAGTATTTTTTGTGTAGGAGTAATCATCTAAAATGATCTAGATCCAAAGTTCAATTTGCAAGTTCATATGAAAGTCTCGATGCTGTTCATAATCGAATCATGTAATTTGGTACTGTTTTGGCCTTGAATTTTCATCGACAAGTCTCATCACTGCTATTGGATGCTACTTCAATCGAGATTACAAATTAATTTGTTCTATATTTCGATTGATAATTTTTATGTTCATCAGGTTCAGACGAACAGATACAGTTGAAGATGAATCTGATTCGGTAAATGCAATTATGATCCGGTATGATCCTGATTCAATTCTTCATTCGGTAAATGTCAGTTTCATGATTCGGTATGATTATTATATCATTCGGTAGTGGTTACAGATTCGGTTAGTTGATGAACAAACTCGGTATAATTGTTTCACTAATGATTCGGTAGCTACTTCGGTATATGATGATGATTCAAGCAGTTGCTTTAGATTCGGTACAGATTGTAGTTCTCATGAGGATGCTACTGCTACAATATTGGATTAAGCTTATTGGGCTTATTGGACTTTGATGGCCCAAATATTCCTGAAAGGCTTACCGAATCTAATATTTTTCTTGGACTATACCGAATATGACACCTTTATCCTTGACAGGTTTTAGGTTTTTACACCAACAGTCCCCCAACCGAATCTGGTGGATCTTTTGTGAAGTTTACAAGATCAGTCCCTGATATGTTTCAAAGTTTTGCAAGGGCAGTCCTCTGACCGAATATGGCTACTTTTTGACAGTTTTGGCCCCTGCACTTTATCAAATTTTTTAGAGATGGTCCTTTACCGAATCTGGACCTCCAAAACATAATTTTCGATATTTTTGAGGTTCGGATTCACACGGCTTTTCTCATACACGTTATTTACGATATTTTGGAGATTTGCCGAGCACGTCAACCATTTTATACAATGACGCTCTTATTTCATGCGAGCATCATTGTGGGAGAGATATGTATATGGTTGATGTGCGTGTGACTTCTATACATGTACGGTATAGGACTCGGAATTCAAAGAAAGAATTATTTGTTTGGGGGGAGCTAGAGGCTCGAAGAAGATCCTACATCATATGGGGAGTTTTCTTATGACTAGTATCGAAAGTACTCTTTCGGTATTGAAACCGACGGTATATATGTCATGACACTTTGATGAGAGCCCATGTACTTTGAGGGGGGAGCTTCTAAAGTTTCGAAACGACTTCTCAATGCAAGCAAATTCTAAAGACATATCACAACTAAGTCAAGGGAGGGATTGATGGTAACATATTTAGTTTGTGATGTGTTCTTCAATGCGCATTCCGCTGTGCACACTCAAAGACCGTTGAAAGAGCAAAGATATCACGATGAAGTTCAAGTCTCAAACAAAGTCGAAAGAAGATTGTTAGCGTGACAATTCGAGGATCTAGGGGAGGTTGAAGCGTAATGATTGACCAAGACGATGTTAGAGATGCGAATTCATTTGATGATTCAAAGTGAAGATTCAAGATCAATAGTTGATTCTTTCCTTGTAATGTTGTATGTTTACTAGGGAGTTAGTTTTTGGAAACCCGTCTCACTCCTGGGGGGAGATTGTTAGAACCCCGGGAAAGGAGTAATACGAGTTTCCCTAGCCTTATGGAGGATCCTTTATACGAGGTTATATAAAGGATCCAAGGCTCCCTAGATTAGCTAAGCTTAGACACTGTTATGTAGAGATTTCAAGAGAGCCGTGGAAAGTCAATCTTGACCGATTGACTTTCTCTCTCAATCTTAGTGGTTAATCTTCACATTCATGGTATTATCCTACAAGTCACGATAGTGAGTGGCCTTATTGTACTAGAGCCTGATTTATTCTTTCGGAATATTTTTTCCAGATTATGAGCTGCCGAATTTGATGCATTTGCTCGACTTTTCAAATAGTGATGTGACTTTAATTTCTATTAATTGATACAGTTGTGTGTGTTTTCTATAATAGTTTCTTTCTTTTTTATTTTTTATAAAATTTTTGCAAATTTACTTTTAACTTTGGTTAAAATGGTCTTTTCTTTATTTTTATGAAAATGAAATTCATCACAAAAATATATAATTAAACTTTAAGTTTCTATTTTTAAAGAAACTTTCGGTTTATAACATTTGTTGAAGAAAATCATCGAGTTCTCCAAAATTTAAAAACGGAGTGTTTATATTTCCAATGAGTTTGTGGAAGACCATTTGTGATCCATGTGTTTTCTTTTGGTCTTTTATGTTGGATTTGGAGTTGATAGATTGGTGTTTTCTTAAACAAAATACTCCGTAGATTGTAGATTATATAGATTATATAAAAATAAAAGAAGATAGATATGAAGTTATGTTTGGTAAAATAAGGGTCATATGTGGAGTAGTTAGGATTTGTTGATTGTTTGAAAAGTCCATTAGTTTGTATTAATGATTGAATTGTAAGTAAACATTGAGTTTGATGAGTGAATAATCCCTCCAAAACAATCAAGTCCATTAATCCATTTACCTTAAATATTAAATCTCCTCTCAAATTTGGTCGTTTAGACCCACCCCAACCATCCAAACGACAAACCCACACACACCTCAAATTTACATCTTAACCCTCCGAACTTTGAGTCCCAAATGTAACTTCTCATCAGCATTTACAGTTTTACCCCTCTTATATACTAAATCTCCTCTCAAATTTGATCGTTTAGACCCACCCAACCATCGAAACGACAACCCTACCCACTCCTCAATTTTACATCTTAACTGCTCCAACTTTGGATCCTAAATGTAACTTCTCAGCAACTTTACAGTTTTACCCTTTCAACTAGGGTGCTTAATGTAAATTTGTAAGACCCGATTATTTATAGTGTACATATGTGTATATAAGTGTAATGTACGGTATTTGAAACGGGGTTCTGTTGCGTGTATTTAAAATACAAAAGGAGCTGATCTGGCAGGGTTGCGCGCCGCGCGGCCTTGTGGCGCGCCGCGCCAACTGTCTGTGACAGATCCCTTTCTCTTTTTAAATTAGATATTTTGGGGGTATTTTGGTAAATTCACATCAAGGCCGAGTTTAATGCTTGGTTCAGTAGTTTGGGAGCTCATTTACTCCCTTGTTCACCAACCTTATCACCTCCCAATTTATTTTAGTGAGAGAGTGAGTTTTAGAGAGGGAAAGCTCACTTTGAAGAGGAAGAAGAGGGTTTCTTGCTAAAGCCCAAGTTCTAAAGTTGTTCATCTCGTCATTATCTTCGTTTTGGTAGTTGTGGTATGCTCTAATCTTAATTCCTTTGTTTAATTCGATTTAGGGCTAGGGTTTGAGTCAAAGGTGGACATAAAACCCACTTTTGGTTAATTTTGGGTATTCTTGGGTAATTTGGGTCATATAGACTCAATATTGAGTTAACTAGGGTTTTGGAAGTGTTAATTGATGTTAGAGAACCCTAATTAGCTAGTAAGAGGGTTAGAACACCATGATTTATGTAAATGGGTGTAAAAGGGTTAGTGGTTGACCCAAAAATGGGTAGGTTGACTTTGAAAGTGCCAAATGGGTCAAATTGAACTTAAGCTAATTAATATGTGTAGTTGAAGCCTAAAACTAATGTCAAAATGTGTAAAGAACCTACTTTGGTTAATTATAGGGTTTTGTGATGAGTTAACCCGATTTTAGGGTTAAGGGTGCAAATGGGTCGGATTTGCACCATAGGTCAAATTGGCTCTAGGAGTGAGCTTTAGAGTGTTGACCAACTTGAGTTATGATTTTGATATTGTGATAAATGTAATAGGTGCGTTACATTGAAGTGTTCAAGCTCGGTTATCTTTCGACAAGAGATTTTGAGGTGAGTGGAATATCTATATATGTATGTATATGATTTATGTACCGTGTTGATGGTGTCACATAGCCGTTTTGTGACCAAGGTTGTGGGACTTAGCCGTATTAGTCCATGTTTTGTACTAAGGCACATAGCCGTGTTTGTGCATTTAGTGGCGAGCAATAGCCGTGTTTTACTCCCACGTTGTTATTTGAGTTACCCGTACACATAGCCGTGTTGGTGTACGAAAGCGTGAGTAATAGCCGTGTTCTACTCACATTGAGCAAGTGATGCCATAGCCGTTTTTGGAACACTTGAGGGGTGATGCCATAGCCGTTTTTGGAACACCTCGGGGGGTTAGCATGCCATAGCCGTTTTTGGAAGCTAACGAATGTTATGAACATCGATGACTTGTTTCGCGAAGTCGTTCCCTAGCGAAGAGATTGGTTAACCATGATTTATTGTTGTTCATACTAGCATTTGATTATTGTTATGAGTATTTATGCTATGATTATTGCTAGTGATACGTTTGGTGATACTAGCTTGCTTATCGAGATTTGTTATGTGTTATTTGATATCGTGGATGCGTGTGGGTAAGTTGTATATGCATGTATATATATGTTTTACTCACTAAGCTTTGCTTACCCTCTCGTTGTTCACTATTTTTATAGGTTCCGGTGTGGACAAGGGTAAGGGCATCCGGTTGGATTAGAGATCCCGTCTTGTTTAGTGACGCTTTTGGGATGTGATGATTTTGGAGTTTGACCGAGATTTGGGTAGTTTAACCCCAAACACCATGCTCGTTGTATCGTTTGGCAATTAAACTTTTCGTGGTCGAAACTCTAATTTGTATTAAACATTGTATTTTAAACTTAGTGGCGTTTTGGGCACGTGTGGGCCCCACTTTGTAAAACTCGCTCAAACCTTAGTTATGTGCTAGTTTTACATATATGAATGTATGGTTAAAAGCGTTTTGGCTAAAAATGTCGGGAACTAGTCAAACTTTTTCGTTAAATAGACTTCCGGGGACAGCGGGCTGTCCAGGTGATTTGGCGCGCCGCGCGGCCATCTGGCGCGCCGCGCAGATGGCCTGCACCAGAAAAAAATTTTTTTGTTTGAAATTTCGTCGTGTTTGGTCGGTTATGGTTTGGGTTGTTACAAGTGGTATCAGAGCATGGTCTAAGGGATTTAGGTGACTTGAGATAGGCGCCTAGACTTAGACTTTGTGTGCGTGTTTATGCGGGACTTGTAGGACTTTGGGTCGGATCGGTATGATTAGTGCATAGGTTTATGTGAACTAATCATGCACTATTTGTTTGTGTTGTGTTTAGCAATCATCAAGCGAGATGGACGTTGTACTAGCAAGTTAGCGCGACGTGCTTGCGTGGTAATGACTAGCTACCATTACTACGGGTGCAAATCGGGTCAAACAAGCAATGTACGACGATTGTTGAGCAAGATGGGGTAGTGTGGTGTATACGTATGTAATTGGGTATAATTGTCCTTTCGTTTCATGGTTTAACCTAATTCGTTTTATAGAATGAAGACGAGAAACGGTCCTGATCATGAAAACGGGAGTACAAGTGAAGACGCCGAGTTCTCGACCAAGGTCGAGGCCGTCTTTAAGAAGTTGAAATCGGATTTTCTTGCGGATGTCCGAAGGGTCTTCCAAGAGTCGGTCGATGGGCAAGTGACCGAAATGATAAATGAACGATTGAAGGCCACTATTGAAGAGGCCCTTGATGCTAGAAACGTTTATCCTCGAGGTGAAGGGGGTGATGGAAGGAGAGACTTCCACTACAAAAATTTTAAGGATACTCAACCTCCGACGTTTAATGGGGTGAGGGATCCGTTGAAAAGTACTTGTTGGATTTCGGACATCGAGGGGGCCTTCCGTACCGCGGAGTGTCCTCCCGAGAAGAAGGCGAGGTTTGGGTCTAGCATGTTACGTGAAGAAGGCAAGTTGTGGTGGGATGATAAAATCAATTTGTATGGCGAGGAGCAATGCATGGGCTTGACGTGGGAGGAGTTCAAGAAAGAGTTTTTCAAGGAATACCGAACTTCATCCGATCTTGATCGAATTCGGGACGAGTTGCATCATTTGCAACAAGGTTCCATGGATTTAGTTACCCTCAAGTCTACATTCTTGGCAAAGACTCGTTTTTGCCCGGAGTATGTGGGTGATGATCATAAGCTTATGAAAGATTTTTATCGTACTTTGAATGCCGACTACAAGAGCAAGATTAGCCGGGGTATGGCTAAGACTTTCGATGAATTGTTTGAGTTGGCTCGGGGTTTTGAGCCGGAGGTGCCTAGGAAGAGTGATTTTGTTTTCTCGAAAAGGAAGTTTGAAGGTTCGAGCTATTCGAATTTTTCAAACAAGAAGTCTAGGAAAGGCACCGAGAGCGTTAATAGTGTGAAGAAAGGTGGCACGGGTACTTTTGCGCCCACTTGTTTTAATTGTGGGAAGTCGGGTCATTACGCCCGTGAATGCACGGCCAAGACGGTTACGTGTTTTAATTGCGGTAAAGTGGGGCACAAGAGGCCGGAATGCCCCGAGTTGAATAATGATCATGTTAAGAAGATTGAGAAGGCGGCGGGGTCGGCTAGAGGGCGAAACTACTTGATGACGAACGATGAAGCCAAACAATCCAACGAAGTTGTTTCAGGTACTTTCATGGTTAATTCTAATCCGGCAAGGATTCTTTTTGATAGCGGTGCAAATTTGTCGTTTGTGTCTCCTAAATTTGTGCCTAAACTTGATAGTCCGCTAGCTAAGTTAAGTCGTCCGGTAGAAGTCGAAATAGCGGACGGCAAGACGGTGCTAGTGGTTGATGTGTGTAAAAATTGTGATGTTGTTTTTGGTGCCGAAACTTTTAAAATTGATCTTATTCCAATGACCTTGGGCGACTTTGATATCGTTGTTGGTATGGATTGGCTCGATCGTTATAGAGCCAATATTGCATGCCATGATAAGTGTATTCGTGTGAAGACCCCAAGTGGGGGAGAAATGATTATTCATGGCGATAAGAGAAGAAGACCGGTGCCGATATGCACTTTTGCACGGGCACGTCGTTCCGTTGTTACCGGTGGCATGGCTTTCCTTGCTCATGTTGTCGACACTCGTAATGAGCCACCACCAATTCGTGAAATTCCGGTAGTTAATGAGTTTGAAGATGTCTTTCCGGATGAGTTACCGGGTGTCCCGGCGGAAAGACAAGTCGAATTTCGCATCGAGTTGGTTCCGGGGGCTACCCCCATTGCTAAAACTCCTTATCGTTTAGCACCAACGGAGATGCAAGAGTTATTGAATCAAATTCAAGAATTGCTCGAGAAGGGTTTTATCCGACCGAGTGCTTCGCCATGGGGCTCTCCGGTCTTATTTGTGAAGAAGAAAGACGGTAGTATGCGTATGTGCATTGATTACCGTGAGTTGAATAAAGTGACGATCAAGAATCGTTATCCATTACCTAGGATCGACGATTTGTTTGATCAACTTCAAGGCGCAACGTATTTCTCTAAGATCGACCTACGGTCCGGCTATCACCAAATGCGGGTCCGTGAGGAAGATATTGAGAAAACGGCTTTCCGAACGCGTTACGGGCATTATGAATTTGTAGTTATGCCCTTCGGTCTTACGAATGCACCGGCGGCATTCATGGATCTTATGAACCGGGTGTGCCAACCTATGTTGGACAAGTCGGTTATTGTATTCATTGACGACATACTAGTCTACTCGAAAAGTATGCACGAACATGAACGTCACTTACGTGAAGTTTTGAAGACGCTAAGAAAAGAGAAGTTGTATGCAAAGTTCTCTAAATGTGAATTTTGGCTAAGGGAGGTTCAATTCCTTGGTCACATTGTGAACGAAAGCGGTATCCAAGTGGATCCGGGGAAGATTGAGACGGTGAAGAGTTGGGGACGACCGACTACGCCCACGGAGATCCGAAGTTTTCTCGGATTGGCCGGTTATTATCGTCGGTTTATCCAAGACTTTTCTAAGATTGCTTCTCCATTAACAAAGTTGACGAGGAAGAGTGCTAAGTTCAATTGGGAAAACGAGCAAGAAATTGCTTTTCAATTATTGAAAGAGAAGTTGTGTCAAGCTCCGGTGTTAGTGTTACCGGAAGGCGTCGAAGACATGGTGGTTTATTGTGATGCTTCCTTAAATGGGCTCGGGTGCGTTCTTATGCAAAGGGGTAAAGTCATTGCTTATGCCTCTCGACAATTAAAGGAACACGAAACGAGGTACCCGACTCATGATCTTGAAATGGCGGCGGTTGTTCATGCGTTGAAAATTTGGCGCCACTACTTGTATGGTGTCAAGTGTACGATATATTCGGATCACAAGAATTTGAAACACCTTTTTACTCAAAGGGATTTGAATTATCGTCAACGTAGATGGATGGATGTGGTGAAAGATTATGATTGTGAGATACTTTACCATCCGGGTAAGGCGAATGTGGTCGCGGATGCGTTAAGTCGAAAGACTCAACATCCGGCGATACGTATAACATCGTTACGTTTGATTATCACTAACGACTTTCTTGAAAAGATGGGTGAAGACCAAATAGAGGCTTATGTTCACGATAAGCACACGGAACGAATTGTGGGCCAATCGGAGTTTATTACTATGGGTCCGCGGGGTTTGTTGTCCTTTCAAGGAAGGGTGTGGGTGCCTAAGACGGGTGATTACCGACGGGTGCTACTCGATGAAGCACATAAGTCGAAATATTCCATTCATCCGGGCGCGACGAAAATGTATCATGACTTGAAGAAAGATTATTGGTGGCCGGGCATGAAACGCGATGTTGTAAAATACGTCGAACGATGTGTTACTTGTTTGCAAGTTAAAGCCGAGCATCAAAAGCCGTATGGTAAGTTGCAACCGTTAGAAATTCCGAAGTGGAAATGGGAGCACATTACCATGGATTTCATCACTAAGTTACCGAAGACGACGAGAACTCAATATGATTCGATTTGGGTGATCGTGGACCGGTTAACGAAAAGTGCCTTGTTTCTTCCCATTAAAGAAGCAATATCGTCGGAGGCCTTGGCTAAGTTGTTTATCAAGGAAGTGGTCTCGCGACATGGGGTTCCTATATCTATTATCTCGGATCGAGATACCCGTTTTACATCTCGATTTTGGGAGAAGTTTCATGAAGATATGGGTACACAATTAAAGCTGAGCACGGCGTATCATCCCCAAACGGACGGTCAAACCGAACGTACGAACCAAACTTTGGAAGATATGTTACGGGCGTGCATAATTGATTTTGGTGGTAGTTGGGATGAGCATTTACCCTTGGTGGAATTCTCATACAATAATAGTTTTCATACTAGTATCGGGATGCCACCTTACGAGATGCTTTATGGCCGAAGGTGTCGAACTCCCATTTGTTAGGGAGAAGTGGGTCAAAGAGAAATCGGAAGTACCGATTTGGTTTTAGAGACGAATAACAAGATTGATATTATTCGCGAACATTTGAAAAAGGCTCAAGATAGACAAAAGTCGTATGCCGATAAACGTAGACGAACGATCGAATTCCAAGAGGGCGACATGGTAATGCTTAAGGTTTCGCCATGGAAGGGTATTATTCGATTTCGAAAACGGGGAAAGTTAGGTCCTCGGTTTATTGGGCCGTTTAAAGTCTTAGCTCGTGTTGGTGAAGTTGCATATCGATTGGAATTGCCCGAAGAGCTTGCGGGGATCCATAACACGTTTCATGTTTCTCACCTCCGTAAGTGCCTTGCGGATGATTCTTCATGGATGCCTTTAGATGAAATTGAGCTAAACAATAAGTTGGAGTATGTTGAAGAGCCAATTGCAATACTTGATGAAAAGGTCAAGAGGTTGAGGCATAAGGAGGTTAGGACTTTTAAAGTTCAATGGCGGCGGAATAAGGGTTCCGAGTTCACTTGGGAACCTGAAGAGTTTGTGTTGGTTTATCTTCCCGCTTGCCATGCGGCATGGATTGCGAGGTCGCAATCCGAATAAGTGGGGAAGAGTTGTAAGACCCGATTATTTATAGTGTACATATGTGTATATAAGTGTAATGTACGGTATTTGAAACGGGGTTCTGTTGCGTGTATTTAAAATACAAAAGGAGCTGATCTGGCAGGGTTGCGCGCCGCGCCAACTGTCTGTGACAGATCCCTTTCTCTTTTTAAATTAGATATTTTGGGGGTATTTTGGTAAATTCACATCAAGGCCGAGTTTAATGCTTGGTTCAGTAGTTTGGGAGCTCATTTACTCCCTTGTTCACCAACCTTATCACCTCCCAATTTATTTTAGTGAGAGAGTGAGTTTTAGAGAGGGAAAGCTCACTTTGAAGAGGAAGAAGAGGGTTTCTTGCTAAAGCCCAAGTTCTAAAGTTGTTCATCTCGTCATTATCTTCGTTTTGGTAGTTGTGGTATGCTCTAATCTTAATTCCTTTGTTTAATTCGATTTAGGGCTAGGGTTTGAGTCAAAGGTGGACATAAAACCCACTTTTGGTTAATTTTGGGTATTCTTGGGTAATTTGGGTCATATAGACTCAATATTGAGTTAACTAGGGTTTTGGAAGTGTTAATTGATGTTAGAGAACCCTAATTAGCTAGTAAGAGGGTTAGAACACCATGATTTATGTAAATGGGCGTAAAAGGGTTAGTGGTTGACCCAAAAATGGGTAGGTTGACTTTGAAAGTGCCAAATGGGTCAAATTGAACTTAAGCTAATTAATATGTGTAGTTGAAGCCTAAAACTAATGTCAAAATGTGTAAAGAACCTACTTTGGTTAATTATAGGGTTTTGTGATGAGTTAACCCGATTTTAGGGTTAAGGGTGCAAATGGGTCGGATTTGCACCATAGGTCAAATTGGCTCTAGGAGTGAGCTTTAGAGTGTTGACCAACTTGAGTTATGATTTTGATATTGTGATAAATGTAATAGGTGCGTTACATTGAAGTGTTCAAGCTCGGTTATCTTTCGACAAGAGATTTTGAGGTGAGTGGAATATCTATATATGTATGTATATGATTTATGTACCGTGTTGATGGTGTCACATAGCCGTTTTGTGACCAAGGTTGTGGGACTTAGCCGTATTAGTCCATGTTTTGTACTAAGGCACATAGCCGTGTTTGTGCATTTAGTGGCGAGTAATAGCCGTGTTTTACTCCCACGTTGTTATTTGAGTTACCCGTACACATAGCCGTGTTGGTGTACGAAAGCGTGAGTAATAGCCGTGTTCTACTCACATTGAGCAAGTGATGCCATAGCCGTTTTTGGAACACTTGAGGGGTGATGCCATAGCCGTTTTTGGAACACCTCGGGGGGTTAGCATGCCATAGCCGTTTTTGGAAGCTAACGAATGTTATGAACATCGATGACTTGTTTCGCGAAGTCGTTCCCTAGCGAAGAGATTGGTTAACCATGATTTATTGTTGTTCATACTAGCATTTGATTATTGTTATGAGTATTTATGCTATGATTATTGCTAGTGATACGTTTGGTGATACTAGCTTGCTTATCGAGATTTGTTATGTGTTATTTGATATCGTGGATGCGTGTGGGTAAGTTGTATATGCATGTATATATATGTTTTACTCACTAAGCTTTGCTTACCCTCTCGTTGTTCACTATTTTTATAGGTTCCGGTGTGGACAAGGGTAAGGGCATCCGGTTGGATTAGAGATCCCGTCTTGTTTAGTGACGCTTTTGGGATGTGATGATTTTGGAGTTTGACCGAGATTTGGGTAGTTTAACCCCAAACACCATGCTCGTTGTATCGTTTGGCAATTAAACTTTTCGTGGTCGAAACTCTAATTTGTATTAAACATTGTATTTTAAACTTAGTGGCGTTTTGGGCACGTGTGGGCCCCACTTTGTAAAACTCGCTCAAACCTTAGTTATGTGCTAGTTTTACATATATGAATGTATGGTTAAAAGCGTTTTGGCTAAAAATGTCGGGAACTAGTCAAACTTTTTCGTTAAATAGACTTCCGGGGACAGCGGGCTGTCCAGGTGATTTGGCGCGCCGCGCGGCCATCTGGCGCGCCGCGCAGATGGCCTGCACCAGAAAAAATTTTTTTTGTTTGAAATTTCGTCGTGTTTGGTCGGTTATGGTTTGGGTTGTTACAAAATTTCAATTTAATATACTACCCAATAAAAAAGATCCACCCAAATTTTTTACGGGATTATCTTTTTTCCCCCCGCGAGTTAAGTTTCGCCGTTATCAACGTTCAACTCGAAATAATTTTACGAACAAAACGCAACTATCTATATACGAAACGGGGTTATTTTCTTTCAAGAACGACATATATATAATAAATAAATCCAACTTATTGTTCGCAACTAACGGAGTTTTTTTTATAGGAACATATATATAATAAATAAATCCAGCTTATTATAACGACTGGGTGACTACAACAAGTGATAAGTTCATGAGTTGTAAGGGAAACGTGTCACACCCCCAAAATGGACCAGGGGTAATTGTGACCAATCATATCATAACACAGTTGTATAAGCGAGAACGACTCTAAATGAGACGTTTTATTTATTAAATAAACAGCGGAAGCATTATTCAAAGTTTTACATCATAAGAGTACAGTAAATGGAAAATGTCTTAAACAAAATGATAAATATGAATAATGGACTCCACGCAAGCAGCAAAGCATACATCAATCATCTAGTAGCAAGTAGCAGCTAGCTCAATCATCACCTGAGACAAAACACGCTTAAAGTGTCAACCAAAAAGGTTGAGTGAAATTCACAGGTTTATAAATAATATCCAAAGTTTTAGACCACAAGATTTAGTTTAAAGTTGATTGATATAGAAATATCAATCTAAAAGTGTTGCTGCATTTTGTAATATCGCTACTAAACAAGTTTACCCTATGACACCTTGTACTGTCTGTGTCGTGGAATCATTATTATGTAACCAAAGACCAACGGTCGAATGGTTAGAGACGTTACTCTCAATAGGCCTACTCACAATAATTAAGTTTGCATTTAAACGTAGCAATTGATGATATTACGGTACGGATTTAGCATGAATCAAAGCATGACAGCATAGTTAACAATTTAGTACTTGTGTCTAAGCGTAAAACACTTATAAAGCAAGCATGTGTCTCACCCCAAAAGTTATAAAACAGTTATGAAACAGTAAAAAGTGGGGCTATGAAGTTCACCTTAGTAGCACACGAAAGAATTGAACGGAAGGACGTGACCGAGATCTCAACCTAGAGATAGAACGTATGATCAGACATTGCCTAACAGACAATAGTATATAGTACTATATTGATAGTAATGGTTCACTAAAGAATTTCCATTTTCGAAAGGTTACTATTTATGGAAAGTTTCCACTTATAGTAATTTTCCAATTTTAGAAAGTTCGGGTTAATCTTTAGCAAGACGTTGTATAACTTTACTCAAACTTCGTTGCTATCAAATAAGTCAGGAATGACCAGATGTAACCGGGGGCCCAGGATTCTTGACCAGAATCTAAGTCATGGCATTCGAGATCCACAAGCTTACCCATAAATGGCAACCTAGACATCATTCACTTACGACCGTGAGTAGCGATGAAGTTCACATGAATTATACATTATCTTTGATTAACCTTCACTTTAGGTGTATACACACAACGAATTATTAATGTACTTAATAATTATATATGTGATAATATAACCTAAGTTTTATTTAATATTTAGTTATTATACCTTAGTATGTCTTATATATATTAAATATAATTACCTTTAAATAAATACCTAAATTACTTCAAAAATAATAGTGTTTTATTAATCGAACATTATTCAAAAATGTCTAAATAATAAATTAAATATCTAACAATTACATACATAATTTTTATAGTCTTAGTTAATCATATAGATTAGTAGAAAAATTTAAGAAAATGTTTTTATTATATTTTTGTATTTATTTTTGTTTTTACCCTTAATGTATTCACAAAACAATTTTAATTCTACATAATTACTAAATAAACCCAAATAATTATTTTTATAATTTTTATAAGTTTCTATCAGTCTAATAACCTGTAGAAAAATATTTAAAAAATATTTTTTTATTATTTTATATTTATTCTAAATTTACCTTCGAATTACATAATAATAGAGTTTAATTATATAATAAATACCAATTCGACCCAAGTAATTATTTTTATAATTTTTTCAGATCTATATAAGTTTTAAAAACTCAGAAAAAAATTATATATATTTTATTTTTGGTTAAAAGTATTTATTACGAATTTTACATTGTTTTTACATTTAAACACTACATAATTCATATTTAATTATAAATAATATTCCATAAATTATCAAAATTATTTTTATGCATCATAACACTTATAATACTAATTATAACATATAAATATAATTAATTTCGAATTTTACAAAGAATATACAATAAATATAAATATAAATGACAATATTGAAAAAAATTAATAAAAATAGAAAGTACCTCAAATTTTCTTCAAGGTTTTGAGAGAATAACATAAGTTTTTGTATTTAGCAAGAAAAAATGAATGAGGAGCCATATATTTATAGGTAAAAAATGGTTGGTGAAAAGAAAAAAAAATAATAAAATAAAGGTGCCAATTTTGACAAAATAATAAAAACATGTTAAAAATGTTTTTAATAAGTTTTTGTTTTTGAAAATATTTAGTCAAAATTCATGGGCTCATTATTTGATTTATAAAAAAAAATCTTATTTTTTTTTATTTTTATTTTTTTTATAAGCTAAAAATATATATAATGATTAAAATAACTTATCATTTAATTAATAATTATGTTACATATAGTTTTAAATATAATACGCATTAATATTAACTAAAGTTATTTTATATAATTAGTGTAAACTTTAGTTAACAGAACATGTCGACTAAAAATTAATATTTGATCAACGTCGAATTTAATTATATATTACGTATGGATAACAACCCTATAGTCAAATTAGTCAATTCAGGTATGGAAATATGAGGGTTGTTATAGTACCTACCCGTTAAAAGAAATTATGTCCCGAAATTTAGTTGTTGCCATTAATCGGTGTTGTTCGTACATAGACGAGGATATTTACGTTTTATTTGGTTTTCACGTTCCCAGGTATGCTCGGGGCCTTGCGTGAATTCCAACGGATAGAATATTGTTCTGTTTCAAGAATTAAAATCATACATACCATAATTTCTACAAGTTCTTCTACGAAGTGCATTTTATTATTAATGCGGAGATCATTCAAAATGATGATGTTATACAAGTCATTTCAGTAAATTGGATATATAAAATGTGTTATGAATAATATCGAGCTCATTTAAACCTTGAGCGTTTATGCCACAATGTTAGGGTAGACAAAACAGAGAGTAGTTCATGAATATTATAGTCATGAAGTTTGATAGAGATCATCATTGTTTACAACAAGAATATTGTAATGATGAATATAAGTTGAAGAATAAAGTTTTATCACTATTGAATAATATGGATAGAACGATTCGATTATAGAAAGAGTATAAACGAAGCTATCGTAAAAGAGTGAATGAGTAAATTAAATGTTCGCCTTAACTTTTGACGCAGTCAAGATTGATTTTCGGAATTCAAGGGATTAAAGGAAATCTTCATAATCTATAAGATTTGATTATCCGGTATTTACGGAATTTTGGGATTTCTTTGATTAAATGCGGTGAATTGCCTCGATTGCTGTGTTTGGAAATTTTGCTATAAATTAGCTTCTTCCGTTTCATTATCTTCACCACTTCTATACTTTCTTCCTAGATTCATACTTCTAAAAGATTTGTTAATATGCTCAATCCCGTATTGATATTTGTTATTATATTGACCATATATGCAGTCATGCTTCTTTTTCTTTTACCACCAGAGGAATCTGTTTACTTCTACTATGCTCTTGGGGTTATAGTGTTTTTAATTCTCCCGTGTCTTTATGTTGCTATACGCATTGATATACACGATTTGTAATTTCCGTGTTGTTATCGGGCTTTGTATTTTCCCTTATATGTCGGAGCTCTTTACCTTTTTATTCTGCTCTCGACTCTAAGTTAAGCGAGTAATGGTCCAGAATTTGTAGGTATGAAGTTTCGAATGAACCAATGTTCTAAGCGTAATATCACGATTTGATTTAATAAATTACCAGAATTACTGAGGATAGAACTATCAAGAATATATGTTCTTGATATGTTCAGAGATTAAGTAGAATGTAAGAGTCGTGTAACATGGCAAATAATGATTATAAAGTCTATGAATCATCATCTTCCATTAAAAATTTAGCATGACTTACTGTAATATAATCACATTGGTCTGACTGCATTATATTATACTAACTCATGCTTCAATTTCCAACATTTATTCAAAACATTTATAATTTAAACTTGAATTTTACTGAATACAGAAACTAAAATAGTTTCCTTTATAAAGATATCGCAAAGAGATACTTAATTGTGGACAAGAATCGTTATGAAAATATCTTCAGAAATATAGAGGATATTTATAACGACATTTTGGAATTTCTAAGTTCGAAGGTTGATGAAGAAAAATTTTCCGCAAGCTTTTAACATAACTTCGGAGCAAGATATTCTCTAAAGATTTCATCGGATCCAGAATTACTTGGATTCTTTGAATATAGGGTTTGGTCCTTGTATTTGTCCTTGGTCTCCTCCATGGTTAGCTCAATCCGTTTTTCAGTTCCAAATTTTCTTTTGAGCTTTTCCAACATACCATTCTTTATTATCAAACTTTTGGCCATTGAGACCATCTACAATTTTGTTGTTTCCTCTGCATTTAATGCAGCCATATTTGATTCATCGGTTATCAATCCGAGATGGTTTCAAGAAATTTCATTTTTAGATGATTAAACGCTGATTGTAATCGTTAACGGATCTAATGGTTGATGAATAGGCGTTGTTGATTTCAAAAGTAATGAACGATAATTTCGGTGGTTTGATGTGATAATTCATCATAGAATACAAATGAATATAATTCATGAATGTAGTGATCTTTAGGAAAATTACACTTGCTAAAGCTTTACTTGGATTCCGATATGTCCAAATCAGAATAGGTAATTAAATTTGTATGAAAATGGTTGTTCTTTAGTGAACGGATACATATGTGGTTGTAAGTAGTATAGTTACTAATTATTGAATCAGAATTTGAAGAATGTACAATGTAAGATATTGATGTATGCTTTGCTGCTTGCATGGAGTCCATCATTCATATTTATCATTTTATTTAAGACATTTTCCATTTACTGTACTCTTATGATGTAAAACTTTGAATAATGCTTCCGCTGTTTATTTAATAAATAAAACGTCTCATTTAGAGTCGTTCTCGCTTATACAACTGTGTTATGATATGATTGGTCACAATTACCCCTGGTCCATTTTGGGGGTGTGACAGATTGGTATCAGAGCAGGTTGTTGTAGAGAACCAGGATTGCATCTTATGTGTGCCTTATACAATTAGGTACCTTAGCAATGTAGGACTACAACTTCCTTTGACTATAGTGCCTTTAATTGTTGCCTTTAACTGTTAAATGCTACACTATACTTTAGAAACTTTACTTATCTTAGAATGCCGAGCCAATATAAGAACTCTGCTCATTCTCCTAAGTACTATTCAATTCCGCCACCACATTTAAATGCGACACCGTTCTCGACATTCCTATGTCATTTATCATGGTTTTGTGTATTACATATGTATTACATGAAATATTATCCATGAATTTTTGAAACTCCTATATTTGTTACCATTCATACTCAAACGTATATAACTCCCTGTTATATCACGTACAAATATATCATTCAATATTCAACACTCATCTCATAACAAAAACCCTTATTCCGATCAGATAATATGGATTTCTCACATGATTCCTCGAACTCCTCGAGCTCCAATGGCAGCGTAACCGGAATGAACCAACCAATTAGTCATCATCTATTTTGGATGAATTGGGGATGGGTTCGTAGTAAACTTAATCAATGGAGACAAGAAGAAGGTGATCCCTTCCACCAACCGAATTCACCTCTTGGTGAAGAACCAGAAGCACTTACCGGCGAACCCGTTCGGAACACTATTTTCACCCTCATTTCCAGGGTATCCAGTCACGAATATATAATATCTAAAATTCTAGATCTTATTCATCCACTTGTCCGAACCGCCAATCACCCCAGAATAATAGAAGAAGTCAATGAGCTTCGCGCTCGAGTGGTGGCTCTGGAGAATATGGTGCGAAACCTACGAGCACCAGCAGCATAACCAGCATCACCACCAGTACCAACAGCATCACCACCAACAACATCAGCTTCACCAACAACAAACACCATAATCTGTACCTCGGATATCAACATCATACGCCCCATAGATACCAAGGAATATTAGTAATAATGAGTTAATATGTATTGACTCATTCTTCCTGAAAATTATATATGTATACTTTATATATATATATATATATATATATATATATATATATATATATATATATATATATATATATATATATATATATATGGTTTGGAACAATAATAAATCTTTTCGTATTAAGCTATTACGTGTGAATCTTAAATAGTATGTACTACTTGGTTAATTCATATCACTAATATGCTATGATATACATTCCTCGTTAATCACTGCTTCATCACAATAAACTCCATTTCATAATAAACTAAGTGTATTATTCAAATACATGTTTGGTTTTACAAATTCATTTTCGATGTACTCAAAACTCTTTAGAAAACATCATTCGTGCCTTGTGAATTTCACAAGAATTCCACGAGCATCAACATCATATACCGAGGTATATCAATAACAATGAACGATGGAGTATTGATTCATAACTTCATTAAAGAAAGATTCTGCGATGATTATGTAATCTCTCAAGTTTTGAAGATTATTTATTCTCGCTTCAACCGCAAATCAAATGATTTTAATAGTGTATTAACTCATTAAATCTATATTATACGTGAAGAATACATATATGAACGTATATCTTCATAAAGATTGTAATTAAAAATCCTTTTGTACAAACTGTTAATTGTGAAAATATTTTAACGGGTAGGTAAAACTCGAGAAATATTTATATCTCACATCGCATATTATATTTTGTTCATAAATATTTATTTTACGTTTTAATAATAATGTAAACATGTATTACTGCTTCCGCTGTTTTATTAACAAATGTTTTATTTAAAAAGTCTCATATAGAGTCGTTCTCGTTTATACAACTGTGTTATGATATGATTGGTCACAATTACCCCTGGTCCATTTTGGGGGGTATGACAAAACGACCTGAGTTTGAGTCCTTCTGACCCATTTATTTTCTTTTTGTTCACAATTTTTCCCCTCAGTTCGTGCTCAACTTCAGTTATATAAAGACGTTAGAATGTTTCGTCGCAACGCGCGCAACATGAATTTTCTAGTTAGTTAACCATAAAGAAAAGAAACGTTATGTTCTATTGTTGGCGATAATATATTACAACTAAAATAATTTTGACTTATATATAAAATTATCATTATAAATATCTTTATGTAAGTTTTCTAATTTAACATCTATCTTGACTTGAATATTACCGAGTAAATTCAAAAGACAAAATTTCATTCCTCGTCCCTGAATTTTACATCAAATTTGACTCCACGTCCTTTTTCTTTTTTTTTGTGCATTCCTCGTCCCTAATGTATCAAAAAACTACATCTCTCGTCCTCCCGTCTACTTCCTGTCTATTTCAGCCGTTAAGTCAAGCATGTGCAAAACATGTGAGGGCATTTTAGTCTTTCTTCCTCTTTGCTCATTTTACCCCTTCCTTACCTTCATTATCTACTTGACTCCCTGATTCATCCCTAAAAAAAATATAAACCCTAATTTTTAATCAAGAAATTAAATCAATTAACCCCAATTCAAAGATTTATATATTTACACTTGGTATCTTCACCGTCAGTGACACCATGGATTCACATACTTGCCACGTCACGACCACCTTCGCCGTCGCACAAACATTCCATCGCCTCATCCAAAACAACAACTTATCTTCTTAAATTGAAGCCGCTCATTATACAAGCACATCCGACAATTCTCCGGTGCAATTAGACTTGTTTCCATGCTTTGGTTTCAGTCTCTTGAAGCCAACGAAGCTGCTCTGCTTGCTCTTCTTAATCTTGTTGTTAAAGATGAAACCTAAGTTTTTTTTTTTTTTTATCAATTACTATAAATTGATAAATTGATGATTTATTTATTATTATTATTTTCAAGGTTTTTTTTTTCTGGTACGGGTACATTAATTGATGATGAACGAATGTTAGGATTGTGATTAGGAATGTTTTTCTGGAATCAATTTGAGATAAGAAATATTAATTGATGAATTTGATTTTTGGCTCCAAGATGAACAAGGATGAAGATGAACTCTGATCTGAATCTGGATCTGGATCTGTTTGTGTTTATGAATATGATAATGTATATTGATGAACACCTAATGATTTTGTTATGTAGAAATCTGATTTTGTTTATGAACACGAAGAACAAGCATATAATGAACACAGGAAGATGATATTAGAAAATGAATTAATTACATTAAATAATTAATTAATTAGATTTATTACATTAAATAATTAATTAATTAAATTAATTACATTAAATAAAGTAGATAAATTATATTAAATTGACAGAAAATGATACAATGACTAAAATACCCTCACATGTTCTGCACGTGATGGAGTTAACAGTCAAAATTGAGAGAATCTAGACGGGAGGGCGAATGATGTAGAATTGTGATATATTAGGGACGAGGGTTGCACAAAAAAAAAAAGGGACGAGGAGTCAAATTTGATGTAAAGTTCAGGGACGAGGAATGAAATTTTGTCAATTCAAAATAGAAAACAAATATTTTAATTATTCTTCCATTAAATTTAAATAGGGAATAAAAACATCTACGCATGTGCTTAGTGAGTTAAAAAGAGATTATGATCGCAAATAACGTATCATTAATAAATAACGTATCATTAATGGGAGATAGAATTAACATATAATTAAACAAGAGAGTCGAGAGTTTAAGAAAGAAGAATGCTTTTAGGGTCAAATCAGGTTCGATGTCTTTGCGCGATAACGTTGGAGATATCGAATTTTCAAATGCGATACAACGTTTGATCAACGACGCCGAAGGTATTCAAGGTGGTAGCTCTTCAACTCATTGTGGGACTTATGCTAATCAAGTGGGTCAACGTGTGGGTATGCCTCCGGACGAGCTTCGTTAAATAGTAAAAGTTGATTTCTTTAAGGATTTTGAAGACCGTGGTGTGATCGCTTATTCAACGACAATATTGATTGGTGACTGGTCCTCTAATGTTCTCTCTTATAAGATCGTTAATCGATCGGGTAAGAATTACTCTAATATTCACCGAGAGACGGTTGATGCAAGCTTAAGAAAGTGGGTCCTTAGGTTGTCTTCGCTTCGGTTGTTGAAGTTTTTATTTTTGAAATGTTTTATTTTTTGTATTAGTTTTTGTAATTTAGAAAGGAAAAAAACAACTTTATAGGTTAATGATAACATCATATATTTAGGTGGTTAGAGAACGAAAATGACCACGAAATAACAAGAATAAGTCATGTATATCTAATCAAAAATATGCATGGAAATAAATCGTATAATCACACTTTTTTTACAAATCAATAAGATACATTATCTGTTTATATGGATCAAATAAACGATATAATGACACTTTTCTACAATCAATGAGAAGATGAACTACGTGTTTTAGTGTTTTACGACATATCGACAATCCATTTGTATTCATACTTGATTTTGTATTTATTTCTAAACCAATATATGTCTAAACTCACACGTACACACAGGTCTAAAACTTGCATTTAAATGTTATGATATTTATTTATTAAATCTCACTATAATTCATAACATTATCGACACCGCCAAGTACACTAACATTATCAACACGGCCAATTACACTCACACGAAAGTCCAATAATACATTTTCCAGTGGCTTGTGGTCCATGTCGAGCTCTACATTCAAAGCTACATGTAGATTTCCTACATCCCCAATCATCATAGTGTTTTGTACATGCCATGAGCAATTCCACACCTGCAAATAAAGATTACACGTTGTTTGTGAATGGATAATGTGTTGTTTATCAATAAGCAAGAAGAAAATTGTGAATGAAATAGAAAAATAACAATTACCAATGAACATGAGTAACACAAGAAAATTAATGATAATCAAGGATTTCTTCATATTGAAACTTGCTCTGTACACGATTTACATACTCTAGATATGTGTGTATATATATAGGATAATAGAAATGAGATAAACGAGTTTAGGCATTTATTACCATACGAGTTTTGCCATGTATACTTCTAGATTAAAATGTATTTAATAAACTCGTGATTTGTTTAAAATATCAGAATTTATAATTAATAGACGTATAAAAAAAGTTAAAAATTATATCCCGTATTAAATTTAATAGAGGTATAAAAAGGTTAAGAATTATACTCCGTATTAAATTAACGAGCATCAAATACAAATTCTGATATTTAAGGAGATATCAACTCAATTTAATACAGTACATCTTAGTATATGATAGGGGTACACATTGGCAAAATCATCATTAGACTATTTCTAGTGGATGGAGGCGTGGGTTGAGGAGAGTTTCTTTTTGTACATTTTTAATAACTAGAACGTGTGAGTTGTTTTTATGGAGTAGTGGTGGTGTTAAGTTTTTTGGTGTGGGTTAAGAGTATTCTGATGATCTGTTAAAATATAATGGGGTTAAGTATTAAAAGGGGGTAAAAATAAAATTTTTAAAATAATAAAAATTAATAAAATTACAACTCACACTACTACAAAAAAGGGCTTTACAAACCGGTTTTTAGGGGCTTCCAAACCGGTTTTATAACCGGTTTGTATTCATAGGGGTTTGCAAAGTCTAGACCGGTTTTAAAACAGGTTTGCAAACCCAACTTTCCAAACCGGTTTTCAGCTAAAAACAGGTTTGCAAACCTAACCTTCCAAACCTGTTTGTTACAAAAAACCGGTTTGCTTTCTCTTTTTATTTTATTTTATTTGTTGATGCTGATAGTCCAGATTGCTTCATACTAATCTAGAAATTGGTTTGCAACTAATTATGTTGGATAATTATGTGACTACTTTCAGTAAACTAAATCAGTTTGCAACTAATTATGTTGTACAATGCTCCATATACAAACAATTCTTCTCAAGACAAAAAAAAAACTCTTTTTTCCACTTCAAACTTGCTGATGTGATAGTCTTCAGTTGATGATATATTCCCATTACAGTTACCGATTTCAAACTTGCACAATGGACATGTTGCATTAATCTTCAACCACCTGTCAACGTATTTTGTATGGAAGAAATGTGTGCATGGAAGCTCCCTTAATATATCATTATCTGTGTACTTCGCCAAGCAAATGCAACAAACCTGCATCATTTTGGAAAATAGGTTAAAGATCATATATTTGAGCAAGTAATAAAGCAAGAAGATTTAATTTCATATTAACCTCGTGTGCAAACAACATAAAGAACAGGTCAATGCACTCAAGAAAATCATATTCAAACATCTCCCAAGAGATTAATGAACAATTTTATCCAGAAAATGTAAAGGGGAGAGTGTTAAAACTATCTAAACCAACTGATCATTAATTTGCATCTCAATTAAAAAAAAAAAAAAAGATTATATTATAAGGTGAATGAAAAGTTGAAGGTGAGGAGAGGAAAGAGATGGTGAGGTGTGGAAGGAGAAGGTGGAAGGAGGAAAAATAAAAAGTTTTGAATTTTTGCTTGACTTTTCGGTACCCGCTCAAAAAAAGGAGGAAAAATAAGACCAGTTTTATAAAAAAAACAGGTTTGCAAAGTCCAAACGCGTTTTCTTAAAAAATCGGTTTCGAAAATATACTTTTGAAACCGGTTTTTTCAAAAAACCGGTCTCCAATTTCCTTTTTTTTTACAACCGGTTTGCAATCTTTTTTGGAACCGGTTTTTTGCACTTTTTAAAAAAACAGGTTTGGAAAAGGGGTTTGTATTCTTATTTTTGTAGTAGTGTCACTCCGCTGCTTCTTCCGCAGGGCAAGGAACGCCTAAAAAAAATGCCCAATCCCACGCATTGATACACCATAAATTGGTGTTGGTTGCTTGCCACCTAGGCTTGCCACGCCTCCAAACTTAACCGATACAATCGGTCTTACTATAAACGTTGAGTACTCTTGTACGTAACAAAGAATAGATATAATAAATACATCGCATTATATTCAACTTTCAACAATCAACAATCAACTAACAAGAATTATCAACAATATTATGAAAGTTGAGTCTTTTATGTAATCGATGATTGCTATAAAAATATAGTATTACATCATATAAATATATAAATTATATATATATATATATATATATATATATATATATATATATATATATATATATATATATATATATATATATATATTACGGAGTATATATACAATATATATTAGCAATATATTTTTCTTTTACATCTATGGTTATGTTTATGATTATGATATGACTCGAATATAATGTGTTCTGTAATATTTGATCGTATATATCTACTGGTGAAATATCCCATGGAATCACGAGTTTGTTTAAACGAATCAGTTTAATGATATGTGTGATGTTGTAACACCGTGTTTTTCACGTATATGATTATAGGTGTATCGAGTAGGTATATACATGCTACATGTATGTAAATAGAGTACGCGGGTGATCGAAGGATTTGTTTAAGCGTTTTAATGGGTTTTTTATGCGAATGTTTGTAGCTTGGATAAAAGGCACCAGACCACGGCCAAGGTCGCGGCGCGACAAGGCTCGTCGCGGTGCGGTATTTCACTGGTTTCAATTTCAGGAGGCTTGACAAACAAGCATTAAAACACGCTTATTCTCGCGGCGCGACGAAGAGTGCCGCGGCGCGGCGTTCTGGGCGAACTGGTACCAGATTTTAGTAATTTTAAATAAGGTTCAAGAGCGTTTTGGTCTTTTCGCGTATTGTCATACCTCGTCCTAATCCATCTGGACGAAATCACCAACATCTGGTCCCATTGCGATGATCGACTCCAAATAATATCTCTAAAGTGAGCAAATGCACAGCGGAAGGTTTCTTTCATACATGAGAATAAACATGCTTTCAAGTGTCAACCAAAAGGTTGGTGAGTTCATAAGTTTATCATAAAACAATAAAATTCATCATTTTGATAGACCACAAGATTTAAATCCTGCATGGTACAAATGGGCCCGAATCATATACCCACCTGTAATGTACATGCGATATCTTTTAAATACTGTACACCTTTCTCGTGTACGAAATCCATTTTTTCATAAATCTTAGTAACCGTACACATATCCCGTGCACAAAATAACATACACATAACATGTGTATAAAATCATTCTCTCGATACATAACATTCATATCTATTGGTGGCAATTATCATGTCCACATAATTCAATGGTGGCAAATTATCATGTCCACATAATTCAATGGTGGCAATTATCATGTCCACATAATTCAACAATAATCCGCAGAACTTCTGTCTGCATAATAATTCATTCGAGGAATGTTTTGCTTGTGTCTATCTCGTCAAACATTTATAAAAGCATTTCATGTATTCGCAGTTCAAAATATATTTCAAAAGCATTTAATAAAGCAGTTGTAAAAACAGCGCATGTATTCTCAGTCCCAAAAATGTAAAGAGAAAAAGGGAGCAAATGAACTCACGCATATAAATATTGTAAATCAGTTAATAAAGCATTTGCATGTATTCTCAGCCCAAAATTTGTAATAAGTAAAAAGGGCAAATGAAACTCACCATACTGTATTTTGTAGTAAAAATACATAAGACGACATTTAACAAGTATAGGGTTGGCCTCGGATTCACGAACCTATATCATTTGTATATTTATTAATATTCATAGTTGTAATTGAACATATATATATATATATATATATATATATATATATATATATATATATATATAAATGTATTAGTTATATCATTTTTATGTTAATAATATATATATATATATATATATATATATATATATATATATATATATATATATATATATATATATATATATATATATATATATATATATATGTATGTGTGTGTGTGTGTGTGTGTGTTTTATATGTTCATTTTGTATATATATATAAAAAAATATTAAATTTTGTTATGTTATATTTGTTAAATATATATATTTATGTATGTATTTAATTTGTTTATCAAAACAGTAGCTCTATTATACTAAGTTAATATTAGTAAAAATAAATAACGATAATAACATTAATATTTTACATATCTTAATAATAACCCTATTAGTGATAATAACAATGATATTAATAATAGTACTTGTAACAATATTAATTTTACTGTTTATGGTAGTTATGATATTAATGATTTACTAATAATAATAATAATAACTTTGTTAAAAATGATAATAATAATAAAGATATTGTTAATAATGATATCTTTGTTTAATAAGAATAATAATAATACTAACAGTTACAAAAGTGATACTAGTACTAATATTAATGAGAAAAATGATAATTTGTATTATATTCCATAATAATAATAACAACCCTAATCATAATAATATTAATACATATATTAGTAACAATATCTATGTTTCATAAATGATACAATTTAACAATAATCAGCATATTAATAATACTTATAGTAATAATAATAATACTAAATACATTCTAATGTTAGTATCAATAATTATAACGATAATAATACTAATAATAATAGTAATAATAAAAATAATAATAATAATAATAAGTAACCACAATAATAATAATGTAAATGATACCAATAATATTATTTTTGGTAGTAATAATACTGGTTATATTAAATATAAGGATCATAATATAAAGATGTAACAATTGATCAAATTTCATATTTGTATGTTATATATTTAAATAATATTATTGTTTTGTATTATTTTTATAATAATAATAATAATGATTCTTAATGATAATACATGATAATAATACTAGTGATATTAAGTTACATTTTTATATTTATATATTATATATTATATAATAAAATTTCGAATAGTAATATTTATATTAATAATAATAATGAGAGTAGCACTCATAATATTGATATAACAATTTATGCTTATCAAATCCCATATATATTATTAGCAATGTTAATAATACTAATATCAATAGTATTAATGAAAGTAATATAATAACTATATCCTAACTTGTAATGTAATACTTATATTATATTATAACAAAATTGAATACTTAATATTTATATATATTATGTATATTACAACTTACATATTTCTTTAATCACATATTTATTTACACACATTTTTTCGTGAATCGTCGAGAAGAGTCAAAGGGCAATTGAACATATTAAACAGTTCAAAATTTTTAGACTCAACATTATAGACTTGCTTATTGTGTCGAAATCATACAAAGATTAAGTTTAAATTTGTTCAGAAATTTTCGGGTCGTCACAGTACCTACCCATTAAAGAAATTTCGTTCCGAAATTTGATTAGGATGGTCATGGTTAACAATAAAAATGTTTTCATGACGAATATGAGTTGATAAATAGAGTTTTATCATCATTGAGTAATATGAATAAAACAATTCGATTATTCGAAAAAAATACGAATGAAGCTATCACAAAAGATTGGAGTAGAGATTTGACTTTTGACGTAGTCACGGTAGATTTTCGGAATTTAAGGGATTTAAAGAAAATCTTCGAATCTAAAAGATCTGATTATTCGGTAAATGAGGAAATTAGGATCTCTTTAATTAAATGCGGTCATCTGCCTGGATTGCTCTGTCGAATATTTCTATTATAAATTGACTTCTTCCGTTTCCATTATTTTCACCGTTCCTTTACTGAATTCATACTTCCAAAAGATTCTGAAAATGCTTAATCCAGTTCTAATACTTTGTATTTTTCTGACTATCGCTTCTGTCATTCTTCTCTTTCATTTATCACCAGAGGAATCTGCTTACTTCTATGATTACCTTGGGGTTATAATGTTTTTAATTCTCCCGTGTCTTTATGTTGCAATACGTATTGATATACACGGTTTGTAATTTCGGTGTTGTTTTCGGGCTTTATATTTTTCCTTATATTTCGGAGCTCTATGCTTTTGTTTTCTCTTCCCGACTTCCAGTCAAGCAAATAATGGTCCAGAATTTGTAGATATAGAGTTTCGAATGATTATAATGTTCTAAACAGGAATGAACGTAATAGCACGATTTGATTTGTCAAATTACCAAAATTACAGAGAATAGAACTATCAAGAATATATTTTCTTGATATGTTCAGAGGTTAATTAGAATGAAAGAGTTATGTAACATGACACATGATGATGGTATGATCTACTGTGAACCATCATTACGTTTCATTAGAAACTCAGCATGACTTACTGTAATATAATCACGTTGGCCAAGCGTCATTATATTATACTAACTCCTGCTTCAATTCCCTACACTTCTCCACAATTCATTCATAATTTATATTTAGATTTTGCAGAACTTTCCAATATAATGGAATACAGAAAACACGAAGAGGTAGATAATTTCGGACAAGAATATTTATGAAAATATCCTCAGAAATATCGAAGATATTTATGATGATATTTTGGAATTTCTAAGTTCGAAGGATGATGAAGAAGAATTTTCCGCAAGATTTTAACGCGACTTCGGAGCAAGATATTGATTGAAGGTTTCATCGGATCCAGAATTACCTGGATTCTTTAAATATATGGTATGGTCCTTGTATTTGGCTTTGGTCTCCTTCATGGTTTGCTCAATCTGTTTTTCAGTACCAAATTTTCTATCGAGCGTTCCTAACACTCCCTTCGTTATCATCAAACTTTTGGCCGTTTAGACCATCTATGATTTTTCTGTTTCCTCTGCATTTAATGTTACGATATCTGAATCATCGGTTATCAATCCGAGGTGGTTTCAAGAGAATTGTGTTTTTAGGTGATTAAATGCTGATTTCTGGTAATTGGTATGGCAATTCCCGTTACAAGGTGCGGATGAGTTCATGATAAGACTTCAATAGATAAATATAGTGATTTGTCGGAGAGATTTAATCCAAGGAGTAACGAAGTTGCTGGTACGTCTGCTAGTGACGTGGTGGAATATAAACGGTTCTCCGGTAACGATGACGAAAGGCAATTTATATATCAAAGTTATAATTAGGCTATTCCAAATGAAAATCGAAGTTGATTTGCTGGAGCTGTGACAAAATTGGCTAATTTGAAAAGGGATTGCAAAGTTATTTTTGGTAATAACAACTCCCAAAGGGTTAGCACAGATACGTTTTAAACATTTACTCAGGTTTCGAGTGTTTTCAGGTGCATATCTATATGCATAAGTCTTTTCTTCCATAGATGAAGTGCTGTGGGTTCATCCTCTCGATTGAGGGATTTTCAAGAATCATGAAAGGTTTGAACGCAGATTGTAATCGTCAAGATACAAATGAAATCAAGTGACAAACTTGAAGAATTGTTTAGTTTCATATGTTATAATCAATATTTTAATTCATTTTTAATTGTCCAATCTTGATAGTCCACAGTCGATAGTCTACAGTTAGCAGTCCAATAATTCATATATAGTTTAATATATAATATTCGAATTAATTAATACGTGTCGTGACCCGTATACGTCTCAGACACGGTCACAACTCAAACTATATATATTATTTGAGAATCAACCTTAACCCTGTATAGAGAACCCGATCATTACTGCATATAGGGTGTCTATGGTGATTCCAAATAATATATATAGATGCGTCGATATGATATGTCAAAACCTTGTATACGTGTACCGATATTTAAAGTGCGTAAAATAAATAACAGAAATTAAATGACGATAAATTAAATGCGTAAAGTAAATAACAGAAATTAAATGACGATAAATAAGATTGCGATAATTAAATTGCGATAAGTAAACTGTGATAAATAAAATGTAATAAGGAATTAACAGTTAACTAGGAACAGTTAGCTAGGATTTTGTTAGCGTGGTTTCTTAACAGAATTTCTTATAGTTAATTTGTTTGTTTCTAACAAATTTTTATTTTGTCCAATGTTTTTCTTCATTATGCCACTTGTTGGATTCTGAGAGGTCAAAATCTAAATATGAAATTGAATGAAAATAGTTATTCTGCGGTGAACGGATACGTATATCTCTGTAGATGTAAGTAGGATAGTAAATGAATGTTGAATCAGATTTGAAAGAATGTACAGTGTAACATATTAATGTGAAATCTAAATATTCCCAGGGTATTACCTACCCGTTAAAATATTTTCACCATTAACAGTTTGTACAAAAGAATTCTTAATTACCATCTTTGTGAAAACATATATATACATATATATTTTCTTCAGATGTAACCATGGATTTAATGAGTCAATATAATATTAAACTCATTTGATTTACCATTAGAACTAGAATACATAACCTCTAAAACATTATAGATTACATAATTGCCATGAAGAATGAAGATAATTGGTGTAGAATGATACGTAGAACGATGATTATACTCAAGGTACAAAATGAGATATTGAGGCATGGATTGTTGATGATACTGGTGCGGTTATTGATGGTATTGTTGGTGCCGATGATGTTGCTGAAGCTGTGATGACCCGGGAATTTCTGACTAAATTTAAACTTTAATCTTTATATGTTTCCGACACGATAAGCAAAAGTCTGTAAGGTTGAGTCTCAAAATCTTTGAACTGTTTACATGGATACATTTAAACCTTTGACCATTCCCGACGATTCACGAACAATTATGAGTAAATGAATATTTAAACACATATATAAATATAATTATAAATATAATTGTAAATAATATTTTGAAATTTACTTAATCATTTAGAATTAAAAATGTAAATTTATAAATAGAGTAGATAAGTTACTATTATTACAAATCTATATGTATATGAATCTATACATAATTAATGATGTATGTATGTTATAACATATATAAACTGTATAAATATTAAATGCTCAGAATATATGATTATATACATAAATAGTAAATGATATATCTAACATTAATATATTGAATATAATTACAGTTTAGATATAGTGATATATCAATATCATTATTATTATTACTCTCATTATTATTTATATTAAAATAAAATTAATATTATTATTGGTATTAAAATATTATTACTTTTATGAAATTTGATACATGTAACTTGTTATATCTTTTATCTTGTTTGTATTATTAATTAGATATTATTGTTACCATTATCTTTAAGAAGTATTATGATTATTATTATAAAATATTACTCATATTATAGTTAATAGAAAATAACACAATTTAATTAAGAATATTATTAATATCATTTTTATGATTAGTATTAATATTATAATTATTACTGTTATTATTATTATTATCAATTTTATTGTTATTATTATTAGTATTTTGATTAATATTAATACAATTATAATTATTAAATTATGAATATTATTTATATAAAATCATATATATATATATATATATATATATATATATATATATATATATATATATATATATATATATATATATATGTACAAATTTGGAATCAAATTCAGTTGCATATCACTTTCATGCTGTAGCTGATTCTTGTTTCTGTCTTTAAGATTATTACAATCGATTCCAACTCCAACAGAAGCAACCAAAATCTGTTTGGAGTCTTAATCATCTTTTAATTTTTTTTATTTCTTTTCGGTACCTGCTCAAACTTTCTGTCAAATCCTAGTTGATATAAAACTTGGTCAATTTCGTTGTTAATTGTTACCAATCGACATACATTACCAATTACAAACTCCAATTGTTCATTACAGCCTCCCAATTATCGAATTCAATCAGAAAAGGGGAAGAGAAGAAGAAACTACCATGTTCTTCACATTTTATTTAAAAGCCGATTTAATAATGATTTTCAAAAATCCATTAATGCGATTTTGTTAGGATTCATCTATGTAAACTATCTGCAAAGTTTCAAGTATTAATTTTCAGAATCAAGGATTAATTTTGGAGTCAAAGTTTTTGGATTTAAAAGTCAAAATGGTGTTCATGAACGAATTCGGAATTTCTTCTGTGAGTTAAGTTAAATTGATAATTTTTATAGCTTCTAAGGATGATTTGAAACACGTTTTGTCTTATAACCTTTGCCTTTAACAACCTAAATAGCAAAATCAATTTTTTCTTCTCCTTTAAACAATCGACGAGCAGTAGCAGCAGCTCCTTACTGTTTTTTTTTGTTTTTTTTTAAATCAATTAATCACATATAAGTATTTCTGTTTAGTTGAGAGTTCTAGAATCAAAAGGATTAATTGTTGTTAATTGGTTATGTTCCTGGGTTGAGTTATGCTTGATGATGAAGAAGGATAATATAACAGAAATATAATCGGTTTATAAGAAAAGGTCTTGGGTTTAATTCAGAAAGACTGACATAGCCAAATGGTTAAGGGAGGTGACGGGGTAGCGAAAGGTCTCGGGTTCGAGTCCCGTCGTGGGCAATTTTTTTTTACAAAAGGCTTATGATGGGGTATACACTTTATTTTATCTCTATAATTATTATTATTGTTAGTATTATGTTTATATATTATTATTATTATCATTATCATTATTATTATTATTATTATTATTATGAGTTATGTTATTATTATCATATTAATTTGTTATCACTAATATCAATAATGTGAATGTTATTATCAAAATTACTAAAAGTATTATAATTAGAATTCAAAACTTATTAGTATTATCATTACTAATATTATTATTTTTAGTATTATTATTATCATCATTTTTACTAGTATTATAATTATTATCATTATTCGCTCTAGTAATAAAGGTGTTACTCTTAGAATTACTATTATTATCATTGATATTAGTATTAGAAACAATTAGGAATTATTATTAATAAAAGTATTATTATTAAGATTACCATTAATAATAAAATTGTTATAATTAATATTATCAAGTATAAAGTATTATTATTAATGTTACTATTATTGTTATTATAATTATAAAAATAGTTATAATTTTAAGTGATAGGAACTATAGATATAGGTTACAAATTTATCACGAAGTTTATGCTAAAATTTATTATTACTAACACTGTTATTATTATTATCCTTACATAATTAAAACAAAGTATCATTATATTTAAAAATTATCAAAGTATCATTTTACTACTAGTATAAGCATTATTATTATCATTAGTAACCTAAGTGTTATTATAAATATTATCATTATTATTATTATTATTATTATTATTATTATTATTATTATTATTATTATTATTATTATTATTATTATTATTATTATTATTATTATTATTATTATTACTATCACTATTATTATTATTAGTATTACCATTATTATTAGCATCAAAATGATTAATAAAATCATCATTTATTATAACTAATATTAAGATTTTATTGAAAATAAAAGTTAAGGATATTATTAAGATCATAAGTATATATTAATTATATTAACATTTTTTATATAAATATTCATATAAAACAAATTAAGTATTCTTCATAAATATAGATTTGTATAACTATATAAATAATAATCATTTTCAAATATATATACAAATTAAATAAATAATATATAAAGTTATAATATATGAAATTGTTTGATTACAATTACATGTATTAATGAATAAACAAATGATATAGGTTCGTGAATCCGATGCCAACCTTGCATTGTTCAGTTGTACAATATAGTCAAATGTATTTTTACTACAAAATACATTAGGTGAGTTTCATTTGCTCCCTTTTTAAATGCTTTTGCAATATATATTTTTGGGACTGAGAATACATGCGCTTTTATAAATGTTTGACGCAATAGACACAAGTACCTTAACTGCATTCTATGATAGAATTATCTGGGATTGGGGATGATTATTATGACACGCATTAGCCCCCGGTTTTCGTTAGAGCGTATGAGCTCCCGAGCCGGTGGATGGTTTATTATTTATGATATTTTGGCACCGGTTGGCCTATATTTTATAAACATGTGTTCAACCGTGGGGTGAAAGACCGGCACAGAGGTTCTATATTTTGAAGGCACATGTATTCAGCCGTGGGGTGAAAGACCGGCACAGATAGTTACTATTATATTTTGAATCCTCACCAGGTGTTCATCATATGAAAGATATTTTTTTGGTGCAGTTGGAATGGGACTTCTGCACGTTTTATAATAATTAAAATCTTGTGGTCTATTAAAATGATGAAAATGAAATGATTACTATAAACTAATGAACTCACCAACCTTTTGGTTGACACTTGAAAGCATGTTTATTCTCAGGTTTGAAAGAAATCTTTCGCTGTGCATTAGCTCATTTTAAGGATATTACTTGGAGTCATTCATGACATATTTCAAAAGACGTTGCATTCGAGTCGTTGAAGTTCATTAGAGATTATTATTAAGTAAATGACGGATTAGGTCATTTATAGTTTGGATATTATGAAATGGTATGCATACCTGTCAACTTTCGATGAAATGAAAGTTTGTCTTTTAAAAACGAATGCAATGTTTATAAAATGTATCATTTAGAGGTCAAGTACCTCACGATGTAATCAACTATTATGAATCGTTTATAATCAATATGAACTTCGTCCGGATGGATTAGCACGCGGCGTTTCAGTTGGTATCAGAGCGATGCTCTTAGTGAACCAGGTCTTGCATTAGTGTGACTAACTGATAGTCGTTAGGATGCATTAGTAAGTCTGGACTTCGACCGTGTCTGCATATCAAAAGTTTTGCTTATCATTTTTGTCGGAAAACATCTGTTTATCATCCTTAGGAAATTACCTGCTTATCATTTTTAGTCTAGACACATCTTACTTCAATGATTGCATGAATAGTGTATAGACAAAATTCGTATCTTAGCGTATCTGCTAATTCATATCTTAGCGTATCTGTTATTGTAAACTTTGCCTGTCATTTTCTGTAGACTCCTCCGTAACTTATGAGATTTTAGTATTATATATGCATATGTAAATTATATATTGCAGGGTACTAATCTATATCCTATAATCTATTTCTTATCGAAAATCCTAATGATCGTACGAGATGAATCCCTCAACCAGTTCGAATTCCTCGAATTCCGACAGCTATTCCGATATGGAGTTTCACCTATCAGCGTCACCAGAATGAATTAACAAATCAGTCATCCCCAATTCATCTGATGGGTTCGTAGTCGACTTAATCAATGGAGATGAGAATAAAGTGATCCCTTCCATCCACCCCTCTTGGTAAAGAACCTGGAGCACTTACCGGCGAACCTATCTGAAACACCATTTTCAGCCTCATTTCCAGGGTAGCTCATCACGATTGTATTCTATCCACAATTCTAAACCTTATTCATCGCTCGTTCTGACCGACAATCTCCCGGAATAATAGAAGAAGTCAACGAACTTCGCGCTCGAGTAATCAATTTGGAGAATATGGTGCAAAACTTTCCAGCTTCAGCAACATCACCGGCACCAACAGTACCATCAATAACAGCACCATTACCAGTAACCACCCAAGTTCCAACATCACACACCCCAATCTACACCTCGAGCAAAATCCTTGTTCTACATCGATTAATCTACATATCGTTCTACCTCACTTATCTTTGTTCTTCATGGAGATTATGTAATCTCTAATATTTTAGAGATTATGTATTTTAGATCTAACGATAAATCAAATGAGATTAATATCATATTAACTCACTAAATCCATGATTACATCTGAAGAAAATATATATGTATATATGTTTTCATAAAGATTGTAATTAAAAATTCTTTTGTACAAACTGTTAATGATGAAAATATTTTAACGGGTAGGTAATACCCGATGAATATTTAGATTTCACATTAATAAGTTACACTGTACATTCTTCGAATCTGATTCAACAATCAATTACTATTCTACTTATAACCACCGATATACGTATCCGTTCACCACAAAATAACCATTTTCATTCAATTTCATATCTGGATTTTGATCTATCAGAATTCAACAAGTGGCATAATGAAGAAAACGTTGGACAAAATAAAATTTGTTAGAAACAAATGAATGAACTATGAGAAATTCTATTAAGAATCCACGCTAACAAAATCCTAGCTAACTGTTCCTAGCTAACTGTTAATTCCGTATTACCTTTTATTTATCGCAATTTATTTATCGCATTTTATTTATCGCAATTTTATTTCTCGCAATTTTATTTCTGTTATTTATTTTACGCACTTTAAATATCGGGACACGTATACAAGGTTTTGACATATCATATCGACGCATCTATATATATTATTTGGAATAACTATAGACACTCTATATGCTGTAATGATCGAGTTCGCTATACAGGGTTGAGATTGATTCTACAATAATATATATAGTTTGAGTTGTGATCGAGTCTGAGACGAATACGGGTCACGATACGTATTAATTAATTCGAATATTATATATTAAACTATATATGAATTATTGAACTGTTAACTGTGGACTATCGACTGTGGACTAATAACATTGGACAATTAAAAATGAATTAAAATATTGATTATAACATATGAAACTAAACAATTCTTCAAGTTTGCCACTTGATTTCATCTTAAAACCTCATTTGTATCTGGACGATTACAATCTGCGTTCAAATCTTTCGTGATTTCTGAAAACACCTCAATCGAGAAGATGAACCAACCGCACTTCATCTACGGAAGAAAAGATTTATGCGTATAGTTATGCACCTGAAAACACTAGAAACCTGAGTAAACGTTTAACACGTATCTGTGCTAGCTCCTTTGTCATTGTTATTACCGAAATAACTCTGCAATCCCTTTCCAAATTAGCCAATTTTGTCACAGCTCCAGCAAGTCAACTTTGACTTTCATTCGGATTAACTATATTATAAACTTGATATATAAGTTTGTCTTTCGTCATCATTACCAAAGAACCATTTATATTCCACCACATTAGCAGTAAACTTACCAGCAACTTCATTACTCATTGGCTTAAGTCTCTCCGAAAAACCATTATATTCGTTCATTAAAATCGTATCATATATTCATCCGCATCTTGTAATGAGAATTGCCATACTAAAAATCGAGAATCAGTAATCAGTATTTTGAATCTCGTAGCGTTTCTACATCAACAGTTATATGTATACATATAACCTTTAGAATTATGATCCTCCATTCTGAAATTCTGAAAAGCACCCAGTCTACGAATCAATACTCTGAATTCTAAAAAATCTGAATGAAGCAACAAAAACTGTAAACGACTTTAACCGTCGAAGGTTTGAT
The DNA here is from genome assembly GCF_046630445.1 of Rutidosis leptorrhynchoides. Taxonomy (NCBI): domain Eukaryota; kingdom Viridiplantae; phylum Streptophyta; class Magnoliopsida; order Asterales; family Asteraceae; genus Rutidosis; species Rutidosis leptorrhynchoides. The sequence goes on from NC_092336.1 coordinate 521,024,744, forward strand.
GATAACGAATAGTATGTTGGCAAAGTTCAGAAAAGTTAGAACTGGAAAAACAGATTGAGCAAATCGTGAAAGAGGTTGTGGACAAATCACAAGGACTAAACCTGCTCTCAAAGAATCCAAATGATTCAGTACCTGCTGAAGTCATTAACGAATACCTTGCTCCTTAATCGCTCTAAATCATCATGAATGAATTTCTTCATCACAATTTGGTTCTAACATTCCAAGATATTATCGTATCTTTCATTGTAAATGTCCTCAATATTTCTGAAGATATCTTCATAAATATTCTCGTTCGATATTAACTATCTCTCCACGCTATCTGTGTTATCTCATAAAAGGGAACTGCTTTAGTTTCTATATTCTATAAATCTTTGAATTTAAATTATGAATGTTTTTGAAGTAGTGTTGGGAACTGATGCATGAGTTAATATAATATAATGAAACTTGATCAACGTGATTATATTACAGTAATTCATGCTGAGTTTCTAATGGAACGTGATGATTCACGGAACATACCGTCATCATGTGCCATTTACACGACTCTTATATTCTATCTAACCTCTAAACATATCAAGAACATATTATCTTGATAGTTCTATCTTTTCCCTTGAATTCCGGAAATCAATCGTAACTACGTCATCGATTAAAACGACTCTACATTTACTCATTTCACTCTCTTATGGTAGCTTCACTTATACTCTTCGCGTAATCAAATTGTTTTATCTATATTACTCAATGATGATAAAACTCTATTATCAACTCATATTCGTCATGAAAACATTTTTATAGTTAGCCATGACGACCTCGATCAAATTTCGGGACGAAATTTCTTTAACGGGTAGGTACTGTGATGACCCTGGAATTTCCGACTAAATTTAAACTTTAATCTTTATATGTTTCCGACACGATAAGCAAAAGTCTGTAAGGTTGAGTCTCAAAATCTTTGAACTGTTTACATGGATACATTTAAACCTTTGACCATTCCCGACGATTCACGAACAATTATGAGTAAATGAATATTTAAACACATATATAAATATAATTATAAATATAATTGTAAATAATATTTTGAAATTTACTTAATCATTTGGAATTAAAAATGTAAATTTATAAATAGAGTAGATAATTTACTATTATTACAAATCTATATGTATATGAATCTATACATAATTAATGATGTATGTATGTTATAACATATATAAACTGTATAAATATTAAATGCTCAGAATATATGATTATATATATAAATAGTAAATGACATATGTAATATTAATATATTGAATATAATTACAGTTTAGATATAGTGATATATCAATATCATTATTATTATTACTCTCATTATTATTTATATTAAAATTAATATTATTATTGGTATTATAATATTATTACTCTTATGAAATTTGATACATGTAACTTGTTATATCTTTTATCTTGTTTGTATTATTAATTAGATATTATTGTTACCATTATTTTTAAGAAGTATTATGATTATTATTATAAAATATTACTCATATTATAGTTAATAGAAAATAACACAATTTAATTAAGAATATTATTAATATCATTTTTATGATTAGTATTAATATTAAAATTATTACTATTATTATTATTATCAATTTTATTGTTATTATTATTAATATTAATACAATTATAATTATTAAATTATGAGTATTATTTATATAAAATCATATCTCATATATATATATATATATATATATATATATATATATATATATATATATATATATATATATATATATATATATATATATATATATATATATATATATATATATATATATATATATATACAAATTTGGAATCAAATTCAGTTGCATATCACTTTCATGTTGTAGCTGATTCTTGTTTCTGTCTCTAAGATTATTACAATCGATTCCAACTCCAACAGAAGCAACCAAAATCTGTTTGGAGTCTTAATCATCTTTTAATTTTTTTTATTTCTTTTCGGTACCTGCTCAAACTTTCTGTCAAATCCTAGTTGATATAAAACTTGGCCAATTTCGTTGTTAATTGTTACCAATCGACATACATTACCAATTACAAACTCCAATTGTTCATTACAGCCTCCCAATTATCGAATTCAATCAGAAAAGGGGAAGAGAAGAAGAAACTACCCTGTTCTTCACATTTATTTAAAAGCTGATTTAATAATGATTTTCAAAAATCCATTAATGTGGTTTTGTTAGGATTCATCTATGTAAACTATCTGCAAAGTTTCAAGTATTAATTTTCAGAATCAAGGATTAATTTTGGAGTCAAAGTTTTTTGGATTTAAAAGTCAAACTGGTGTTCATGAACGAATTCGGAATTTCTTCTGTGAGTTAAGTTAAATTGATAATTTTTATAGCTTATAAGGATGATTTGAAACACGTTTTGTCTTATAACCTTTGCCTTTAACAACCTAAATAGCAAAATCAATTTTTTCTTCTCTTTTAAACAAGCGACGAGCAGTAGCAGCAGCTCCTTACTGTTTTTTGTTTTTGTTTTTTTTTTAAATCAATTAATCATATATAAGTATTTCTATTTAGTTGAGAGTTCTAGAATCAAAAGGATTAATTGTTGTTAATTGGTTATGTTCCTGGGTTGAGTTATGCTTGATGATGAAGAAGGAGAATATAACAGAAATATAATCGGTTTATAACAAAAGGTCTTGGGTTTAATTCAGAAAGACTGACATAGCCAAATGGTTAAGGAAGGTGACGGGGTAGCGAGAGGTCTCGGGTTCGAGTCCCGTCGTGGGCAATTTTTTTTACAAAAGGCTTATGAAGGGGTATACACTTTATTTTATCTCTATAATTATTATTATTGTTAGTATTATGTTTATATATTATTATTATTATCATTAACATTATTATTATTATTATTATGAGTTATGTTATTATTATCATATTAATTTGTTATCACTAATATCAATAATGTGAATGTTATTATCAAAATTACTAAAAGTATTATAATTAGAATTCAAAACTTATTAGTATTATCATTACTAATATTATTATTTTTAGTATTATTATTATCATCATTTTTACTAGTATTATAATTATTATCATTATTCGCTTTAGTAATAAAGGTGTTACTCTTAGAATTACTATTATTATCATTGATATTAGTATTAGAAACAATTAGGAATTATTATTAATAAAAGTATTATTATTAAGATTACCATTAATAATAAAATTGTTATAATTAATATTATCAAGTATAAAGTATTATTATTAATGTTACTATTATTGTTATTATAATTATAAAAATAGTTATAATTTTAAGTGATAGGAACTATAGATATAGGTTACAAATTTATCACGAAGTTTATGCTAAAATTTATTATTACTAACATTGTTATTATTATTATCCTTACATAATTAAAATAAAGTATCATTATATTTAAAAATTATCAAAGTATCATTTTACTACTAGTATAAGCATTATTATTATCATTAGTAACCTAAGTGTTATTATAAATATTATCATTATTATTTTTATTATTACTATCACTATTATTATTATTAGTATTACCATTATTATTATTACCATCAAAATGATTAATAAAATCATCATTTATTATAACTAATATTAAGATTTTATTGAAAATAAAAGTTAAGGATATTATTAAGATCATAAGTATATATTAATTATATTAACATTTTTTATATAAATATTCATATAAAACAAATTAAGTATTCTTTATAAATATAGATTTGTATAACTATATAAATAATAATCATTTTCAAATATATATACAAATTAAATAAATAATATATAAAGTTATAATATATGAAATTGTTTGATTACGATTACATGTATTAATGAATAAACAAATGATATAGGTTCGTGAATCCGAGGCCAACCTTGCATTGTTCAGTTGTTCAATATAGTCATATGTATTTTTACTACAAAATACATTAGGTGAGTTTCATTTGCTCCCTTTTTAAATGCTTTTGCAATATATATTTTTGGGACTGAGAATACATGCGCTTTTATAAATGTTTGACGTAATAGACACAAGTACCTTAACTGCATTCTATGATAGAATTATCTGGGATTGGGAATGATTATTATGACACGCATTAGCCCCCGATTTCCGTTAGAGCGTATGAGCTCCTGAGCCTGGTGGATGGTTTATTATTTATGACATTTTGGCACCGGTTGGCCTATATTTTATAAACATGTGTTCAGCCGTGGGGTGAAAGACCGGCACAGAGGTTCTATATTTTGAAGGCACATGTATTTAGCCGTGGGGTGAAAGACCGGCACAGATGGTTACTATTATATTTTGAATCCTCACCAGGTGTTCTTCATATGAAAGATATTTTTTTTGTGCAGTTGGAATGGGACTTCTGCACGTTTTATAATAATTAAAATCTTGTGGTCTATTAAAATGATGAAAATGAAATGATTACTATAAACTAATGAACTCACCAACCTTTTGGTTGACACTTGAAAGCATGTTTATTCTCAGGTTTGAAAGAAATCTTCCGCTGTGCATTAGCTCATTTTAAGGATATTACTTGGATTCATTCATGACATATTTCAAAAGACGTTGCATTCGAGTCGTTGAAGTTCATTAGAGATTATTATTAAGTAAATGACGGATTAGGTCATTTATAGTTTGGATATTATGAAATGGTATGCATACCTGTCAACTTTCGATGAAATGAAAGTTTGTCTTTTAAAAACGAATGCAATATTTATAAAATGTATCATTTAGAGGTCAAGTACCTCACGATGTAATCAACTATTATGAATCGTTTATAATCAATATGGACTTCGTCCGGATGGATTAGGACGGGGTGTTTCAGAAGCTGATAAATTTTGCACCATATTTTCTAAATTGATTACTCGAGCGCGAAGTTCGATGACTTCTTCTATTAGTCCGGGATGACTGTCGGTCGTAATGAGTGGATGAATAAGATCTAGAATCTGAGTTAGTATATAATCATGACGTGATACTCTGGAAATGGGAAAGAAAATGGTGTTTCGGACAGGTTCGCCGGTAAGTGCTTCAAGTTCTTCACCAAAAGATGAATTTGGTTGATGGAAGGGATCGCCTTCTTTTTCTCTCCATCGGTTAAGTCGACTACGAACCCATTAGATGAATTGGGGATGGCTGATTGGTTGATTCATTCTGGTGACGCTGCTTCCGGAGCTTAGGTGAAACTCCATATCGGAATAGCTGTCGGAATCCAAGGAATTCGAACTGGTTGAGGGGTTCATCTCGTACGATCAGATGAAGGATTTTTGATAAGAAATAGATTATAGGATGTAGCTTAGTACCCTGCAATACATAATTTACATATGCATATATAATACTAAAATCTCATAAGTTACGGAGGAATCTACGGAAGCTGTTAGGTAAAGTCTATAGTGACAAATACGCTAAGATATGAATTTTTGTCTATATACTATCGATGCACTAACTGCAGTAAGACGTGTCTAGACTAAAAATGATAAGTAGATAATTTTCTAAGGATGATAAGCAAATGATTTCCGACTAAAAATGATAAGCAAAACTTTTGACCTGCAGACACGGTCGAAGTCCAGACTCATTAATGCATCCTAACAACTACTAGTTAGACACACTAATGCAAGACCTGGTTCGCTAAGACCACTGCTCTGATACCACATGTCGTACCTCGTCCTAATCCATCTGGATGAAGTCACCAACATCTGGTCCCATTGCGATGATCGACTCCAAATAATATCTCTAAAGTGAGCAAATGCACAGCGGAAGGTTTCTTTCATACCTGAGAATAAACATGCTTTCAAGTGTCAACCAAAAGGTTGGTGAGTTCATAAGTTTATCATAAAACAATAAAATTTATCATTTTGATAGATCACAAGATTTAAATCCTGCATGGTACAAATGGGCCCGAATCCTATACCCACCTATAATGTACATGCGATATCTTTTAAATACTGTACACCTTTCTCGTGTACGAAATCTATTTTTTCATAAATCTTAGTAACCGTACACATATCCCATGCACAAAATAATATACACATAACCTGTGTATAAAATCATTCTCTCGATACATAACATTCATATCAATTGGTGGCAATTATCATGTCCACATAATTCAATGGTGGCAAATTATCAATTCCACATAATTCAATGGTGGCAATTATCATGTCCACATAATTCAACAATAATCCGCAGAACTTCTGTCTGCATAATAATTCATTCGAGGAATGTTTTGCTTGTGTCTATCTCGTCAAACATTTATAAAAGCATTTCATGTATTCGCAGTTCTAAATATATTTCAAAAGCATTTAATAAAGCAGTTGTAAAAACAACGCATGTATTCTCAGTCCCAAAAATGTAAAGAGAAAAAGGGAGCAAATGAACTCACGCATATAAATATTGTAAATCAGTTAATAAAGCATTTGCATGTATTCTCAGCCCAAAATTTGTAATAAGTAAAAAGGGCAAATGAAACTCACCATACTGTATTTTGTAGTAAAAATACATAAGACGACATTTAACAAGTATAGGGTTGGCCTCGGATTCACGAACCTATATCATTTGTATATTTATTAATATTCATAGTTATAATTGAACACATATATATATATATATATATATATATATATATATATATATATATATATATATATATATATATATATATATACATATATATATATATATATAAATGTATTAGTTATATCATTTTTATGTTAATAATATATATATATATATATATATATATATATATATATATATATATATGTTTTATATGTTCATTTTGTATATATATATATATAAAAATATTAAATTTTGTTATGTTATATTTGTTAAATATATATATTTATGTATGTATTTAATTTGTTTATCAAAACAGTAGCTCTATTATACTAAGTTAATATCAGTAAAAATAAATAACGATAATAACATTAATATTTCACATATCTTAATAATAACCCTATTAGTGATAATAACAATGATATTAATAATAGTACTTGTAACAATATTAATTTTACTGTTTATGGTAGTTATGATATTAATGATTTACTAATAATAATAATAATAATAACTTTGTTAAAAATGATAATATTAATAAAGATATTGTTAATAATGATATCTTTGTTTAATAAGAATAATAATAATACTAACAGTTACAAAAATGATACTAGTACTAATATTAATGAGAAAAATGATAATTTGTATTATATTCCATAATAATAATAACAACCCTAATCATAATAATATTAATACATATATTAGTAACAATATCTATGTTTCATAAATGATACAATTTAACAATAATCAGCATATTAATAATACTTATAGCAATAATAATAATACTAAATACATTCTAATGTTAGTATCAATAATTATAACGATAATAATACTAATAATAATAGTAATAATAAAAATAATAATAATAATAATAATAAGTAACCATAATAATAATAATGTAAAATGATACCAATAATATTATTTTTGGTAGTAATAATATTGGTTATATTAAATATAAGGATCATAATATAAAGATGTAACAATTGATCAAATTTCATATTTGTATGTTATATATTTAAATAATATTATTGTTTTGTATTATTTTTATAATAATAATAATAATGTTTCTTAATGATAATACTTGATAATAATACTAGTGATATTAAGTTACATTTTTATATTTATATATTATATATTATATAATAAAATTTTGAATAGTAATATTTATATTAATAATAATAATGAGAGTAACACTCATAATATTGATATAACAATTTATGCTTATCAAATCCCATATATATTATTAACAATGTTAATAATACTAATATCAATAGTATTAATGAAAGTAATATAATAACTATATCCTAACTTGTAATGTAATACTTATATTATATTATAACAAAATTGAATACTTAATATTTATATATATTATGTATATTACATGAAAGGACCCGTTCATATACATTATAAACGATTCACAATAGTTGATTACATCGCGAGGTATTTGACCTCTATATGATACGTTTTACAAACATTGCATTCGTTTTTAAAAGACAAACTTTCTTTACATCAAAAATTGACGGCATGCATACCATTTCATATTACATCCAACTATAATTGACTTAATATTAATCTTGATGAACTCAACGACTCGAATGCAACGTCTTTCAAAGTATGTCTTGAATGACTCCAAGTAATATCCTTAAAATGAGCTAATGCACAGCGGAAGATTTCTTTAATACCTGAGAATAAACATGCTTTAAAGTGTCAACCAAAAGGTTGGTGAGTTCATTAGTTTATCATAATCCATCATTTCCGTAATAGTAATAGACCACAAGATTTCAGTTTCTATAAATATCCGTACACTCGCAAGTGTATAAAAGTATTCTATAAGTTGTAGGCACCCGGTAACAAGCCTTAACGTTCATGTTTTACCCTCTGAAGTACACCAGATCAGGTGAGTTTAAAATAACCTCGAAGTACTAAAGCATCCCATAGTCAGGATGGGGTTTGTTAGACCCAATAGATCTATCTTTAGGATTCGCGCCTACCGTACATAGACAAGTAGTTTAATGTTACCAAGCTAAGGGTATATTTCTGGTTTAAACCCACATAGAATTAGTTTTAGTACTTGTGCCTATTTCGTAAAACATTTATAAATCAGCGCATGTATTCTCAGCCCAAAAATATATATAAAAAGGGAGCAAATGAAACTCACAATACTGTATTTCATAGCAATTATGTATATGACGACACTGAACAAGTGCAGGGTTTATCTCGGATTCACGAACCTATATTAAGTATATATATTTATATGTTGGTCAATATCTGTGTAACAATTTAGGTCAAGTCGTAGTGTATCACAATCCTAATGCTCGAGACCGACATGCAAAAGTCAACAAAAGTCAACTTGACCCAAAATGACTTCCAAAATCTATACATGTTTATTATATAACTTATATATAGTAGTTTTATATATTTAAATATATTTATCAGATCTTATTATACTAAATAATACAAGTCATTTATTAATAAATAAAAATTTATATTAAAATTCATATATGATAAAAATATACTTTTATATATCTCAAGTAATAAAATTTATAAAATTCACTTAATATCATAAAAATATAGTGGTATGTATTATTAATGTAATTACATTACATGTGGTAAAAATATCTTTGTACGCATATTTATTTGGTAAAATAATATTGATAATAATGATAATGATAAAAATAATAAAATGATAGTTTCAATAAAAATATTAATTTTTAGTAATAAAGATAATTTTAGCAATAACATCAACTGATAACAGTTATAATAATCGTTTTAATAATAATATTAAAATTAATGATAATTCAGTTGACCATATCTTTTAATCCGTTCATCGAAACCACACGATTTCTAAATGAAAAGTTATTAATTTTTTCTTCAGCTTTTCAACGACATGCATATCATATAACTTATCTCAGTAGCATATGTATCAAATTCGTGATTTATCATAAACTATTTAACGACGAAACTAAGCATACAAACATGCATAATCATATATACTCGAGCACTAGTTAGGGATACACTATTAATATATAAAAGATAAGATATGAATGCTCACGTATCAATATTGTGATTCAATATTGCAGGAAAGTACGTAGACGCAACGAAAATGATAAACGTTAGGTTGACCTCACGAGCAATACCCTCGATCAATACCCATAACCTTCATAGCTATAACCCATAATTTCCTTAGCTCTATCCTATTTGAAAACTTATTTTGAAATCGTCTGCATATAACTCCGTCGTAGTATTTTATGTATACTAATAATATCTTAAAATAATACTAAGTAAATATATATATATATATATATATATATATATATATATATATATATATATATATATATATATATATATATATATATATATATTTATATATATATATATATATATATGTAATTCGATTGAGAGAGTTTAGAGAAATATATTTTCAAGTTTCTATAAAATAATGAAACCTATTGAATTCTATTTATAATAGATTTTTGAATTATTAAAGTGAATTATTAAAGTATGAATTATTAAAGTGAATTATTAAAGTATGAATTATTAAAGTGAATTATTAAAGTATGAATTATTAAAGTGAATTATTAAAGTATGAATTATTAAAGTGAATTATTAAAGTATGAATTATTAAAGTATGAATTATTAAAGTTAAAGTAAAGTAAAAGTAAAGTAAAGGTAAAGTTAAAGTATAGTAAAAGTATAAAACTATGTACGTATAATACGCGTATAAAAAAATATATATAATATTAATTTAAATCTTTTTATATATTTAATAAAATAAAATATAAATATCGTTATCTTTATCATACTGGTTAAGTATTGAGTTGTCAAAAAGAATAGATTTCTTAAATCACAGTGGACCTCATAACATAGGCCCGTAATCATATCATAATGTATCTGATAATTCAATTATTTGATATTATCTCTTAATTCTGTCGATAAATATATCGAAACAAATATGTTCATGTAAAGTATCATATATCTAATACTTTGTTAATGTTTTCAGTTAATATTATATATTATATATACATATCTATATACACATAAGTGTTCGTGAATCGTCGAACACGGTCAAAGGGTAATTGATTACATGAATGTAGTTCCAAACTTTTTGAGATTCAACATTACAAATTCTGCTTATCGTATCGGAAACATATAAAGGTTAAGTTTAAATTTGGTCAGAAATTTCCGGGTCGTCACAGTACCTACCCGTTAAAGAAATTTCGTCCCGAAATTTGATCGAGGTCATCATGGCTAACTATAAAAATGTTTTCATGACGAATATGAGTTGATAAATAGAGTTTTATCATCATTGAGTAATATAGATAAAACAATTTGATTACGCGAAGAGTATAAGTGAAGCTATCGCAAGAGAGTGAAATGAGTAAACGTATATTCGTTTTAACCGATGACGTAGTTATGATTGATTTTCGGAATTCATGGGATTTAAAGAAAATCTTTGCAATAAGATTTGGTTCTTCGGCGATTAAGGAAATCAGGATCTTCTTTGATTAAATGCTATAATCTGTCTCGATTTCTCTGTCTGATATTTTACTATAATTCCACCCCCTTCGTTTCTTTATTTCCACAGCTCACACCTTCTAGTCTTTCTCCCCAGTTCATACTTTAAAGCATTCGTTAATATGCTTCATCCAGTATTGATTCTTGATATACTCTTAACTTTCATATCTGTCATTCTTCTTTTTCATCTACCACCGGAGGAAGTTATTTTCTTCTACCATTACCTTGGGGTTATTGTGTTTTTTATTCTCCCGTGTCTTTATATTGCTATACGCATTGATATACACGGTTTGTAATTTCGGGATTGTTATCGGGCTTTATATTCTCCATTATATTTCGGAGCTTCATGCTTTCGTTTTCTCTTCCCGACCTTAAGTCAAGCGGATAATGGTCCAGAATTCATAGATATGAATTTTTGGATGAACATAGTTAATGTTCCAAGAAGAAAATCTTAATGGCACGATCTTGATTTGGCAAATTACCAGAATATCCGAAAATATAGAGCTATCAAGATGATATGTTCTTAATATGTTTGGAAATTGGGTAGAATGTAAGAGTCGTGTAAACAGTACATGATGACGGTATGTTCTGTGAATCATCACGTTCCATTAGAAACTCAGCATGACTTACTGTAATATAATCACGTTGATCAAGTGTCATTATATTATACTAACTCATGCTTCAATTCCCAACACTACTTCAAAAACATTCCTATTTTAAATTCAATTTTTTTTTTAGAATTTAGAAACTAACAAAGTTTCTTTTTATGTTGTAACGCAGATATTGCGAAGAGATAAAAGATTTCGGATAAGAATAGTTGTGAAAATATCTTCAGGAATATCGAAGATATTATAATAAAAGATACGATAATATGGATGATGAAGAAGATTTGTCTGTGAAGGTTTAGAATAAGAAGTAAGTTGTTTGCTAACGATTTCAGTAGACACTGAATCATTTGGATCCTTTGAAGGCAGGTTTAGTCTTTGTGATTTGTCCACATCCTCCTTCATGGTCTGCTCAATCCGTTTTCCAGTTTCAAACCTTCTCTTTTTCTCAGCTTTACCACCATACTATTCTTTATCATCAAACTTTTGACTGTTAAAGTCGTTTACAGTTTTTGCTGCTTCATCAACATTTTTCCAATTTCGGAGAACTAGTTCATGGTTTGGGATGTTTTTCAGAAAATTCACATTCGAAGTATGTAAGTCTAGGAGATAGACGTTATATGTATAACTTTTGACGTAAAATTGTCGCGAAATTCAAAATACTGATTGCTAATTCCCAGTAGTTGGTGTGACAATTATTGTTACAGGATGTAGGTGAGTACATGATGGGGTTTTAATGAATAAGTATAGTGGCTTTTCGGAGAGGCTTAAGTCGAAGGTTAATGAAGTTGTTGATAAGTTTACTGCTAATATGGCGAGATATGAAAGGTTCCCCGGTAACAATGATGAAGGGGTAATTGTTATAATAAGGTTTATTCGTATAAACAAATGAAGGTGATTTGCTGGAGCTGTGACAAAACTGTCTATTTTGGAAAGAGATTGAAAAATTATATTTGGTAATAAATATCAAAGGATCTGACACGGATACGTGTTAAACTATAACTTTGGTTTCGAGAGCTTTTCAGATGCATGACAGTGGGTAATATGTGGTTGGATCATCATCTCGCATGTCTTTAGGAATTTTGAAGTGTTTGAACACATATTGTAATTGTTAATATACATATGATGTTCTAAGATTTTGAATGATACAAATATTTTTTGTGAGTTCCATGAATAGAAATGAGGTTCTAGGACAGTTTTGAAGTCAAAGTATAGTTTTGAAAGATGTAGGAATCTAAGAGTGATGATTTCGGTTATATCTTGAATCGAATTCTGAGATTTCAAAATCAGAATATGTAATTAGATTTTGAATGAGTATGGTTGTTTTGATTTCTATAAAAGAATGTATATTGTTGTGAAAGTAGGGAGTATAATGGATGATTTGCTGAATCAGATTCGAAGAATGTATCATATTAATTGTGAATTTATATATCTCTCGGGTATTACCTACCCGTTAAAAAAATTTCACAATTAATATTTTGTACAAAAGAATTTTATTACAGTCTTTATGGAAATATATATGTGTATATTTCTTCAGATGTAATATTGATTTAATGAGTTAATATTAAATTAAACTCATTTGATTTATGGTTAAGGCTTGGATAGATAATTTCTAAACTTTAGAAATTACATAATCGCCGTAGAATGTTTCCCCAATGAAGTTATGAATCAATACTTCATCGTTGTGGTATTCCTTGGTATCTACATGGCGTATGACGTCGATGCTCGTGGGACAGATTGTGAAGTTGAGGTTTGCGATGCGATTGTTGTTGGTGGTGGTAATGGTACTGTTGATGTTGTTGATGGTGGTACTGGTTATGCTGCTGGTGTTTGTAACCTTTGCACCATATTATCCAAAGCCACTACCCGAGCGCGAAGCTCGTTGACTTCTTCTATTACACCGGGGTGATTTTCGGTTCGGACGAGCGGATAAATAAGATCTAGAATTTGGTGTAGTATACAATTATGACGAGATACTCTGGAAATGAGAGAGAAAATGGTGTTTCGGACAGGTTCGCCGGTAAGTGCTTCAGGTTCATTGCCAAGAGGGCAATGTGGTGGATGAAAGGGATCGCCTTCTTCTTGTCTCCAATGGTTAAGTAGATTACGAACCCATCCCCAATTCATCCAGAATAGATGATGGCTAATTGGTTGATCCATTCCGGTCACACTGCTTTCGGAGCTCATGTGGAAATCCATATCGGCATAGCTGTCGGAATCCGAGGAACTCGAACTGGTTGAGGGATCCATCTTGTATGATCAGGGAAAGAATTTTTTTTTTGGTATGAAATAGATTGTAGAATTTAGATTTGGTATTCTTCAATACATAATTTACATATGTATATATAATAACAAAATCCCATAAATTACGGAGGAATCTTTGAAAGATGTCAGTCGAAGTTCACAGTAACAGATATTCTAAGATAAGAATTCGTCTATACACTATTATGCAATAAATGTAGGAAAACGCGTCTAGACTTAAGAATGATAAGCAGGTAATTTCCTAAGGATGGTAAGTAGATGATTTCCGACTAAAAATGATAAGCAAAACTTTTGACATGCAGACACGGTCGAAGTCCAGACTCACTAATGCATCTTAACAACTATCAGTTAGACACACTAATGCAAGACCTGGTTCGCTTAGACCACCGCTCTGATACCAACTGAAAGGACCCGTTCATATACATTATAAACGATTCACAATAGTTGATTACATCGCGAGGTATTTGACCTCTATATGATACGTTTTACAAACATTGCATTCGTTTTTAAAAGACAAACTTTCTTTACATCAAAAATTGACGGCATGCATACCATTTCATATTACATCCAACTATAATTGACTTAATATTAATCTTGATGAACTCAACTACTCGAATGCAACGTCTTTCAAAGTATGTCTTGAATGACTCCAAGTAATATCCTTAAAATGAGCTAATGCACAGCGGAAGATTTCTTTAATACCTGAGAATAAACATGCTTTAAAGTGTCAACCAAAAGGTTGGTGAGTTCATTAGTTTATCATAATCCATCATTTCCGTAATAGTAATAGACCACAAGATTTCAGTTTCTATAAATATCCGTACACTCGCAAGTGTATAAAAGTATTCTATAAGTTGTAGGCACCCGGTAACAAGCCTTAACGTTCATGTTTTACCCTCTGAAGTACACCAGATCAGGTGAGTTTAAAATAACCTCGAAGTACTAAAGCATCCCATAGTCAGGATGGGGTTTGTTAGACCCAATAGATCTATCTTTAGGATTCGCGCCTACCGTACATAGACAAGTAGTTTAATGTTACCAAGCTAAGGGTATATTTCTGGTTTAAACCCACATAGAATTAGTTTTAGTACTTGTGCCTATTTCGTAAAACATTTATAAATCAGCGCATGTATTCTCAGCCCAAAAATATATATAAAAAGGGAGCAAATGAAACTCACAATACTGTATTTCGTAGCAATTATGTATATGACGACACTGAACAAGTGCAGGGTTTATCTCGGATTCACGAACCTATATTAAGTATATATATTTATATGTTGGTCAATATCTGTGTAACAATTTAGGTCAAGTCGTAGTGTATCACAATCCTAATGCTCGAGACCGACATGCAAAAGTCAACAAAAGTCAACTTGACCCAAAATGACTTCCAAAATCTATACATGTTTATTATATAACTTATATATAGTAGTTTTATATATTTAAATATATTTATCAGATCTTATTATACTAAATAATACAAGTCATTTATTAATAAATAAAAATTTATATTAAAATTCATATATGATAAAAATATACTTTTATATATCTCAAGTAATAAAATTTATAAAATTCACTTAATATCATAAAAATATAGTGGTATGTATTATTAATGTAATTACATTACATGTGGTAAAAATATCTTTGTACGCATATTTATTTGGTAAAATAATATTGATAATAATGATAATGATAAAAATAATAAAATGATAGTTTCAATAAAAATATTAATTTTTAGTAATAAAGATAATTTTAGCAATAACATCAACTGATAACAGTTATAATAATCGTTTTAATAATAATATTAAAATTAATGATAATTCAGTTGACCATATCTTTTAATCCGTTCATCGAAACCACACGATTTCTAAATGAAAAGTTATTAATTTTTTTCTTCAACTTTTCAACGACATGCATATCATATAACTTATCTCAGTAGCATATGTATCAAATTCGTGATTTATCATAAACTATTTAACGACGAAACTAAGCATACAAACATGCATAATCATATATACTCGAGCACTAGTTAGGGATACACTATTAATATATAAAAGATAAGATATGAATGCTCACGTATCAATATTGTGATTCAATATTGCAGGAAAGTACGTAGACGCAACGAAAATGATAAACGTTAGGTTGACCTCACGAGCAATACCCTCGATCAATACACATAACCTTCATAGCTATAACCCATAATTTCCTTAGCTCTATCCTATTTGAAAACTTATTTTGAAATCGTCTGAATATAACTCCGTCGTAGTATTTTATGTATACTAATAATATCTTAAAATAATACTAAGTAAATATATATATATATATATATATATATATATATATATATATATATATATATATATATATATATATATATATATATATATATATATATATATATATATATATATATATATATATTTATATATATATATATATGTAATTCGATTGAGAGAGTTTAGAGAAATATATTTTCAAGTTTCTATAAAATAATGAAACCTATTGAATTCTATTTATAATAGATTTTTGAATTATTAAAGTGAATTATTAAAGTATGAATTATTAAAGTGAATTATTAAAGTATGAATTATTAAAGTGAATTATTAAAGTATGAATTATTAAAGTGAATTATTAAAGTATGAATTATTAAAGTGAATTATTAAAGTATGAATTATTAAAGTATGAATTATTAAAGTTAAAGTAAAGTAAAAGTAAAGTAAAGGTAAAGTTAAAGTATAGTAAAAGTATAAAACTATGTACGTATAATACGCGTATAAAAAAATATATATAATATTAATTTAAATCTTTTTATATATTTAATAAAATAAAATATAAATATCGTTATCTTTATCATACTGGTTAAGTATTGAGTTGTCAAAAAGAATAGATTTCTTAAATCACAGTGGACCTCATAACATAGGCCCGTAATCATATCATAATGTATCTGATAATTCAATTATTTGATATTATCTCTTAATTCTGTCGATAAATATATCGAAACAAATATGTTCATGTAAAGTATCATATATCTAATACTTTGTTAATGTTTTCAGTTAATATTATATATTATATATACATATCTATATACACATAAGTGTTCGTGAATCGTCGAACACGGTCAAAGGGTAATTGATTACATGAATGTAGTTCCAAACTTTTTGAGATTCAACATTACAAATTCTGCTTATCGTATCGGAAACATATAAAGGTTAAGTTTAAATTTGGTCAGAAATTTCCGGGTCGTCACATTACAACCTACATATTTCTTTATTCACATATTTATTTACACACAATTTTTCGTGAATCGTCGAGAACAGTCAAAGGGTAATTGAACATATTAAACAGTTCAAAATTTTTAGACTCAACATTATAGACTTGCTTATTGTGTCGAAATCATACAAAGATTAAGTTTAAATTTGTTCGGAAATTTTCGGGTCGTCACACGTATGAGGCAGATTATACCCTCAAATCTGGTCCATTCATTTCATTTTCCTTATTTATTTTTCTTTTTCTTTCTATTTTTCTCTCAAAACTTCAAAACCCAATTGATTCAAAGGGATTTTTGGAAAGGAAGAAGCGGGTTTTGATCGAAAGCGTAAGAGACAAGTTTGTTCTCCTCGTTCTTAGCTTCAAGGTGATACTAGCGGTAAGCTCTAACTCCGAATTTCGTTTTCGTGTTCTTCATCCAAATTTAGAGTTTTTGATTGTATGTTCAAACTTGGAACTTCACTAGTTGTTAATGGAAGATAATAGCTAAGATTCGGGTTTATTAGTGATGAAGGCGGGTTTTGGGTTGGTTGATGATTTAGCCTTGTTTGGAGCTTTAAATTGAGTGTAATCACTATGATTAGTGATTATGGAAGTGTTAGAACTCATTTGGATGTGTTTGGTTGACTAATTTGGAAATGAGTCAAAATTAGGGTTTTGGTGTCAAATTGGGCAAGACAAGTGTTTAACACTTGTGTTCGGGTTTAATTCGCTTATTAGGACCATTGTCACTAGTGTTAGTGATTATTGGTTAGTTTGGGCGCGGTTTGTGTCATACCCCATCCTAATCCATCTGGACGAAGTCACCAACATCTTGTCCCATTGCGATGATCGACTCCAAATAATATCTTTAAAATGAGCAAATGCATAGCGGATGGTTTCTTTCATACCCGAGAATAAACATGCTTTCAAGTGTCAACCAAAAGGTTGGTGAGTTCATAAGTTTATCATAAAATAATAAAATTCATCATTTTGATAGACCACAAGATTTAAATGCTGCATGGTACAAATGGGCTCGAATCCTACACCCACATGTAATGTACATGCGATATCTTTTAAATACAGTACACCTTTCTCGTGTACGCAATCCATTTTTCATAAATCTTAGTAACCGTACACATATCTCGTGCACAAAAACTAATACACATAACCTGTGTATAAAAATCATTCTCTCGATACATAACATTCACATCAATTGGTGGCAATTATCATGTCCACATAATTCAATGGTGGCAATTATCATGTCCACAGGTGTGTGCAGCGGTGTATACGAAATAGTTATTATTTTTAATACGAAATACGTTACAAATTACACA
The DNA here is from genome assembly GCF_046630445.1 of Rutidosis leptorrhynchoides. Lineage (NCBI taxonomy): Eukaryota > Viridiplantae > Streptophyta > Magnoliopsida > Asterales > Asteraceae > Rutidosis > Rutidosis leptorrhynchoides. The sequence goes on from NC_092336.1 coordinate 521,043,250, forward strand.
AGTTTTAATTATTTACAGATGGGATATACCTAAACCTTTCTACAACACTATAGGCAGTGTACCTAATCGTAGAGTAGTATAGTTTTTAGTAAGTCCGGTTCGTTCCACAGGGAGACGACTTATTTTACACTATATTTTAAACAACTATATTTGTACAAAATATATATTTTTATATATAATAATAATAATATAAAAAGGGGTTTACCGTTTAATGACCAGTTTATCGATTTTATATTTTAAGTCACAATTAAAACCTAATGAAAAATATAAATGACGATAATTTAAGTGCGATAATTAAAAGTGCAATAAATAAAATGATAGTAAATAAAAATGCGATAATTAAAAGTGCAATTAAATATGAAATAAAGGAATTATGCTTATTTAAACTTCCGTAATCATGATGTTTGACGTGTTGATTTTAGTTTATTCCCATGGGTTAATTGTTCTTTGTCCTGGATTATTTAATATGTCCGTCTGGTTTTTGTCCATAACAGTTCATCAGTCATAAATATAAAGTGCGAGTGTCCTCGTCAAATTATCCTTATATCAGAAGTCAAATATTCCAACTAATTGGGGACTTAAACTGTAACAAGGTTTTAATACTTTGTTTAATAATTACACCAGGATATCAACTGCGTGTAACCCAAGGTTTTAATACTTTGTTAACAATTACACCAAGTGTCCTTGTATATAATTTCACCCCTGTTTTAATAATTCTAGTGACTATTAATTCATTCTCGTGTCCGGTTAAATGAACGATTATTCGTACATATAAATACCCCGCCCATCGTGTCCGATTGAGTGTATATGGTTATTTATAGGTATGTCCAATTGTAAATCTTTATATTAAAATTAACAAACTATCATTTAGTTAAACAGATATAAAGCCCATTAATAGCCCATAGTCTAATTTCCACAAGTGTCGTTCTTTTGTCCAAACCCCAATTATGGTACAAAATCCAATTACCCAATCTTTAATATTTAGCCTAACATCATGATTACTTCGGCTCAAATAAGCATAATAATAACTTAGTTACGAAACATTAATTTAAAAAGGAGAACATAACTTACATTGATTATTTATCGCGTAGTGTTACACGGACAGAGTTCCAACTTTAAAACCCGTAAAATAACCTTTGCATAACCCAAAACTAATCTAATATAAAACTACACTATACTATATATATATAATATATATATATATATATATATATATATATATATATATATATATATATATATATATATATATATATATATTTATAATTATTACAGAGGAGTATTATTATTATTATTATTGTGTTTTGAACTCGGCAGAAGCTCGTTGCATTTATAGGAAATTTCTGATTTTGGCTGCTCCGCGAGTGCGGAGGTTCTATGCTTTAAAGCTCCACTAGTGCGGAGGTCAGGAATCCAGCTCACATTTTTTTGGCCATTTTCTTGTCGACATTATATTTAAATATATATAATATATAAATAATTTATATAATTATTTAAATATTATATTATATTCTTGTGCATAGTTGACTCATAATTTTTAGTCCGTTGCGTCGGGCGTTGATAGTTGGCTCAGGTCCCTGTTCCGGATTTCCGAACGTCCTTTCGTATAATTTAATATCTTGTACTTTGCGTTCCACAACTTGTACTCTTGTCATTTTTAGACGTTTCTTATCAATAAATTGAACCACTTGGATTGTATCTTGTACATTTGAGCTTTTTGGACGTTTGCGTCTTCAAATCTTCGTTTTCGCCTTTTGTCTTCGCACTTATTTAATATAAACGAATATTACTTGAAATAGAACAATTGCAACTGAAAACTTTACATATTGGAAGGATATTGCGCCTAAATATATGTTCATTTGGAGCACTATCATCCACATAATTCAACGGTGGCAATTATCATGTCCACATAATTCAACGGTGGCAATTATTATGTCTACATAATTCAACGGTGGCAAATATCATGTCCACATAATTCAACGGTGGCAATTATCATGTCCACATAATTCAACGGTGGCAATTATCATGTCCACATAATTCATTCGAGGAATGTTTTGCTTGTGTCTATCTCGTCAAACATTTATAAAAGCATTTCATGTATTTGCAGATCAAAATATATTTCAAAAGCATGTAATAAAGCAGTTGTAAAAACAGCGCATGTATTCTCAGTCCCAAAAATGTAAAGAGTAAAAGGAAATCAAATGAACTCACGATACGATATTTTGTAGTAAAAATATGCATACGACGGTACTGAACCATGTAGGGAAGGTCTCGGATTCATGAACATATATCAATTGTATATTCATTAAAACATGTAATGGTAATCTCATAATTTTCATTTATAACTTATATAATATTTATGTGTTTGTAGTTATATAAATTTTATACTAAATTTTTATTTAATACATATACTTTATTTATGTGTATTATATCTTAAGTTTTATGTTATATATCTATATCTATTTTGTATATATACATTTAAAATAATTTTTATTCATTTTGTTATATTAATATATCTATAAATATATGTTTAGTATTATATTTAAAAACCGATAGTTTATTATATGTAAGTATTTTTATAAATATTGTTCATAATAACAATACTAACCTAAATGAAATTGTGACAAGTTATTTTGTATCGGGAGTGTATTGAAGTCAAGAATCTCATTTCCCTATGCAATTGTGGTGGATATCATCGGTATTGGGGATAAGATCGATAAAGTTAACCGTGTGTTTTGGAGTTTGAGTAACAATTTTTGGGTTTGTTGAGCATAGTTGACCCGATTCCGAGGACGGAATCTCTTTTAAGGAAGGTAGATTTGTAACACCCGCGTTTTGGGCCTAGATGAAATGACCATTGTACCCTTGGGGTATGGTGTAATTAGTGATTTTAATAATTATATGTTTATAATTATTTGGTTGTTTAGTTGAGACCAGTTTGTGACAAGAGTCACAGAACAGGTTCGTTTGTTGAATTTGGACTCCGTTAGGGTCGCCTAACGAAGTACGAAAGATATTAGATAACTGGTAAATACCCGTGTGTTATGGGGTATGGGTTTTTAACCCATTTATAAGCTTGTTTCCAGACTATTCTTCCATTTTTCCCAAAATTAAATCAAGAACACCGTACCTAACATTTATCACTCTCAAACCCTAATCTAATTCAAGTGTGGAATTGGATCAAGAAGCTTTAAGGATTGAATTGCTACTTCTTAGTGATCATCTATTCAGGATTGTAGTTCGGATTCACAATGACACGTGTGGATGCAGTCATTCTTTGGGATAGTGATTCTCGTGTAGTTCGGATTCACTGGGGCGCGTGTAGTTCGGCCAATCCCGATTGTTGTGCGGTGGAAGTAGTGGGTCGCGTGTGGTTGCGGATTCACTAAGGCGCGTGTAGTTTCGGCCAGCCTTCATGTCGTTGGATGTATGATCTATTGGTTGTTTTATATGCCAATGGTGGGGTCGTAAGGACCATGTTGTGTTGTGAACTATTGGTTGTTTATGCACCAATGGTGGGGTCGTAAGGACCATGTTGTGTGATCTGTTGGTTTTTTTATACGCCGATGGTGGGGTCGTAAGGACCATTTTGGTGTGAATTGTGATGCAATAGTCGTATTTTGCTCACATGTTGCGGTAGTTGCGTATTAGACGTGTTTGCGCACTACAAGGGATGTTAAGTGGTAAGTGTTATCCGTTAGATTTCACTTTTATTTGGTCTTCATCGGTTAGATAGTTGACTTTAGTTTGGGACGTGTTTATCCGTTAGATTTCACTTTTATTTGGTCTTCATCGGTTAGATGTTTGACTTTAGTTTGGGACGTGTTTACTTTTAGCATTGTACTTGGTATGGTACGCTAACGGGTTGATATCTCGGTACGAGATTGGTGGAGTTTTTCCCGATATGAGGGATTTAGCAAGTTTTAGTGCTCGAATTTGTGGACTTGATAAATTGCGAATGACGGTTTAGTTGTTAAGGGTAACTCTATGAGAAGAATTGCCTAGAGGAGTTGGAAGGATACGTGGCGGATTCGCGTATTTTAAGTGATCGTTTTAGACTTCGGATGGTTTGTGCATTGCATATCTCGAAATGCGTGCACGGGTGTATTTTGGTAAATGGGTTAATCTTCAGATTAATGAGAAATGTGTTGGAAGTCAGATTGGAACGATTGTTTGAGAACCATAGCGTGTAGGTTCTGATTGGTTAAGTGACTAGGATCACGAGGACGTGATCGAATCTAAGTGGGGGAGAGTTGTAACACCCCGTTTTCCCCGTATATGATTATAGGTGTATCGAGTAGGTATATACATGTTACATGTATGTAAATAGAGTACGCGGGTGATCGAAGGATTTGTTTAAGCGTTTTAATGGGTTTTTTATGCGAATGTTTGTAGCTTGGATAAAAGGCACCAGACCACGGCCAAGGTCGTGGAGCGACAAGGCTCGTCGCGGCGCGGTATTTCACTGGTTTCAATTTCAGGAGGCTTGACAAACAAGCATTAAAACACGCGTATTCTCGCGGCGCGACGAAGAGGGCCGCGACGCGGCGTTCTGGGCGAACTGATACCAGATTTTAGTAATTTTAAATAAGGTTCAAGGGCGTTTTGGTCTTTTCGCGTATGAGGTAGATTATACCCTCAAATCTGGTCCATTCATTTCATTTTCCTTTTCTTTCTATTTTTCTCTCAAAACTTCAAAACCCAATTGATTCAAAGGGATTTTTGAAAAGGAAGAAAAGAGACAAGTTTTTTCTCCTCGTTCTTAGCTTCAAGGTGATACTAGCGGTAAGCTCTAACTCGGAATTTTATTTTCGTGTTCTTCATCCAAATTTAGGGTTTTTTATTGTATGTTCAAACTTAGAACTTCACTAGTTGTTAATAGAAGATAATAACTAGGATTCGGGTTTATTAGTGATGAAGGCGGGTTTTGGATTGGTTGATGATTTAGCCTTGTTTGGAACTTTAAATTGAGTGTAATCACTATGATTAGTGATTATGGAAGTGTTGGAACTCATTTGGGTGTGTTTGGTTGATTAATTTGGAAATTGGTCAAAATTAGGGTTTTGGTGTCAAATTGGGCAAGATAAGTGTTTAACACTTGTGTTCGGGTTTAATTGACTTATTAGGACCATTGTCACTAGTGTTAGTGATTATTGGTTAGTTTGTGCGTAGTTTGTGCTTGGAGGTGCATTTGGGTCGAAATTGCACTAGTTGTCGATTTGGGTTGATTTGTATATCCACCCTAATTGTGTTACTCGTTATGTGATGAATGGAATAGGTACTTTCCATTGGCGTTTGCGGATTTTGGTTTGGCATCCATCAAGACTTCAAGGTGAGTGTTAATATCCTATGTGCATATGTATGTGTAGGATGGGTGCGGGTCGGGTGAAGTGATTCTCGGCTATAGAGCTCACTTCACATGTAGGCGGATTTGATGGACTTGTGTATGAGTCCAATTGGCACAGTTGTGCGTTTTGGTTGACCACCTTTGGCGAGGTGCACACTTTGCGCGTACGTTATCACATGTGCTTGTGATATGGATTATTTAACCCAAATGGCGAAGGGTTTTGATATTGAGAAGTGAGTCACGTGTGGATTCGGATTCATGATGACGCGTGTAGTTCGGTCATCTTATTGAGGTAATGATCTCGTGTGGTTTCGGATTCACTAAAGCTCTTGTAGTTCGACCAACCTCGATGTTGTTGTGTGATTGAAGATAGTAGTCTCGTGTGGATGCGGATTTACTAAGGCTCGTGTAGTTCGTCCAATCTTCATTTGGTAATTGGTAATCGGTTTTGGCATTGGGTTAAGGGGTTAACCTTGGACATTTTTATATTGTCGTGTTGTTGTGATGTAGCTAACCCTCCGGGTGTAGCTTATTGGCGTTGTTCACATCGTCGTTGGTGAACTTATATTTGTGATTATTTTAGCTTGTTGCTTAGTGATCGTACGGTACTCTAGCTTAGCTTGCCTTTATGCTTGGATGCTCCGGTATGCGTTATTTGATTACTTGTGTGGCGTGTCCATTTTATGCATATATATGTATGTAGTATATTTTCACTCACTAAGCGTTAGCTTACCCTCTTGTTGTTTACTTTTTTTATAGATTTGCATGGAGGCGGTGACTCGGGTAAGCGTGGGGACTAGTGGACTCGCGTAGTTTGCTTTAGAAGATGTGCTTTTGGAATTATTAGGATTGGGTAGCGTATCCCCAATCACCATGCTCGGTTTTGTTGGAATTTAAAATAGTCGGGTCGTGTTTGCCCGTTCGGATATTTAAACTATGTATTAAATGTTTTAAAAGTTTATTGAACTTATTATTTGTGTTAAAGATGTTTTCAGAAACATAATTGGGACCTAAATATTAATGTATTAAAGAAAAAATTTTACAAACCGGTTTAAATACGGGTTAGATTATTTCAGATGTATTAAGTGAATGTAAATACTAAAGTCATTTAGTTTAATGAACTGTGAAACCAAGGATATCAACTAAGAAACTTGTTGTTTTTACAAACATATTGATATACTTAATTTGGGTAGAATAAATGAAACTACATTTATTCTTTCACCACTCTCTTACAATTTTCATCACAATTACAACATTTTATTGAGACATGTATTTCACATACATATGTAACGTAATTAATCCTATATTTGAATAATAATATAATAATCATAATTATAAAGTTTGCTTTAAATTTAAAAATGAGTATTTATATTTTTAATAATAACTATTATAAATAATAAATGCCTCTTCAAATTTTTTCAAAAATTAAAATACAATTATTATATGAAGGTTGTACAATATGCTTCAAAGTTTGTACATGCGTTCATGGAGTGTTTTGTAAAAGATTGTACAATTTTTTTAAAGTTTGTACATATGGTCTATTTTGGTAAATCTATGAGATGAGACTAAACTACAACCATCAACGAGACTATAAAATCGTAAACATGCGTCGTTCAATTAGGGGAATTCAAGATGATTGATGTCATCTAAGAACAACTAACGCTACATAATTACGTTGTCGAGAGTACAATATGTTTGAAAAGATGTCTATCGAATGTGTTGGAGATATGGAGAACTTTAAACAATTAGAGGGAAGATCCCAGAAAACTCACACGAAGCTTCCACGAAGTTGTTAGGAAACTCACATGTAGCTTCCACGAAGTTGTGAGGAAATTCACATGTAGCTTCCACAAAGCTGTAAGGAAACTCACATGTAGCCTCCATGAAGCTGTCAGGAAACTCACATGAAGCTTCAAGGAATTGTTTTTAGCATACTCCTTAAACTATTCTATAAATAGACCATCTTGTAACTCATTGTAAACACACCACAAATATTCAGTAAATACATTCTCTAGTTGGTCCGTGGACTGAAGCAATCACAACGATTGCATATAACCACGTTATCTCTTGTGTCGATTTACATTTCTTGCATTTATAATCTTTCGTTCATTAAGTGGGTTAGTAATCTTGTAGAATTACTATCGGTGAGTGATCTTATTGAATCACTTGCGTTGTTTTGGGTCCTAATATCCTTACAGAATGTCTTATATCAAACGATCTTCACGTATATTCAGACCACGTTTGCGAATTATATTGGACTTTCGCATATGAGCGTAATTCAAAGTCAACTAAATTCGAGCTTGAAGGTTTGCGCTATAATTGAGACGTAACAACATTCAATAGACGTCGACGTTAGGCTTTTCACACGGGGACTGATAATTCGACTCTTTTAGTTTTGATCCAACGTGTTGGAGTGTAGCCTCTCGTCTTACATACTCCGCATGAACAAAGTAACGTAAACAGTTGTTCAACCACACTTTGTAGACATTTGCAATTGCAAATAAAGATATCCTGTTTTGTCTTCTTGAAAGTCATGTGAAGGACATGTATAAAGTTATATGTAGTAATATAACAAGTCGTGGGATAGAGTGTGAATTTGATGACGTTCTTAAAATACAAGTCATTTTTTTTTTCTCCTTAAATAACGATTACTATTAAAATTAAGAAATCCTTCATCAATAAATGAAGGATCCTAAGAACCGATACAAACTAACGACGCCCATTAAAGGCTCGAAATGAGTAAACAAAGTAGAAACCTAAAAACGCGTTAACTCAATTCGAGCCAAAACGAGAACGTCCATGGACCATAAACGCATCCAAACACACGAGCAAACCAAACAATATCACATCACAACATAAAACTATCTAAAGATCCAAACGACAAACATAGGACAATTAAATAAATGAAAACCAACTAGGAAGCACCCTTACCATTCCTATTATCCGGTCGAGACGTCATCCCCTCGACTTTGTCAATATGGACACCTTTGCCAATACGAGAAGAAAATTTGTAAGTTAAAACATTCGCCGAACTACTACTAATGCGTGTGCCCGAACAAGGTGGAATCACCCCCTCATCCACCAAGTCTTGGAAAAAACCCTTTTTAATATTTTCCGATGTGCCCGCCTCGTCTTCGTCTCTTAAACCCAACATCTCCTTTTTCTTTTCACCAACATCTTCATCTCCTAAACCCCCATCAGAATTATCAGTTGACACTAATTTCACCTTAATCTTTTTAGCCTTTTGTTTCTTCTTTTTGGCTTTGGAAGTTGGAACACTTAGGACTAGAAACAGAATCTACAACAGTTGAAGTACTATCGAAACCAGGAGGTGGACCAATGTCGGATTGATTATCCGATTCCGAACCTACCAAGCTAGCATGATCTAAACCATGAGCGACACCAGGAATAGAAGCAGTATCACTAACGAACCTAATAGGATTCGAAACATTCGGTTTATCCAAAACCGAAGCAAGGTCAGTCTCTAAAACATCATGATCAGTCACCAAATTTTCAGGATCTGGCAACTTAATAGGAACCGAAGCAAATGAGGTAGCAAAATCCAAAGCAGGAACCAAACCCGAAACATTATATGTTGTTATAGCTCAAAATGGTATTAGATTTGATGCCGGCTACATTATTGCATCATATGATACATGATGCATGGAAATTATCATGGATTCACTTTTATTGAACTTTTGATAGATTCACTGATCATTGTACACTTATTTATACATATTGTACAAGTAGTTATTACATTATATGAGTATATTTATTTAAAAAAAATTAGAGTTGAAATATCATTAGCCAGATATCACACTGAATCAAATAACCTTTTGAGATTCGAGACAATCAACCTAAACCCTTAAGAACTATATATTGTTACGAGGTCAAGAGTAGTTGCATATGAGGTACAGCAAATTTCAAAATGAAACATGAGATTCAATTCAAGTTTTACATTTACTTTAACAGATTTAGCCTAAAATGATAATATGCAGCAACCTAGCAAAATTTCGTATCTTCGCAAATTTTCATCAATGAAATTTACATATATTTGAAATAACACCAAACTTGATCCTCCATAACAGAGCAAAAGAGAAAAGCAGCGTTAGTGTGTTGACTTGTATCCTGAAAGCTATAAATATCATTTCTTCCACATGTTAAAAAATTCACTTGCCATCGACTTCAAACTTCCCCATAAAGATGGTTCTTCACTCAACTTCTTGTCTTTTTGTTGCTCAGGCATGTCCCTACATTCAAGAATTTGTAACTAAATCAATTCATCCAACTACTATGTTACTCGAGCTTCAGAATAGTTTTTCGATTAAGATGAGATAAAACATTGTAATCAGTGATATAAGATGCAAAAAAAAAAAAAAAAAAAAAAAAAAAAAGCAATTCCGCATTATTATATAAAAAAACAGCTAACAATTCAATATCTATGATCGATGATTTATCTCACATATTATAGTCATTGACTTGTACCAACTAGAACACATCTATCAACAACAAATTTGATGGAATATTAACTTTTGGATAAGCATATATGTGAATGTGAATTACCTCATGATGTTTGTTATCCCATCGTCTTGCTTTTCGACTTTTGAATGTGAATCCTCAAAATCAAACTTATCTTCAGAACGAGGTTCATCATTTGGCTGCTGCTCTGGCATCTGATGACACTGACCATTCATATCATCACTCTTTGTCGCAATGTTATAAGTATCATGCTACAAAGTAGGCAAGTATTTAAATGAAAACAGGTGGCAAACGTATATCAATAATCTTAACAGGCATCAGTAATTAACTGTTACATAGACGTTGCAAAGTTAACAAGTTATGCTAAGTTTCAGGCATGGTCTATATTCGTTAATAACTGACATAAAGGCCTAGGCACATCTCATCTAATTGACATTTAATACTCACTTTTAGTTGGTAGTTTATAGAAATAATAATAGATGATGAATATTTTAACAAATACAATATGGTTAATAAATCAACACTGCTAGTTAGATATGTATTGCTACATACTTACATAGTTGGCAAAAAGTAACAAACCATTTCAGCTTTCAGCAAAACCTGATCAAACTTTCATAAAACTACTTAAGTATGGGTAACAGTTTGAGTCGCCCAAAGTTTGTATATAATGCATACAACCTTCTAAATTATTTTATACTACGTATAAAGCATTAGATTATTAGTGTAACAATAATATTTATGCACTAATAGGCCTTTGGCCTGGCGGTGCCCAAGGTGTATGTTAAGCGCTCGCCAACCATGTGGTTGTCGGTTCCCGGTTCCTGTCCAACTTAGGACAACGGTGTACAGTTGCAAGCAACCTGAACCAGCCCATCTCAAACTGTACTTAAATAAAACTTGTTTCAACATAAACTCATTTAGCCTCGTTACCCAACCTGCCCTCTCCATTCATACTGACACTTCCAGTACAATAACATGTAAATATGTAATAATAGCATAAAAAGTTGCATAAAATTGCTTACCTTTGTACTATCGCTGTTTCCAGTATCAGCATTGCTTGTCGATACCTGAAGCCCCTCCTTCAATTCAAACTCTCTGTCCAAATTACTAACAGAGTCTAGCGAATGATTTTCAGAAAGCTGTTGATTAGTACTTACTTGACTGTTTGACTCGTCTTGACTTCCAGATGACTCGATCACTGTTTCCCGGTGTAAAGTATCCTCGCCTTTGGATTCTAGCATATGATCTTCACAAAGCAGTTGACTAACAGTTGCTTGATTGTTTGACTCGTCTTGACTTCCAGATGACTCGATCACTGTTTCCAGGTGTAAAGTATCCTCGCCTTTGGATTCTAGCATATGATCTTCACAAAGCAGTTGACTAACAGTTACTTGATTGTTTGACTCATCTTGACTTCCAGATGACTCGATCACTGTTTCCCGGTGTAAAGTATCCTCGCCTTTGGATTCTAGCATATGATCTCCACAAAGCTGTTGACTAACAGTTACCTGATCATTTGACTCGTCTTGACTTCCAGATGATTCAATCACTATATCCCTGTTTATAGTATCCTCACGTTTGGATTCTAGCAAAGGATCTTCACAAATCTGTTGACTAATAGTTACTTGATTGTTTGACTCCTCTTGACTTTTAGACAATTCGACCGCCATTTCAGTAGTATCATTACCTTTCGTCAACTTTTTATCCTCCTTGACAAGTACTTTCTCCTCGGAAAATATTTTGACATTGTATTCCATCTCCTGAAGCATCTTTCTGATAATATAGTAACTGCCACCAACCGCTTTTTGTGCATTTGTTGTGGACGGGAATTTTCCCAGATTCATAGCTCTATATTTGTTGACAAACGATTCGAGCATCACCCTTCGATCAGCACTCGCTACCTTTTTCCGGATTGGTCCCTTAGAAGCCAACGGGCCAGCAGAAGACCTTTCAGACAGCTCAGCATTTGATCCAGGCACCAAATTGGATAACTCAGTAATAGCTGTCATGTATTACATTCAATCGTCACAATTTCTAAAGCAGAATACGAGAAAACAACCATAATGGTGTGCATCCGGTATAAGTATTGTTAAGAATTAAAAAAAAAAAAAAAACTCTCTACAGCTACAGAGATCCTTGCATAAGAGAGCAAATAATAAACAGAAAATAAAATTAAACTGAAGTAATCAAATATCCGTAAATTTAATTATAGTTACAGATCGTAAATAAATAAATAAAAAACTACAAGTCAGATTAAGGTCAACATATATGATATATGCATCATCGAAATAATCGAGCAGACTGCATATTACATATTACATACAACTTAATTTGTACAACTTAATTTGTAGAATCGAAAAACTGACAAGGAACTATATAAAACCTAGAAAAAAAAAAAAGGAGAGAAGCAAACCTTGTTTGGGTGAAATATTACTAGAGCGAAAACGTCGGAAAACTTTAATGATCGGCATCAACAAAGAACGCAAGTGGAAACCCTAAAAAAAACAGAATTTGAAGAAGATCAACAGCATTGCATATGTATATTTTTATATAGAAACATGCATGTATAGTGCACGAGAGCAATCGCATCTACTACTTGAATTTTTTGATGCAGATTTGGCAGAAGAATAAGGGCTAAGGTTTAAGGTTCTTCAATTTTAGGGGTTTTGGGTTTTTTCATTATTATTACTGTTGTTATAATTCCAGTAGGCTTATAACTACCTTTAGTGGTTCTTGACTGTAGAAGGTATATAGAGATAGAGATACTGTAAAACGGAAAAAACAAAGGTTGAACAAAAGGTATGAGTAATTGGTTTTTTATTTATAGAAAAATGTACAATGAGAGTTTGGTGGCATTTGGAATCTAGAGAGAGAGTGTTTTTGTTAACCAAAAAATACATCCCATAAACTCTAACTCAACACACCTATTTATACTCAAAAAAATATACTATGCAATATCTATAATAATAATAAAATTATCATCCAATTATTACTTTTATAACACTCCCCCTTGGATGATAATTTTATTAGTGAATAACTAGTACTGCCTCGTTAAAAACCTTGCTAAAGAAAACCCTTTGGGATAAAACTTTAGCTAAGGGAAAAAGAGTGCAGCATAGAGTTGACTCCCCCTCAAGTAGGCAACGCCTGAGTTGTTACATCTTCTGAACTTGCCTCATGCCAATATTATGAACGTGTGTTCTGAAAATAGCAGTTGGAAGTGCTTTGGTGAAAAGGTCAGCAGAGTCTTTGCTGGACTGAACATATCTCATTTCAATCTGGTTGTCCTTAATGAGATTTTGAGTGTATGAGAAGAATCTAGGGGGTATATGTTTTGTTCGGTCACTTTTGATATACCCTTCTTTCATCTGTGTTATGCAAGCTACATTATCTTCATAGATAGTTGTTGAACTTTTATTGCGTTCTAGTCCACAAGAATCAGTAATGAGTTGTGTCATTGATCTCAACCAAAAACATTCCCGACTGGCTTCATGTAATGCAATTACTTCGGCATGATTTGATGATGTTGCAACAAGTGTTTGTTTTTGAGAACGCCATGATATTGCGGTACCTCCATTTAGGAATACATATCCATTTTGAGATTTAGCTTTATGTGGATCAGATAAATAACCTGCATCTGCATAACTAACCAAATCTTGTTTTGATTCGTTAGAATAAAATAATCCTAAATCAGTAGTTCCTCGAAGGTATCGAAATATGTGTTTGATCCCATTCCAGTGTCTTTTGGTAGGAGCTGAACTGAACCTTGCCAACAAATTAACTGCAAAAGAAATGTCAGGTCTTGTACAATTTGTAAGATACATAAGAGCTCCAATTGCACTAAGATATGGTACTTCTGGTCCCAGGATATCTTCATGATCTTCACAGGGACGAAATGGATCAGTGTCAACATTAAGTGATCTAACAACCATAGGAGTACTTAATGGTTTTGCCTTGTCCATATTAAAACGTTTTAAAATCTTTTCAGTATATGTTGTTTGATGTACAAGTAAACCATTAGGCATATGTTCAATTTGTAAACCAAGGCAATACTTGGTTTTTCCGAGATCTTTCATTTCAAATTCTTTCTTTAGAAGTTGAATGGCTTCATGGATCTCTTTATTTGTACCTATGATATTAAGATCATTGACATAAATAACTACGATATATATCTGGTCATTGTTTTCATAATTAAAACACATGTGCAAATAAGTTTATATGTATACACTTTTCTTATCAAGTAATCACTTAATCCGTTATACTATTGTATCAACCCATATAAAAATCTTTGTGATTCAATGGAATACATTTCTTTAGGTTTTGCGTTAGATGTTTCTGATACCTTAAACCCTTCAGGTATATTCATATATATCACTATCAAGTGATCCATATAGATAAGTAGTAACAACATCCATGAGATGCATTTAAGTAACTACCAGGTTGATTAAGTATCTAATAAGTAATTGTATCCATTACATAAGGATAAGTTTTCCTCATAATTCATTTCTGGTCTTTGTGGGAAACCTTGAGTTACAAGTCTAGTTTTGCCTTGTATCTTCATTTGCACATTTCTTTTTCGGATAAAAATTCATTTATATCCCATACGTTTCACATCTTTAAAAGTGTAAGACCCGAATATTTATTTTGTATACTTGTTTATAAAAGACATATGGGATCGGGCTTCGTTTAATATTTATATGGAATTAATATGCAAAGGAATCTGGTTCAGCTGTGTTGCGCGCCGCGCAGGGTTGGGGCGCGCCGCGCCGATTGCTGCTGACAGAACCCTCTTTATTTTTAATTGCTTTAATGAGGGGTAAAAGGGTAAAATCACATGGGGCCGGATTTGTGAGGCTTATGAGCTAGTTTGGATCAGTTTTGGATCCCATTCACATCCACTCATCATCTTCATCCATTCTTAGAGAGAGAGAGAGAGGCTTAGAGAGAGATTGAAGGTTTTGGTGAGGAAGAAGCTCGAATCGTTCAAAGTCTCGGGTTTTAAAGTTGTTCTCCTCGTTCCTAGCTACGTTGTGGTGGTATTGGTAAGCTCAAACTCCGAATTTCATTTGTTTAACTTGATATTCAATTTAGGGTTTTGAGTTAATTTGTTGAGTAACCCACTTAGGTGATGAAATGGGTTTATGGTGACTAGTTATTCTTGTCACTTGGCGGGTTTTGGGTTGGATGACGTTTTGGCCTTGATTAGGCTTTGGTTTGGAGTTTAATCACTTGGATTAGTGATTATGGAAGTATTGGAACCCATTTAGGGTAATTTGGGTGACTAATTGTGACTTTGGGTCAAATTAGGTTTTGGTGGTAATTATGACCCGATTGGCGAATTAATGAGGTTTATAAACTTAAAATGGATTAAGTTGAAGTATTAAACCGAGTTAAATGTGTTTTGGTGTCAAACTTGTAAAGGATGAGATTTTGACCTTTATGGGTCAAAATTAGGGTTTAAGTGTCAAAATGGGTATGACACGTGTTTAACACTTGAGTTCGGGTTTATTTAGCATATTATGACCATTCTCACTTGTGTTAGTGATTATTGGTTAGTTCGGATACGGTTTGTGCTTGGAAGTGCATTTGGGTCGAAATTGCACTAAGGGTCGAATTGGGTGGTTTGTAAATCCATCCTAATTGTGTTGTGATATTTGTGATAATGGAATAGGTACTTTCCATTGACGAGTTGCGGATTACTTGGAAGCTTTCTTCAAGACTTCAAGGTGAGTGATAATATCCTATGTGCATATGTATGTGTAGGATGGGTGCGGGTCGGGTGAAGTGATTCTCGGTTATAGAGCTCACTTCACATATAGGTGGACTTGATGGACTTGTGTATAAGTCCAATTGGCACGGTTGTGCGTTTTGGTTGACCATCTTTGGCGAGGTGCACATTTTGTGTGCACATTATCACACATGGTTGTGATTTGGTTGTTATAACCCTAATGGCGAAGGGTTGATATGGTTGTGTTGTGGATGACCCCGATGTGGTGGATTTTATAATCCCGTGACCGTGGGCTTTAGTAATGAGAAATGAATCTCGGGTAGTGCGGATTCATGGTGACTCGGGTTGTTCGGTCACCTTATTGAGGTAGTGGATCTCGGGTAGTGCGGATTCACGATGACTCGGGTTGTTCGGTCATCTTATGGTTGAGAAGTGAATTTCGGGTTGTGCGAATTCACAAGGCTCGGGTTGTTCGGCCAATGTTCGTGTGATTGAGGTTAAGGGGTTAACCTTGTGTATTATTATTATTGTATTATATTAATGTGTTGTTGTGTTGTAGCTAACCCTCCGGGTGTAGCTATTTGGCGATGTTTACTTTGTCGTTGGTGGACTATCTTTTGTGTTGTATCTTTAGCTCGTTGCTTAGATCGTACGGTATGCTTAGTGTAGATGCTTTATACTTGGATGCTTCGGTATGCGGTATTTGTTTTGTGTGGCGTATTCATTTTATACATATATATGTATGTAGTATATTATCATTCACTAAGCATTAGCTTACCCTCTCGTTGTTGACTCTTTTTATAGATTGCATGCGGATGGTGGCTCGGGTAAGCGCGAGGACTAGAAGACTTGTATAGTTGCTTTAGTGACTTGCTTTTGGATTGTTTAGGATTGGGTAGTGTATTCCCGATCGCCATGCTCGGCTTTGTTTTGTATTAAAATCTTAAAGTCGAAAATTGTATTTTTGGTACTTAAGGTGGTAATATGGGTCGATGTCGGACCCACTCCGTAAACTTAATTTTATTAATTAAACGTGCTAGTTTTATATATATGAATTCATGGTTGAAAGCGTTTTGGCTAAAAATGTCGGGAACTAGTCGAACATTTTCGTTAAATTGACTTCCGGGGACAGCGGGCTGTCCAGGTGGTTTGGCGCGCCGCGCACCCACCTGGCGCGCCGCGCAATTGAACTGCACCAGAAATTTTTTTTTTTTGTTGTAAAATTTAACGGGAATTGTCGTGGTTTGGTTTGGGTTGTTACAAGTGGTATCAGAGCATGGTCTAAGGGATTTAGGTGACTTGAGATAGGTGCCTAGACTTAGACTTTTGTGTGCGCGTAATTTGTTGCGGGACTTGTAGGATTACGGGTCAGGAACGGGTTTAGTTAGTGCCTTGTTTATAGGTCGACTAACGTTTATATTAGTAATGCGGATATTATTAATATATTATTTGTGTTGTGGTGTAATTCTCGCGTGTGCTTCTATCGCGTAGAATTTTGTTTGTGTTTGTTTATAGCATCGAGCGAGGCAGTCGTTGTACTAACGAGTCGATGCGGCGTGCGTGCGTAATAAGAACTTGCAGACCTTATTACGGGTGCAAATCGTGTCTAACAAGTGATGTACGACGAGTGTTTAGCAAGATGGGAGGGTGTTGTGCGTGTCGTTTTATACGTGCGTGGACTAATCGTTTTGCATTCTTTAGAATGACGACGCGAAACGAGACCGAGACGAACGACACGGAATTTAACGCTAGAGTTACGGCCGCCGTTGCGGAGCAAATGAGGGCGTTTCGAGAAGAAATGGATGGGAAGTATTCCGAATTCCAAAATAGGGGTGAAATGGAGCGTTGTCTTAAGAGCTTCATGAGGACTAAACCCCCTATGTATGATGGGAAACCGGATCCTTTGGTGAGTACGACTTGGGTTTCGGATGTCGAAGGGTGTTTTCGTACTATGGAATGCCCACCCGAGAAAAAGACGAGACTCGCTACTAGTTTGTTGCGAGGTAGGGCGAAGGATTGGTTGGATGGTAAGATTGATCTTGTCGGTGGTGAGACGTTTATGGCATTATCATGGGACGAATTTAAGGAGGAATTCTTTGAGGAGTTCCGAACTTCAGCCGATTTATCGGAATTGCGTTGTGAGTTGCGAAATTTGCAACAGGGTTCTATGGACTTGAATACTTTAAAGACGACTTTTATGTCGAAGGCTCGTTTTTGCCCGGAATATTTGGGGAACGATCGTTTGTTGATGGAGGATTTCTATCGAACTTTGAGCGATGACTTGAAAAGCAAAATTAGCCGGGGTTACGCGAAGTCGTTTGCGGAGTTATTTGCGGTGGCTAGAGGTTTCGAGTCTTATACGCGATCGAAAAAGGCCGAACCTTCAAGTGAGAGAAGGGTTATTACTTATGGTGCTCCGAGTAAGAGGACTAAGGGTCCGAGTGCGAGTACGAGTAATGTGGTAAAGGGCGCGGTGGACTCTCGTGCGCCTAGGTGTTTCAATTGTGGCGTTAGGGGTCACAAGTTGTGGGAATGCACAATGCCGAGAAGTGATGACGGAATGTGCTACTATTGTCATAAAGAGGGACATCGCAAGCCGGATTGTCCCGAGTTGGCGGCGGCGAATACCGCAAGGAGACGTTGAGGTACGTTTCGTTTTAATAAATATGTCTTTTGAATATTTATTTATGTGGCGTTTAGGTTCGGATTTGTTAGATGCATTGTGTTGTGCATGTTATTGTTAAGGGTGACGTTCCTAATGGAAGTACCCTGTGACGATGTTTGATTTTTGGGACGAAGGGCGTAAGACTTAGTGCAACCAAGCATTCCTTAGTATTTGGGAAATGTTACTACCAAGCCACGGAAATGGATTTGGTGTTCGATTGTTAAGCGCGTGTTCGCTTCTGTGTTGAAGTGATGAACCATGGGGTTCGTCGGGTGATTGGAACCTTTGAGATCGAGTGTTTAAAATCTTGACGTATGTTGGTAATGGAGTCTTTATGACGCGACATTAGGTGCCTCTTTTATACCTACTAGCGTGGTGTCGACTCCGATTGTGTTGTGGTTACATTGTACTTAGGGTCCCGGGAGAAACCCTTAGGTACATGAGTGACTAAGTGAAACTTGACAAACTAAAGCAATTGGATAATTGCGAGGGTATGGTTTGTGTAATCGTGCTACACTTTTCGTTCGAAGTGTTTAAGGATTGTTTGAAATCCTTTGTATGCTCAAGGTTGGAGCAAGGTGTAGTGGTGGGTCGTGTGTACCCAATCGTCGGTAAAGTCTACCTTTGGTAGCATTGTACGGTTGTACGAGTTGTGAGATAGGAACGTGGTTTCAAGTGGGGGAGTCGCACTCCCGCACGAGGAAGTTTTAGTGTGATATTTCGGATGATGCTTTTGGTAGATCCGGAAATTTTTGTCGAGCCCTAGTTTTGGTCGATTTGTGGTAGGGTACGATTTCGGATAAATTGTACTTATGGTTTGGATTGGAATTACCACCGAGGTGGTAATGTGGTAAATCTCGTTGAGAGATAATGGACGTGTTTGGTGAGCAAGGTGAAATCCTTCGGTTAAGGAAGGTGTGTGTCGGGTTCTCTTTTGGAGAATTCTTGTTCGGTACCTATGCTTGATATAGGTGGTTCTTGCTCGATTATGGTATGTGATTGATGAAGCATGACTTTCGGAGTCCGCTGACTTCATCATGGGATTGACGATTAATGAAGCATGATCTTCGGGTCCGCTGACTTCATTATGGTATGGTTGATTGATGGAGCATGATCTTTAGGGTCCGCTGACTTCATCATGGGAGTACGTGATTGATGGAGCATGATCTTTAGGGTCCGCTGACTTCGTCATGAGCGTGGTGTTGAGATCGGTGAAGCATGATCTTCGGGTCCGCTGACTTCATCCGGTATTGAGATTGGTGGAGCATGACCTTCGGGGTCCGCTGACTTCATCAAGAGAGTTGTGTTGTGGGACGTGAATATCGGGTTGTTCGTATTCACAATATTTCGGGTAGTACGATTGTCCCTGTTGGTTGGGCTCATAGTTTGAGGTAGTGAATGTCGGGTAGTTCGGATTCACTAAGGCTCGGGTTGTACGGCCATCCTCGGTTACACTATGTGGCAGTGGTAGTGAATATCGGTTTGCGCGTATTCACGATGACTCGGGTTGTGCGGTCATTCTGTTGTGAGATATATGGATTGGGTTGGTGGATTTCGGGTTGTGCGAATTCACTAAGGTTCGGGTTGTTTCGACCATCCTCCATATGTGTTTTGGCTCGGGTTGTTTCGGCCATGTTGAGTTGTGATCTATCGGTTGTTTTATACACCGATGGTGGGGTCATGAGGACCGTGTGGTTTGATCTATTGGTTGTTTTATACGCCGGTAGTGGGGTCGTGAGGACCATGTTGTGTGATTAGTGATGCGATAGCCGTGTTTCGCTCACATGTTGTCACGGGTGTGACGAGAGTTGATTTTGTACACCTTCGGGTTTAGCGTTGCCATAGTCGTTTTGGACGCTATCGGTTTCTAACCGTTGGATTATGATGTTACAGTAGTGGCGTATTGGTCGTATAGCGCACTACAAAGGATGTCTATTGATTTGGTGTTATCCGCAAGGATTCGTTTGGTTCGGTCTTCATCGTTTCGGATTGTTGACTTTAGGTTGAGACTTGGTTGCTTTTAGCGTTGTACTCGGTAATAGTACACTAAGGAATTAATATCTCGGTATGAGATTGGTTGGGTTTTTCCCAGTGTTAGGGAATGAGCATGGTGTTAGTGCTCGGATTGTGGATTTGATAAATCGCGGGTGACGATTTAGTTGTGGAAGGCGATTCGTTGGGAAAAATTGCTTAGGAAAGTCGGATTGGACTTATGTTGAGGACCGTAGAGTGGAGTCCGTTTGGTCAAGTGATGAGGATCACGAGGACGTGATCGAGTTTAAGTGGGGGAGAGTTGTAAGACCCGAATATTTATTTTGTATACTTGTTTATAAAAGACATATGGGATCGGGCTTCGTTTAATATTTATATGGAATTAATATGCAAAGGAATCTGGTTCAGCTGTGTTGCGCGCCGCGCAGGGTTGGGGCGCGCCGCGCCGATTGCTGCTGACAGAACCCTCTTTATTTTTAATTGCTTTAATGAGGGGTAAAAGGGTAAAATCACATGGGGCCGGATTTGTGAGGCTTATGAGCTAGTTTGGATCAGTTTTGGATCCCATTCACATCCACTCATCATCTTCATCCATTCTTAGAGAGAGAGAGAGAGGCTTAGAGAGAGATTGAAGGTTTTGGTGAGGAAGAAGCTCGAATCGTTCAAAGTCTCGGGTTTTAAAGTTGTTCTCCTCGTTCCTAGCTACGTTGTGGTGGTATTGGTAAGCTCAAACTCCGAATTTCATTTGTTTAACTTGATATTCAATTTAGGGTTTTGAGTTAATTTGTTGAGTAACCCACTTAGGTGATGAAATGGGTTTATGGTGACTAGTTATTCTTGTCACTTGGCGGGTTTTGGGTTGGATGACGTTTTGGCCTTGATTAGGCTTTGGTTTGGAGTTTAATCACTTGGATTAGTGATTATGGAAGTATTGGAACCCATTTAGGGTAATTTGGGTGACTAATTGTGACTTTGGGTCAAATTAGGTTTTGGTGGTAATTATGACCCGATTGGCGAATTAATGAGGTTTATAAACTTAAAATGGATTAAGTTGAAGTATTAAACCGAGTTAAATGTGTTTTGGTGTCAAACTTGTAAAGGATGAGATTTTGACCTTTATGGGTCAAAATTAGGGTTTAAGTGTCAAAATGGGTATGACACGTGTTTAACACTTGAGTTCGGGTTTATTTAGCATATTATGACCATTCTCACTTGTGTTAGTGATTATTGGTTAGTTCGGATACGGTTTGTGCTTGGAAGTGCATTTGGGTCGAAATTGCACTAAGGGTCGAATTGGGTGGTTTGTAAATCCATCCTAATTGTGTTGTGATATTTGTGAGAATGGAATAGGTACTTTCCATTGACGAGTTGCGGATTACTTGAAAGCTTTCTTCAAGACTTCAAGGTGAGTGATAATATCCTATGTGCATATGTATGTGTAGGATGGGTGCGGGTCGGGTGAAGTGATTCTCGGTTATAGAGCTCACTTCACATATAGGTGGACTTGATGGACTTGTGTATAAGTCCAATTGGCACGGTTGTGCGTTTTGGTTGACCATCTTTGGCGAGGTGCACATTTTGTGTGCACATTATCACACATGGTTGTGATTTGGTTGTTATAACCCTAATGGCGAAGGGTTGATATGGTTGTGTTGTGGATGACCCCGATGTGGTGGATTTTATAATCCCGTGACCGTGGGCTTTAGTAATGAGAAATGAATCTCGGGTAGTGCGGATTCATGGTGACTCGGGTTGTTCGGTCACCTTATTGAGGTAGTGGATCTCGGGTAGTGCGGATTCACGATGACTCGGGTTGTTCGGTCATCTTATGGTTGAGAAGTGAATTTCGGGTTGTGCGAATTCACAAGGCTCGGGTTGTTCGGCCAATGTTCGTGTGATTGAGGTTAAGGGGTTAACCTTGTGTATTATTATTATTGTATTATATTAATGTGTTGTTGTGTTGTAGCTAACCCTCCGGGTGTAGCTATTTGGCGATGTTTACTTTGTCGTTGGTGGACTATCTTTTGTGTTGTATCTTTAGCTCGTTGCTTAGATCGTACGGTATGCTTAGTGTAGATGCTTTATACTTGGATGCTTCGGTATGCGGTATTTGTTTTGTGTGGCGTATTCATTTTATACATATATATGTATGTAGTATATTATCATTCACTAAGCATTAGCTTACCCTCTCGTTGTTGACTCTTTTTATAGATTGCATGCGGATGGTGGCTCGGGTAAGCGCGAGGACTAGAAGACTTGTATAGTTGCTTTAGTGACTTGCTTTTGGATTGTTTAGGATTGGGTAGTGTATTCCCGATCGCCATGCTCAGCTTTGTTTTGTATTAAAATCTTAAAGTCGAAAATTGTATTTTTGGTACTTAAGGTGGTAATATGGGTCGATGTCGGACCCACTCCGTAAACTTAATTTTATTAATTAAACGTGCTAGTTTTATATATATGAATTCATGGTTGAAAGCGTTTTGGCTAAAAATGTCGGGAACTAGTCGAACATTTTCGTTAAATTGACTTCCGGGGACAGCGGGCTGTCCAGGTGGTTTGGCGCGCCGCGCACCCACCTGGCGCGCCGCGCAATTGAACTGCACCAGAAATTTTTTTTTTTTGTTGTAAAATTTAACGGGAATTGTCGTGGTTTGGTTTGGGTTGTTACAAAAAGTGATAACGATTGATCCGAAAACTTTTCTTTTATTGAGTGATTCTATTTCAGCTCGTATTGCTCCTTTCTGTTGAGCTCAATCATGTCTATTTTGATATTCAATGACAGATTTTGGTTCCAGATCATCATCTTTATTCATGATGTCATTGTAACATTATATGAAAATATCTCATCAAGATTTTTCATTTCATTTCGGTTCCATAATATTGCATAATTTATTGCAATTTATGTATTTACATTTATCAATATCCTCTGCAGAAGGAATATTGATTTGTGGTTCTTCTTGAACACTTTTTTTTTTACCTCATTATCAGCTGATTTTTCTTTTCTAGGATTTTTATCTTTGGAACCAATTTGTCTTCCACGTTTCAGACGTGGCGAAGACTCATGAGTGACATTATTGCCAGCTTTTGGAATTTCAATTCTAACTTAAGCATTTACTGCTGGTATATATGATTTAGTCACTCTTTTTGTATCTTTAAATGCATAAAGTAATTAATTTGTAAGTTCTTGCATATGCATTATTTTTGAACTTTCGTTTCGCATTCTTTTGTGCGAGTTCTATATACCTTAATTGATGTTCACATAATGAAGCATCTTTTTATTTATTTTTCATTTCTCCCCCTAATATAGGGAACAATGTTTCATTAAAGTGACAATCGGCAAAATGTGCTGTAAAACATCACCCGTCATGAGTTCAATATATCTTATGATTGAAGATGTTTCATATCCAACATATATTTCCATCCTTCTTTGAGGAATCATTTATTGTGGTGGTGCAATTAAAAATACACTGCACAGCCAAATGTTCTAAGATGGAAAATATTTGGCTCTCGACCAAAATTAAGTTGGTAATGGAGAATATTTATGACTTGCACTTGGTTTAATGCGAATTAATGTCGCATCATGTAATTTTACATGTCCCCATATAAATATTGAGAGTTTTGTACTCATTATCAATTGTCTAGTTATTAGCTGTAAGCGTTTATCTATTGATTCAGCTAAACCAATTTTGTGTATGCACATGAGCAACTGGATGTTCAACAACAATCCCTGTAGATATATAATGATCATTAAATGCTTGAGATGTTAACTCACCAGCATTATCAAGTCTCATCCTTTTAATGGTGTAATCAGAATAATGTGTTCTCAATTTAATAATTTGTGCAAGAAACTTTGCAAATGCCATATTACGGCTTGATAACATACAAATATGAGACCATCCGCTAGATGCGTCTATTAGAACCATGAAATATCAAAATGGTTCATATGATGGATGAATTGGTTCATATATCTTACCTTGAATTCTTTCAAGAAACATTTGTGATTCTTTTTCACAATATACTTTTCATTAATCACCATATGTGCTTTCCATTAATCACCATATGTGTTTTTTTTTTTTTTTATAAATCACCATATGTGTTTTTTTTTTATCATATATCCTTTTCACCATATACGCTTTTAATCATATGCGCTGTGTTTTTCACCATATGCGCTTTTAATCATATGCGATTTTCATCATATGCGTTGTGCTTTTCATCATATTCGCTTTTTATCATATGCGCTTATCATATGCGATGCGCTTTTTATCATATGCGCTTTTTTATGTGAATAGTAAATTAATTAATTTCGTTTTACTATTCATATGAATTAATTTAGATTTACTATTTTGTTAATTGAGTAATATATATATACATCATATACTTGTGACTCCGAAGGCTCAAATGAATTTGACCATATAGTTATACGTTGTACCTTGCACATTAATTTTCAGTAGAAGCTTTAGATGCATATTATTTTCAGTAGAAGCTTTAGATGCACTTATTTTTTAATCACCAAATACCACAAACACTTTGTTTGCGTTTGTTCATAGTCATCAATGAAAACCATTTTCTTTAATTTTATTTTATACAATAAAATTAACGCATCATTATTCTTTTCAAAAACAATAATCTATTGTTATTGTTCACTTGTGCCATGTTTAACAACAAAAGTCAACAACCTCTGTCTTGTTTGTTGTGGCAACCAAAAACAACCTTTGCTTTTGTTACCGAGAATTCAAGACCAAAAAACAATTAATTTTTAATTAATCTTTTATCAAAACCATAAATGATTTTATTGATCTACGTTGATATGGCCATAAAGAATTGACGGCTGACCTACTTTTGTAAGTGTATTTCGGCTATCATCCCGAAAACGCACAACGACCTTTTTTTTTTTTTATGAACTATTTGTTTCATATCTAGCTTAGGCAATTATTGTGAACATTTGGTCCCTATAAGAGCATTTATTTTTTAGACTTTTAGTTGATTTGTACTTGTCACAATTAGGGATAGCACCCGCGGGTCGTGGATGCGGATCCATTGGATCCATCACCCGTACCCGCGGATTTTTTTTAAGAGACATCCAATTGAACCCTTGTTCGTTGAAACAATTTGACTATATTTTTACTCCCCATTATTAAACGGGCCATTTTGATGCACACTCTTAAAAAAATAATTTGTTTTTTAAGTTTTATTATTCAACCTCCTTTTTTCAACGGTCACGTTTTTAACAAAACATTTGACAAGTTTGGAAAAAAGTTTTTTATTGATTATCATCAAAAGTTTTCTATTGTCACTCTACTGGATGGAATTATGGCATACAACCAAAATTGCAACCCAACACTACATAAGAACAAAAAGGTTGTTTTTAATTAATATATGTATATGTGTTAAACTCGGAATAATAATAACTTATTTTAGAAAATTAACATAAGACATGTTGAAACATTTTTGTCACATTTAGCTCATCAAGTCTAATACTTATTATTGATAGATTTTATCACGTCTAGGAGATGTTTACTTTTTTCTTGTATTAAGTCCTACTTTCATTTACCTTTGTTTGGAAAAAAGTTTTTTTTTTTACTTTGCTTTCCCCCTTTATGTAAAACTCATTTAAACACTTTCTTTATTTTTTTTTTTTTTTTTTTTTTAAAAAAACTTCCTTTTTTTACGTTACCCGTAAATTATAAATATATAAAAAAAAACTTTTTGTTTAAATTTTTTTTCTAGTTTTTAAAAGGCCACTTGACCAATTTTTTAATTCTTTCACAACACCTGATATCGTGATCGTGACCTTTCACCAAAGCAAGAGATATTCTTGATAAACTAAACACGGACTCGTGTTTAAAATTGTCGGCCACAAAAAAATTCATTTGATAAAAGTATATATATATTTTTTAGTTATAGAAGGAGACCACTTCATTTTCAATACTTCATTTTTGACAAAAAACTATTCCATTTTACCATCCCTTTTTTTTCTTACTTTAACTTTTAAGATATACTTTTAATAAAAATACAAACTACTTTTTCTTATTTTAACTTTTAAGATTTACTTTTAATAAAAGTACAAACTACTTTTTCTTATTTTAACTTTTAAGATTTACTTTTAATAAAAATACAAACTATTTTTTTATTTTAACTTTTAAAATTATAAATTTAAGAATAAACATTAGTATGCATGAAATAAATAATGATTAATTGCATAAGTAATCATAAATGTTAGATAACATATAAAGACCCCGTCGTATTCGTATTGATCGGAATTAATCTCGACCCATGGTACCGTGTTGTCAAATGACGTGTTGCGTACATAAAGTACCGTGTTGTCAAATGACGTGTTGCGTACAATCATGAGGTCTTATTAACATAAATATAAATGTTAGTGAAGTTAATAAGAGTTAGATTACAGAAAATATAATTCAGGTGGTATAACCGACCATATATAACTTAAATAACATAAATATAAATGTTAGTGAAGTTAGTAAAAGTTAGATTACAGAAATATAATTCAGGTGGTATAACCGACCATATATAACTTAAATAACATAAATATAAATGTTAGTGAAGTTAGTAAAAGTTAGATTACAGAAATATAATTCAGGTGGTATAACCGACCATATATAACTTAAATAACATAAATATAAATGTTAGTAGTTCAAAATTTGATATATTCGAGTCTGAAAATTATTAATAATTTCATACCTTGATTAGTGATTCGTGATCGTTTGAGATATCTTTTAATTACACTAAGCTTTTCGTGCTGATAACGTGTTATAATTCAGTAGGCTTATAACTACCTTTAGTGGTTCTTGACTGTAGAAGGTATATAGAGATAGAGATACTGTAAAACGGAGAAAACAAAGGTTGAACAAAAGGTATGAGTAATTGGTTTTTTATTTATAGAAAAATGTACAATGAGAGTTTGGTGGCATTTGGAATCTAGAGAGAGAGTGTGTTTTTGTTAACCAAAAAATACATTCCATAAACTCTAACTCAACACACCTATTTATACTCAAAAAAATATACTATGCAATATCTATAATAATAATAAAATTATCATCCAATTATTACTTTTATAACAACTCTCTGTTTTTATTTACAGCTAGCTCAGTTTTTTATTACGGAGTATTTGCTTTAGGTGAAACACTTCTGGCCGTTAGATTGATACGAAAACGGATCTCAAATAAAAACTTGTATTGTGGCATTTTTGTAAATCTCAGACGACGTTTGTGGCATGTGGTAGTAATTTTTTTGAAAGGGTAGAAATGACTTTTGAGTTGGTTACGTCAGTCGTCAGAAACTTCTATACCTCTTTATATAGTTGCAGATTTTACTCCAAACACTCCTCATTTTTTTATAGGGTTGATAAATAATTACAATATATATATATATATATATATATATATATATATATATATATATATAGGGCAGGATCAATGGGGAAGTAACCAATCGGGGAGAAACGGGGGAAGCAAAAAAATTTTTTTTCGTTTTTTTTTGACATTTTTTTTTCCGGCATCAAGATCACACGAAAATATGAACATTTAGAAGAGACACTTCGTGATGAATGTTATTATTTAGGCGGGAAAACGATCGACAAAAATAACATTCAAGATAATATTGTTCGTGAAGAATATGAACACTTTTTTTCCATGTTTTGTGAAGTAAAATTTAGCCCGATTTAGAGTTTAGGGTTTAGGGTTTGGTGTTTTGGGTTTATGGAATAAAGCCAAAACACCAAACCCTAAACCCTAAACCCTAAACTCTAAACCGTTCGTGTTAAAAACTCAATCTAAATCCTAAATCTAAACCCTAAATCTAAACCCTAAACCCTAAATTTCTAAACCCTAATATTTAAACCCTATAAACCCTAATATCTAAACCCCAATAGCTAAAACCTCAAAATACGCTCGAAAAACACGATAATTGTTATATATTACTTCTTCGAGCGTTTTCCCGCCAAAATAAAAACATTTATCATAAAGTGTCTCTACTAAATGTTCATATTTTCATCTCATCTATAATGTTCGTGAACAAAGTTTTTTCAAAAAACGAAAAAAAAAAAGTTTTTGCTTCCCTCCGCTTCCCCCCGAATGGTTACTTCCCTCTTGATCCTACCACTATATATATATATATATATATATATATATATATATATATATATATATATATATATATATATATATATATATATATATATATATATATATATATATATATATAAAAGAGGGAACCGCTTTTTTATGGAAAAGTATTTTTTTGCTAAATTCATTTACAAAATTAAGATCACGTGAAAATTTGAACATTTAAAAAAGACACTTTGTGATAAATGTTATTATTTTGAGCATACGCTCGAAGAAGTAACATTCATCGATAAATGTTCATGATAAAATTCATCGTGATGCATGTTATTCTAATCCCTAAACCCAAAATCCTAAACTCTAAACCCTAAACTCTAAATCGAGCTAAATTTTGAATAAAAACTTCACAAAAGATAAAATAAAAACGCTCGAAGAATAACCGTGTAAGTACTCAAAACCCAGGCAATATCTAAAGCGATAATTAGTATGTTACTCCATTTAAGAGGCTGTAGGCTTTCTTTTCGCCAATCAAATGACGTGTGATTCTTAGTCATTTAATTAGGAACAAAACGACAACAACAACATAATTTTCATAAACATAAAATTAACTTCTCTCTAAAATTCTCTATAACTTTCCCTTTCCCTCCCAACACCTAAATAAAACCCTATTTTTTCTTTAAGCCGCCATATTCCTTGTCTGCTTTCCTCCTTCGACGTTTTGTAGGTAAGGTGCTTTTATCTTCTCCGACCACCGGCATCTCGCCGGTGGTTCGGTGTTTATGTACTTTCTGTCGAAATAATGGACCTCCGGCTCTCCCTTCTACGACTGCTTTGAGCGTCGATCTACTGCTCCTTTCTTCTCTCTAGTTTGCAGGCGACGAATCCGGATATGTTCTACTCAGATTCTGGAAACTATTTGGGTTTTGGGGTGTTTGTGGTGGCGATTTCGAACGGTAGCTGGGTTTGCCTGCCGCCTCTTTTCTCCATCTCCGCCGCTGGTTCACTTCTCGTTTTGGTTTGTAGGCGACGAGTTCCGCCTGGAACTCTACAAATCACTTGGTTGGGCTTCGGTTTTTGGGTAGGAATGGTGTTGTTTTGGCAGGATTATGGTGGTTCGTGTTTTGTGTTGAAATCCGGCAGACTCGGTGGTTCAGCCGTCGCCGGTGACTGTTGAGGGGATGTGGTGGCTGCTCACAGCCTTGAGTGGCTGCTAGCAGCTGTTATTGGCTCTCGGTGGTCGAAGGTGATGGCTAACAGTGTCAGCAACCACCGCCAGCTGCCATTGATGGTTGTCTGACGGCCGTGAGTGGCTGTTGACAGCTCCTGTTGTTGACGACCCTTGTGGTTGCTAGAGACTTAAAATGGTGCTGGTGGCGGTCGGTTGTTGATGGCAGTCGCCGGCTGCTGCTGGCGTGAAATGTCCCGTTCTTATTGATTAAAAACGTTCCATATTAATTGATTTCGTTGCGAGGTTTTGACCTCTATATGAGACGTTTTTCAAAGACTGCATTCATTTTAAAACAAACCATAACCTTTATTTCATCAATAGAGGTTTAAAAAGCTTTACGTAGATTATCAAATAATGATAATCTAAAATATCCTGTTTACACACGACTATTACATGATGGTTTACAATACAAATATGTTACAACGAAATAAGTTTCTTGAATGCAGTTTTTACACAATATCATACAAGCATGGACTCCAAATCTTGTCCTTATTTAAGTATGCGACAGCGGAAGCTCTTAATAATCACCTGAGAATAAACATGCTTAAAACGTCAACAAAAATGTTGGTGAGTTATAGGTTTAACCTATATATATATCAAATCGTAACAATAGACCACAAGATTTCATATTTCAATACACATCCCATACATAGGGATAAAAATCATTCATATGGTGAACACCTGGTAACCGACATTAACAAGATGCATATATAAGAATATCCCCATCATTCCGGGACACCCTTCGGATATGATATAAATTTCGAAGTACTAAAGCATCCGGTACTTTGGATGGGGTTTGTTAGGCCCAATAGATCTATCTTTAGGATTCGCGTCAATTAGGGTGTCTGTTCCCTAATTCTTAGATTACCAGACTTAATAAAAAGGGGCATATTCGATTTCGATAATTCAACCATAGAATGTAGTTTCACGTACTTGTGTCTATTTTGTAAATCATTTATAAAACCTGCATGTATTCTCATCCCAAAAATATTAGATTTTAAAAGTGGGACTATAACTCACTTTCACATATTTTTACTTCGTCAGGAAGTAAGACTTGGCTACTGGTCGATTCACGAACCTATAACAAATATGTACATATATATCAAAGTATGTTCAAAATATATTTACAACACTTTTAATACATTTTGATGTTTTAAGTTTATTAAGTCAGCTGTCCTCGTTAGTAACCTACAACTAGTTGTCCACAGTTAGATGTACAGAAATAAATCGATATATATTATCTTGAATCAATCCACAACCCAGTGTATACACGTCTCAGGCTAGATCACAACTCAAAGTATATATATATATTTGGAATCAACCTCAACCCTGTATAGCTAACTCCAACATTACTGCATATAGAGTGTCTATGGTTGTTCCAAATAATATATATACATGGGTCGATATGATATGTCAAAACATTTGCATACGTGTCTATGGTATCCCAAGATTACATAATATATTAGAATACATGTATAATACAATATAAGTTAGCTAGGATATGATTTGTATAGAATTGTTAATATTTCCCGTAGCTACAAAAATAAAAAAATATCCAATCTTGTTTTACCCATAACTTCTTCATTTTAAATCCGTTTTGAGTGAATCAAATTGCTATGGTTTCATATTGAACTCTATTTTATGAATCTAAACATAAAAAGTATAGGTTTATAGTCGGAAATATAAGTTACAAGTCATTTTTGTAAGAGGTAGTCATTTCAGTCAAAAGAACGACGCCTTGATGACCATTTTGAAAAACATACTTCCACTTTGAGTTTAACCATGATTTTTGGATATAGTTTCATGTTCATAAGAAAAATCATTTTTCCAGAAGAACAACTTTTAAATCAAAGTTTATCATAGTTTTTAATTATCAAACCCAAAACAGCCCGCGTTTTTACTACGACGGCGTATGTCCAATTTTACGGTGTTTTTCGTGTTTCCAGGTTTTAAATCATTAAGTTAGCATATCATATAGATATAGAACATGTGTTTAGTTGATTTTAAAAGTCAATTTAGAAGGATTAACTTTTGTTTGCGAACAAGTTTAGAATTAACTAAACTATGTTCTAGTGATTTCAAGTTTAAACCTTCGAATAAGATAGCTTTATATGTATGAATCGAATGACGTTATGAACATCATTACTACCTCAAGTTTTGTGGATAAACCTACTGGAAAAGAGACAAATGGATCTAGCTTCAAAGGATCTTGGATGGCTTGAAAGTTCTTGAAGTAGAATCATGATACGAAAACAAGTTCAAGTAAGATTTCCACTCGAAATAAGATTGTTATAGTTATAGAAATTGAATCAAAGTTTGAATATGAGTATTACCTTATATTAGAAAGATATCTTACTATAAATAAGAAAGATTTCTTGAGGTTGGATGATCACTCTACAAGATTGGTAGTAAGCTAGCAAACTTGGAAGTATTCTTGATTTTATGAAACTAGAACTTGTAGAATTTATGAAGAACACTTAGAACTTGAAGATAGAACTTGAGAGAGATCAATTAGATGAATAAAATTGAAGAATGAAAGTGTTTGTAGGTGTTTTTGGTCGTTGGTGTATGGATTAGATATAAAGGATATGTAATTTTGTTTTCATGTAAATAAGTCATGAATGATTACTCATATTTTGTAATTTTATGAGATATTTCATGCTAGTTGCCAAATGATGGTTCTCACATGTGTTAGGTGACTCACGTGGGCTGCTAAGAGCTGATCATTGGAGTATATATACCAATAGTACATACATCTAAAAGCTGTGTATTGTACGAGTACGAATACGGGTGCATACGAGTAGAATTGTTGATGAAACTGAATGAGGATGTAATTGTAAGCATTTTTGTTAAGTAGAAGTATTTTGATAAGTGTCTTGAAGTCTTTCAAAAGTGTATGAATACATATTAAAACACTACATGTATATACATTTTAACTGAGTCGTTAAGTCATCATTAGTCGTTACATGTAAGTGTTGTTTTGAAACCTTTAGGTTAACGATCTTGTTAAATGTTGTTAACCCAATGTTTATAATATCAAATGAGATTTTAAATTATTATATTATCATGATATTATGATGTACGAATATCTCTTAATATGATATATATACATTAAATGTCGTTACAACGATAATCGTTACATATATGTCTCGTTTCAAAATCATTAAGTTAGTAGTCTTGTTTTTACAAAAGAAGTTCATTGTTAATATACTTAATAATATGTTTAGTTATCATAATATCATGTTAACTATATATATAACCATATATATGTCATCATATAGTTTTTACAAGTTTTAACGTTCGTGAATCACCGGTCAACTTGGGTGGTCAATTGTCTATATGAAACCTATTTCAATTAATCAAGTCTTAACAAGTTTGATTGCTTAATATGTTGGAAACACTTAATCATGTAAATAACAATTTCATTTAATATATATATAAACATGGAAAAGTTCGGGTCACTACAGTACCTACCCGTTAAATAAATTTCGTCCCAAAATTTTAAGCAGTTGGAGGTGTTGACGTATCTTCTAGAAATAAATGCGGGTATTTCTTCTTCATCTGATCTTCTCGTTCCCAGGTGAACTCGGGTCATTTATGAGCATTCCATCGAACCTTAACAATTGGTATCTTGTTTTGCTTAAGTCGTTTAACCTCACGATCCATTATTTCGACGGGTTCTTCGATGAATTGAAGTTTTTCGTTGATTTGGATTTCATCTAACGGAATAGTGAGATCTTCTTTAGAAAAATATTTCTTCAAATTCGAGACGTGGAAAGTGTTATGTACAGCCGCGAGTTGTTGAGGTAACTCAAGTCGGTAAGCTACTGGTCCGACACGATCAATAATCTTGAATGGTCCGATATACCTTGGATTTAATTTCCCTCGTTTACCAAATCGAACAACGCCTTTCCAAGGTGCAACTTTAATGTGACAACCCGGAAATTTCCAACCAAATTTAAACTTTATCTTTATATTATTCCGACACGATAAGCAAAGTTTGTTAAGTTAAATCTCAAGAATTTTAAATTGTGTTCATACATTCATTATAACCTCGACCAAATTCCGACGATTCACGAACCGTTATATATAAATAAATATGTATATATATGTATATATATATTATAACTTGAGAATATTAATAAAGTATTAAACGTATAATACTTTACATGAACGTATTTGTTTCAATATGTTTATCGATGGAATTAGAAGATAATATCGAATGATTGATTTATCAGATACATTATGATATGATTACGGGTCTATGTTATGAGGTCCACTGTGATTTAAGAAATCTATTCTTTTTGACAAAATTCGGAAAATGGTAAAGTGATTTATAAGTAAGAACGTGAAGTGTAAATAACTTAGATGTTGGATATCGACAAGTTATGTAACTCGACATTTTTCATTAAGATGATTTCATACGTTTATTTAACCTTTGAACTTTATCCCATGCTTCACCAACAAACTGTAATTTAAAAACTTGAAACCTATTATGAATATATATGATTCTACTTTTCTAAAACATTTTATGATATAACGATTTCCATTATTTTAACCTTTAAACAAAATGATTCTTAAAAATATATTTGGTTTTGGAAAACAAAATTATTATATTTATTTGATTTAGTTTCAAACGTACAAAAACGTTTTCAGTTTAAAAAGAACTTTATTATTAAAACGTATATAACTTTTATAAATATCTAGAACCACTTTTGACAACTCATTACTTAACCAGTATGATAAAGATAACGATATTTATATTTTATTTTATTAAATATATATAACGATTTAAATTAATATTATATATATTTATACGCGTATTATACGTACATAGTTTTATACTTTTACTATACTTAAACTTTACCTTTACTTTATTTTTACTTTACTTTAACTTTAATAATTCACTTTAATAATTCATACTTTAATAATTCACTTTAATAATTCATACTTTAATAATTCACTTTAATAATTCATACTTTAATAATTCACTTTAATAATTCATACTTTAATAATTCACTTTAATAATTCATACTTTAATAATTCACTTTAATAATTCAAAAATCTATTATAAATAGAATTCAATAGGTTTCATTATTTCATAAGAAACTTGAAAATATTTTTCTCTAAACTCTCTCAATCGATTTACATATATATATATTTACTCCGTTTTATTTCAAGATATTATTAGTATACATAAAATATTACATCAGAGTGCTGTCCGAGTGATTTCGAAATTGTTTTTCGAGTGGGATTGGATTAAGGAAATTATGGGTTATAGCTATGGAGGTGATTGGGTATGGTTCATGGGTATGCTCGTGAGATCAATATAGTGTTTATCATCTCCGTTGCGTCTACATACCTTTCTTGCAATATTGAATCTCAATATTGATACGTGAGTACTCATAATTTAACTTTTACATACTAATAGTGTATCCCTGACTAGTGCTCGAGTATATAGGATTATGCATGTTTGTACTTTTGATATTGCCTTTAGTTAGGTTATGTTGAATCCTGAATTAGTTATACATGTCGTTGGAAAGCTAGCGAAAAATTAAGAACTTTTCATTTAGATATCGAATGATTTCGATGAACAGATTTGAAGTTATAGTCCATCGAATTTTTGTATTATTATTAAAAATGATTATTATTATCGTCGTTATTATCGTCGTTCTAGTTTTATCTTATTATTATTATTATTATTATTATTATTATTATTATTATTATTATTATTATTATTATTATTATTATTATTATTATTATTATTATTATTATCTTTATCAATAAAAGGATTTATCATTAAAATTGTTATTTTTTTTATTATTACTATCGTTATTATCGTTAAAGTTATAATTAGTATTATTATTATTATCCAATTATTATTATTATTATTATTATTATTATTATTATTATTATTATTATTATTGGTATTATTATTATTATTATTATTATTATTATTATTATCATTATTAATATATATATCATTATTTAAAAATGGTTATTGTTATTGTTATTATTATTATTACTATATTATCATTAAGATAATTATTAGTATTATCGTTAATAATGTTATAGTAACTATCATTATTAATATTAGTGTAATTAAAACAAATATTTGTAACACCTAATTATTTTGATTACTATTATTATCATTATTACGAACACGATATAAAAGACGATTAAAAGCTATTAAACGAAACGATTAGGAAATAATGGGTAAGAGTATCATGATGAAATTAAAATATTATAAGATATTGATTTAGATAAAATTATCGTTCTTATTATTTTTATCATTACTATTATTATTAAAATTATCATTAGTATTAAAACTATCATTTTAAAAAAATTATCATTTTAATAGAAATGTCATTGTTACTATAAAATATCATTATTATTATTATTATTATTATTATTTTAAATAGAATTATTATTTTAAAGATAATATTAAAAATTATCGTAAATATTAGAGTTATCATAATTAGAATTATCGTTTTATCATAATGTCATCTTAGTAATTATAAATATTGATATTTTTATAATAATAATTATTATTACAAAATAATACAACTTTTACTTACTATCATTATAGATATTATTTTATCAAATAAATATTTGATACAAACATATTTTACTACGTGTAATAACTTACTTTAATAATACCTATCATATTATCTTTATAATATTAAATGAACCCTATAAATTTTATTACTTAATATATATAAAAGTATATTTTATTATATAAATATAATATAAAATTTTATTTATTAATAAATAAATTATATTATTTACTCTAATAAATCTTTTAAAAATATTTAAAAATATAAAATGACGATATTTAAACTATATATTAATCATGTATAGATTTTTGGAAATTATTTTGAGTCAAATTTACTTTTGTTGACTTTTGCATATTAGTCTCGAGCATTAGGATTGTGGTACACTATGACTTGACCTAATTTGTTAGACAAATATTGACCAACACATAAATATATATAATTAATTTAGGTTCGTGAATCCGAGGCCAACCTTGCACTTGTTCAATGACGTTATATGTATTTTTACTACGAAATACAGTATGGTGAGTTTCATTTGCCTTTTTACCCTTTATATTTTTGGGACTGAGAACACATGTGCTTTTATAAATGTTTGACGAAATAGACACAAGTAATTAAAACTACATTCTATGGTTGAATTATCGAAATCTAATATGCCCCTTTTTATTAAAGTCTGGTAATCTAAGAATTAGGGAACAGACACCCTAATTGACGCGAATCCTAAAGATAGATCTATTGGGCCTAACAAACCCCATCCAAAGTACCGGATGCTTTAGTACTTCGAAATTATATCATGTCCGAAGAAGGATCCCGGAATGATAGGGGATATTCTTATATGTATCTAGTTAATGTCGGTTACTAGGTGTTCACCATATGAATGATTATTTTTTGTCTCTATGCATGGGACGTATATTTATGAGAACTGGAAATGAAATTCTTGTGGTCTATTAAAATGATGGAAATAAATGATTCTGATAAACTAATGAACTCACCAACCTTTTGGTTGACACTTTAAAGCATGTTTATTCTCAGGTGTTAAAGAAATCTTCCGCTGTGCATTTGCTCATTTTAAAGATATTACTTGGAGTCTTTCATAGCATATTTCGAAGAACGTTGCATTCGAGTCATTGAGTTCATCAAAGATTATTATTAAATCATTTTATAGTTGGATAGTGGATATTATGAAATGGTATGCATGCCTGTCAATTTTTGATGTAAAGAAAGATTGTATTTTAAAAACGAATGCAATGTTTGTAAAATGTATCATATAGAGGTCAAATACCTCGCAATGTAATCAACTATTGTGAATCGTTTATAAGGTATATGAACGGGTCCTTTCAGTTGGTATCAGAGCGGTGGTC
Source organism: Rutidosis leptorrhynchoides (assembly GCF_046630445.1). Classification (NCBI taxonomy): domain Eukaryota; kingdom Viridiplantae; phylum Streptophyta; class Magnoliopsida; order Asterales; family Asteraceae; genus Rutidosis; species Rutidosis leptorrhynchoides. Next base: position 521,080,682 of record NC_092336.1, read on the forward strand.
TTAGCGAACCAAGTCTGCATTAGTGTGTCTAACTGATAAGTCGTTAGGATGCATTAGTAAGTCTGGACTTCGACTGAAATGTCCCGTTCTTATTGATTAAAAACGTTCCATATTAATTGATTTCGTTGTGAGGTTTTGACCTCTATATGAGACGTTTTTCAAAGACTGCATTCATTTTAAAACAAACCATAACCTTTATTTCATCAATAAAGGTTTAAAAAGCTTTACGTAGATTATCAAATAATGATAATCTAAAATATCCTGTTTACACACGACCATTACATAATGGTTTACAATACAAATATGTTACAACAAAATAAGTTTCTTGAATGCAGTTTTTACACAATATCATACAAGCATGGACTCCAAATCTCTTCCTTATTTAAGTATGCGACAGCGGAAGCTCTTAATAATCACCTGAGAATAAACATGCTTAAAACGTCAACAAAAATGTTGGTGAGTTATAGGTTTAACCTATATATATCAAATCATAATAATAGACCACAAGATTTCATATTTCAATACACATCCCATACATAGAGATAAAAATCATTCATATGTGAACACCTGGTAACCGACATTAACAAGATGCATATATAAGAATATCCCCATCATTCCGGGATACCCTTCGGATATGATATAAATTTTGAAGTACTAAAGCATCCGGTACTTTGGATGGGGTTTGTTAGGCCCAATAGATCTATCTTTAGGATTCGCGTCAATTAGGGTGTCTGTTCCCTAATTCTTAGATTACCAGACTTAATAAAAAGGGGCATATTCGGTTTCGATAATTCAACCATAGAATGTAGTTTCACGTACTTGTGTCTATTTTGTAAATCATTTATAAAACCTGCATGTATTCTCATCCCAAAAATATTAGATTTTAAAAGTGAGACTATAACTCACTTTCACAGATTTTTACTTCGTCGGGAAGTAAGACTTGGCCACTGGTTGATTCACGAACCTATAACAATATATACATATATATCAAAGTATGTTCAAAATATATTTACAACACTTTTAATATATTTTGATGTTTTAAGTTTATTAAGTCAGCTGTCCTCGTTAGTAACCTACAACTAGTTGTCCACAGTTAGATGTACAGAAATAAATCGATAAATATTATCTTAAATCAATCCAAGACCCAGTGTATACGTATCTCAGTATTGATCACAACTCAAACTATATATATTTTGGAATCAACCTCAACCCTGTATAGCTAACTCCAACATTCACATATAGAGTGTCTATGGTTGTTCCGAAATATATATAGATGTGTCGACATGATAGGTCGAAACATTGTATACGTGTCTATGGTATCTCAAGATTACATAATATACAATACAAGTTGATTAAGTTATGGTTGGAATAGATTTGTTACCAATTTTCACGTAGCTAAAATGAGAAAAATTATCCAATCTTGTTTTACCCATAACTTCTTCATTTTAAATCCGTTTTGAGTGAATCAAATTGCTATGGTTTCATATTGAACTCTATTTTATGAATATAGACAGAAAAAGTTAGGTTTATAGTCGGAAAAATAAGTTACAAGTCATTTTTGTAAAGGTAGTCATTTCAGTCGAAAGAACGACGTCTAGATGACCATTTTAGAAAACATACTTCCACTTTGAGTTTAACCATAATTTTTGGATATAGTTTCATGTTCATAATAAAAATCATTTTCTCAGAATAACAACTTTTAAATCAAAGTTTATCATAGTTTTTAATTAACTAACCCAAAACAGCCCGCGGTGTTACTACGACGGCGTAAATCCGGTTTTACGGTGTTTTTCGTGTTTCCAGGTTTTAAATCATTAAGTTAGCATATCATATAGATATAGAACATGTGTTTATTTGATTTTAAAAGTCAAGTTAGAAGGATTAACTTTTGTTTGCGAACAAGTTTAGAATTAACTAAACTATGTTCTAGTGATTACAAGTTTAAACCTTCGAATAAGATGGCTTTATATGTATGAATTGAATGATGTTATGAACATTATTACTACCTTAAGTTCCTTGGATAAACCTACTGGAAAAGAGAAAAATAGATCTAGCTTCAACGGATCCTTGGATGGCTCGAAGTTCTTGAAGCAGAATCACGACACGAAAACAAGTTCAAGTAAGATCATCACTTGAAATAAGATTGTTATAGTTATAGAAATTGAACCAAAGTTGAATATGATTATTACCTTGTATTAGAATGATAACCTACTGTAAGAAAAAAAGATTTCTTGAGGTTGGATGATCACCTTACAAGATTGGAAGTGAGCTAGCAAACTTGAAAGTATTCTTGATTTTATGTAACTAGAACTTGTAGAATATATGAAGAACACTTAGAACTTGAAGATAGAACTTGAGAGAGATCAATTAGATGAAGAAAATTGAAGAATGAAAGTGTTTGTAGGTGTTTTTGGTCGTTGGTGTATGGATTAGATATAAAGGATATGTAATTTTGTTTTCATGTAAATAAGTCATGAATGATTACTCATATTTTTGTAATTTTATGAGATATTTCATGCTAGTTGTCAAATGATGGTTCCCACATGTGTTAGGTGACTTACATGGGCTGCTAAGGGCTGATCATTGGAGTGTATATACCAATAGTACATCATCTAAAAGCTGTGTATTGTACGAGTACGAATACGGGTGCATACGAGTAGAATTGTTGATGAAACTAAACGAGGATGTAATTGTAAGCATTTTTGTTAAGTAGAAGTATTTTGATAAGCGTATTGAAGTCTTTCAAAAGTGTATAAATACATATTAAAACACTACATGTATATACATTTTAACTGAGTCGTTAAGTCATCGTTAGTCGTTACATGTAAGTGTTGTTTTGAAACCTTTAGGTTAACGATCTTGTTAAATGTTGTTAACCCAATGTTTATAATATCAAATGAAATTTTAAATTATTATATTATCATGATATTATCATGTATGAATATCTCTTAATATGATATATATACATTAAATGTCTTTACAACGATAATCGTTACATATATGTCTCGTTAAAAAACCATTAAGTTAGTAGTCTTGTTTTTACATATGTAGTTCATTGTTAATATACTTAATGATATGTTTACTTATCATAGTATCATGTTAACTATATATATATATCCATATATATGTCATCATATAGTTTTTACAAGTTTTAACATTCGTGAATCACCGGTCAACTTGGGTGGTCAATTGTCTATATGATACATATTTCAATTAATCAAGTCTTAAAAAGTTTGATTGCTTAACATGTTGGAAACATTTAATCATGTAAATATCAATCTCAATTAATATATATAAACATGGAAAAGTTCGGGTCACTACAGTACCTACCTGTTAAATAAATTTCGTCCCGAAATTTTAAGCTGTTGAAGGTGTTGATGAATCTTCTGGAAATAGATGCGGGTATTTCTTCTTCATCTGATCTCCACGCTCCCAGGTGAACTCGGGTCCTCTACGAGCATTCCATCGAACCTTAACAATTGGTATCTTGTTTTGCTTAAGTCTTTTAACCTCACGATCCATTATTTCGACGGGTTCTTCGATGAATTGAAGTTTTTCGTTGATTTGGATTTCATTTAACGGAATAGTGAGATCTTCTTTAGCAAAACATTTCTTCAAATTCGAGACGTGGAAAGTGTTATGTACAGCTGCGAGTTGTTGAGGTAACTCAAGTCGGTAAGCTACTGGTCCGACACGATCAATAATCTTGAATGGTCCAATATACCTTGGATTTAATTTCCCTCGTTTACCAAATCGAACAACGCCTTTCCAAGGTGCAACTTTAAGCATGACCATCTCTCCAATTTCAAATTCTATATCTTTTCTTTTAATGTCAGCGTAGCTCTTTTGTCGACTTTGGGCGGTTTTCAACCGTTGTTGAATTTGGATGATCTTCTCGGTAGTTTCTTGTATAATCTCCGGACCCGTGATCTATCTATCCCCCACTTCACTCCAACAAATTGGAGACCTGCACTTTCTACCATAAAGTGCTTCAAACGGCGCCATCTCAATGCTTGAATGGTAGCTGTTGTTGTAGGAAAATTCTGCTAACGGTAGATGTCGATCCCAACTGTTTCCGAAATCAATAACACATGCTCGTAGCATGTCTTCAAGCGTTTGTATCGTCCTTTCGCTCTGCCCATCAGTTTGTGGATGATAGGCAGTACTCATGTCTAGACGAGTTCCTAATGCTTGCTGTAATGTCTGCCAGAATCTTGAAATAAATCTGCCATCCCTATCAGAGATAACAGAGATTGGTATTCCATGTCTGGAGACGACTTCCTTCAAATACAGTCGTGCTAACTTCTCCATCTTGTCATCTTCTCTTATTGGCAGGAAGTGTGCTGATTTGGTGAGACGATCAACTATTACCCAAATAGTATCAAAATCACTTGCAGTCCTTGGCAATTTAGTGATGAAATCCATGGTAATGTTTTCCCATTTTCATTTCGGGATTTCGGGTTGTTGAAGTAGACCTGATGGTTTCTGATGCTCAGCTTTGACCTTAGAACACGTCAAACATTCTCCTACGTATTTAGCAACATCGGCTTTCATACCCGGCCACCAAAAATGTTTCTTGAGATCCTTGTACATCTTCCCCGTTCCAGGATGTATTGAGTATCTGGTTTTATGAGCTTCTCTAAGTGCCATTTCTCTCATATCTCCAAATTTTGGTACCCAAATCCTTTCAGCCCTATACCGGGTTCCATCTTCCCGAATATTAAGATGCTTCTCCGATCCTTTGGGTATTTCATCCTTTAAATTTCCCTCTTTTAAAACTCCTTGTTGCGCCTCCTTTATTTGAGTAGTAAGGTTATTATGAATCATTATATTCATAGATTTTACTCGAATGGGTTCTCTGTCCTTCCTGCTCAAGGCATCGGCTACCACATTTGCCTTCCCCGGGTGGTAACGAATCTCAAAGTCATAATCATTCAATAATTCAATCCACCTACGCTGCCTCATATTCAGTTGTTCTGATTAAATATGTGTTGAAGACTTTTGTGGTCGGTATATATAATACTTTTGACCCCATATAAGTAGTGCCTCTAAGTCTTTAATGCAAAAACAACCGCGCCTAATTCCAAATCATGCATCGTATAATTTTGTTCGTGAATCTTCAATTGTCTAGACGCATAAGCAATCACCTTCGTTCGTTGCATTAATACACAACCGAGACCTTGCTTTAATGCATCACAATAAATCACAAAATCATCATTCCCTTCAGGCAATGACAATATAGGTGCCGTAGTTAGCTTTTTCTTCAATAACTGAAACGCTTTCTCTTGTTCATCATTCCATTCAAATTTCTTCCCTTTATGCGTTAATGTAGTCAAGGGTTTTGCTATTCTGGAAAAGTCTTGGATGAACCTTCTGTAGTAACCAGCTAGTCCTAAAAACTGGCGTATGTGTTTCGGAGTTTTCGGGGTTTCCCACTTTTCAACAGTTTCTATCTTTGCCGGATCCACCTTAATACCTTCTTTGTTCACTATGTGACCGAGGAATTGAACTTCTTCCAACCAAAATGCACACTTTGAAAACTTAGCGTACAATTCTTCCTTCCTCAATACTTCTAACACCTTTCTTAAATGTTCACCGTGTTCTTGGTCATTCTTTGAGTAAATAAGTATGTCATCAATGAAAACAATGACAAACTTGTCAAGGTATGGTCTACACACTCGGTTCATAAGGTCCATGAACACAGCTGGTGCATTAGTTAAACTAAACGGCATGACCATAAACTCGTAATGACCGTAACGTGTTCTGAAAGTAGTCTTTGGAATATCATCTTCTTTCACCCGCATTTGATGATACCCGGAACGTAAGTCAATCTTTGAATAAACAGACGAGCCTTGTAGTTGATCAAATAAGTCGTCGATTCTCGGTAGTGGGTAACGGTTCTTGATGGTAAGTTTGTTCAACTCTCAGTAGTCGATACACAGCCTGAATGTACCATCTTTCTTCTTGACAAACAAAACAGGAGCTCCCCACGGTGATGTGCTTGGTCGAATGAAACCACGCTCTAAAAGTTCTTGTAATTGGCTTTGCAGTTCTTTCATCTCGCTGGGTGCGAGTCTGTAAGGAGCACGAGCTATTGGTGCAGCTCCTGGTACAAGATCTATTTGAAATTCAACGGATCGATGTGGGGGTAATCCCGGTAATTCTTTCGGAAATACATCGGGAAATTCTTTTGCAATGGGAACATCATTGATGCTCTTTTCTTCAGTTTGTACTTTCTCGACGTGTGCTAGAACAGCATAGCAACCTTTTCTTATTAGTTTTTGTGCCTTCAAATTACTAATAAGATGTAGCTTCGTGTTGCCCTTTTCTCCGTACACCATTAAGGGTTTTCCTTTTTCTCGTATAATGCGAATTGCATTTTTGTAACAAACGATCTCTGCTTTCACTTCTTTCAACCAGTCCATACCGATTATCACATCAAAACTCCCTAACTCTACTGGTATCAAATCAATCTTAAATGTTTCGCTAACCAGTTTAATTTCTCGATTCCGACATATATTATCTGATGAAATTAATTTACCATTTGCTAATTCGAGTAAAAATTTACTATCCAAAGGCGTCAATGGACAACTTAATTTAGCACAAAAATCTCTACTCATATAGCTTATATCCGCACCCGAATCAAATAAAACATAAGCAGATTTATTGTCAATAAGAAACGTACCCGTAACAAGCTCCGGGTCTTCCTGTGCCTCTGCCGCATTAATATTGAAAACTCTTCTGCGGCCTTGTCCATCCGTGTTCTCCTGGTTCGGGCAATTTCTAATAATGTGGCCCGGTTTTCCACATTTATAACAAACTACATTGGCATAACTTGCTCCGACACTACTTGCTCCGCCATTACTCGTTCCGACACCATTTGTTCCTTTCGTTCTATTAACCCCTGGTCCGTAGACCTCACACTTCGTCGCACTATGACCATTTCTTTTACACTTGTTGCAAAATTTGGTGCAGAACCCCGAGTGATACTTTTCACACCTTTGGCATAGCTGCTTCTGATTGTTGTTGTTGTTGCGGTTATTATTGTTGTTGTTGGGATGATTGTTGTAGTTGCTGTTATTGTTGTTGTTGTTGTTGTTGGGCCGTTTGTTGTAGTTGCGATTGATGTTGCGATTGTTGGGATAATTGTTGCGATTATTGTTGTAATTGCTGTTGTTGTTGTATTGGTGATTCTTATCACCGTTTTCCTCCCACTTTCTTTTGACTTGCTTCACATTGGCCTCTTCAGCAGTCTGTTCTTTAATTCTTTCTTCAATCTGGTTCACTAGTTTGTGAGCCATTCTACATGCCTGTTGTATGGAGGCGGGCTCGTGTGAACTTATATCTTCTTGGATTCTTTCCGGTAATCCTTTCACAAACGCGTCGATCTTCTCTTCCTCATCTTCGAATGCTCCCGGACACAATAGGCACAATTCTGTGAATCGTCTTTCGTACGTGGTAATATCAAATCCTTGGGTTCGTAACCCTCTAAGTTCTGTCTTGAGCTTATTGACCTCGGTTCTGGGACGGTACTTCTCGTTCATCAAGTGCTTGAATGCTGACCACGGTAGTGCGTACGCATCGTCTTGTCCCACTTGCTCTAGATAGGTATTCCACCATGTTAACGCAGAACCTGTGAAGGTATGCGTAGCGTACTTCACTTTGTCCTCTTCAGTACACTTACTTATGGCAAACACCGATTCGACCTTCTCGGTCCACCGTTTCAATCCGATCGGTCCTTCGGTTCCATCAAATTCCAAAGGTTTGCAGGCAGTGAATTCTTTGTAGGTGCATCCTACACGATTTCCTGTACTGCTATGAAATGTCCCGTTCTTATTGATTAAAAACGTTCCATATTAATTGATTTCGTTGCTAGGTTTTGACCTCTATATGAGACGTTTTTCAAAGACTGCATTCAATTTAAAACAAACCATAACCTTTATTTCATCAATAAAGGTTTAAAAAGCTTTACGTAGATTATCAAATAATGATAATCTAAAATATCTTGTTTACACACGACCATTACATAATGGTTTACAATACAAATATGTTACAACAAAATAAGTTTCTTGAATGCAGTTTTTACACAATATCATACAAGCATGGACTCCAAATCTCGTCCTTATTTAAGTATGCGACAGCGGAAGCTCTTAATAATCACCTAAGAATAAACATGCTTAAAACGTCAACAAAAATATTGGTGAGTTATAGGTTTAACCTATATATATCAAATCATAATAATAGACCACAAGATTTCATATTTCAATACACATCCCATACATAGAGATAAAAATCATTCATATGGTGAACACCTGGTAACCGACATTAACAAGATGCATATATAAGAATATCCCCATCATTCCGGGACACCCTTCGGATATGATATAAATTTCGAAGTACTATAGCATCCGGTACTTTGGATGGGGTTTGTTAGGCCCAATAGATCTATCTTTAGGATTCGCGTCAATTAGGGTGTCTGTTCCCTAATTCTTAGATTACCAGACTTAATAAAAAGGGGCATATTCGATTTCGATAATTCAACCATAGAATGTAGTTTCACTTACTTGTGTCTATTTTGTAAATCATTTATAAAACCTGCATGTATTCTCATCCCAAAAATATTAGATTTTAAAAGTGGGACTATAACTCACTTTCACAGATTTTTACTTCATCGGGAAGTAAGACTTGGCCACTGGTTGATTCACGAACCTATAACAATATATACATATATATCAAAGTATGTTCAAAATATATTTACAACACTTTTAATATATTTTGATGTTTTAAGTTTATTAAGTCAGCTGTCCTTGTTAGTAACCTACAACTAGTTGTCCACAGTTAGATGTACAGAAATAAATCGATAAATATTATCTTGAATCAATCCACGACCCAGTGTATACGTATCTCAGTATTGATCACAACTCAAACTATATATATTTTGGAATCAACCTCAACCCTGTATAGCTAACTCCAACATTCACATATAGAGTGTCTATGGTTGTTCCGAAATATATATAGATGTGTCGAAATGATAGGTCGAAACATTGTATACGTGTCTATGGTATCTCAAGATTACATAATATACAATACAAGTTGATTAAGTTATGGTTGGAATAGATTTGTTACCAATTTTCACGTAGCTAAAATGAGAAAAATTATCCAATCTTGTTTTACCCATAACTTCTTCATTTTAAATCCGTTTTGAGTGAATCAAATTGCTATGGTTTCATATTGAACTCTATTTTATGAATCTAAACATAAAAAGTATAGGTTTATAGTCGGAAAAATAAGTTACAAGTCGTTTTTGTAAAGGTAGTCATTTCAGTCGAAAGAACGACGTCTAGATGACCATTTTAGAAAACATACTTCCACTTTGAGTTTAACCATAATTTTTGGATATAGTTTCATGTTTATAATAAAAATAATTTTCTCAGAATAACAACTTTTAAATCAAAGTTTATCATAGTTTTTAATTAACTAACCCAAAACAGCCCGCGGTGTTACTACGACGGCGTAAATCCGGTTTTACGGTATTTTTCGTGTTTCCAGGTTTCAAATCATTAAGTTAGCATATCATATAGATATATAACATGTATTTAGTTGATTTTAAAAGTCAAGTTAGAAGGATTAACTTTTATTTGCGAACAAGTTTAGAATTAACTAAACTATGTTCTAGTGATTACAAGTTTAAACCTTCGAATAAGATAGCTTTATATGTATGAATCGAATGATGTTATGAACATCATTACTACCTTAAGTTCCTTGGATAAACCTACTGGAAAAGAGAAAAATGGATCTAGCTTCAACGGATCCTTGGATGGCTCGAAGTTCTTGAAGCAGAATCATGACACGAAAACAAGTTCAAGTAAGATCATCACTTGAAATAAGATTGTTATAGTTATAGAAATTGAACCAAAGTTTGAATATGATTATTACCTTGTATTAGAATGATAACCTACTGTAAGAAACAAAGATTTCTTGAGGTTGGATGATCACCTTACAAGATTGGAAGTGAGCTAGCAAACTTGAAAGTATTCTTGATTTTATGAAACTAGAACATTTGGAATTTATGAAGAACACTTAGAACTTGAAGATAGAACTTGAGAGAGATCAATTAGATGAAGAAAATTGAAGAATGAAAGTGTTTGTAGGTGTTTTTGGTCGTTGGTGTATGGATTAGATATAAAGGATATGTAATTTTGTTTTCATGTAAATAAGTCATGAATGATTACTCATATTTTTGTAATTTTATGAAATATTTCATGCTAGTTGCCAAATGATGGTTCCCACATGTGTTAGGTGACTCACATGGGCTGCTAAGAGCTGATCATTGGAGTGTATATACCAATAGTACATACATCTAAAAGCTGTGTATTGTACGAGTACGAATACGGGTGCATACGAGTAGAATTGTTAATGAAACTGAATGAGGATGTAATTGTAAGCATTTTTGTTAAGTAGAAGTATTTTGATAAGTGTATTGAAGTCTTTCAAAAGTGTATAAATACATATTAAAACACTACATGTATATACATTTTAACTGAGTCGTTAAGTCATCGTTAGTCGTTACATGTAAGTGTTGTTTTGAAACCTTTAGGTTAACGATCTTGTTAAATGTTGTTAACCCAATGTTTATAATATCAAATGAGATTTTAAATTATTATATTATCATGATATTATCATGTATGAATATCTCTTAATATGATATATATACATTAAATGTCTTTACAACGATAATCGTTACATATATGTCTCGTTTAAAAATCATTAAGTTAGTAGTCTTGTTTTTACATATGTAGTTCATTGTTAATATACTTAATGATATGTTTACTTATCATAGTATCATGTTAACTATATATATATCCATATATATGTCATCATATAGTTTTTACAAGTTTTAACGTTCGTGAATCACCGGTCAGCTTGGGTGGTCAATTGTCTATATGAAACATATTTCAATTAATCAAGTCTTAACAAGTTTGATTGCTTAACATGTTGGAAGCATTTAATCATGTAAATATCAATCTCAATTAATATATATAAACATGGAAAACTTCGGGTCACTACAGTACCTACCCGTTAAATAAATTTCGTCCCGAAATTTTAAGCTGTTGAAGGTGTTGACGAATCTTCTGGAAATAGATGCGGGTATTTCTTCTTCATCTGATCTTCACGCTCCCAGGTGAACTCGGGTCCTCTACGAGCATTCCATCGAACCTTAACAATTGGTATCTTGTTTTGCTTAAGTCTTTTAACCTCACGATCCATTATTTCGACGGGTTCTTCGATGAATTGAAGTTTTTCGTTGATTTGGATTTCATCTAACGGAATAGTGAGATCTTCTTTAGCAAAACATTTCTTCAAATTCGAGACATGGAAAGTGTTATGTACATCCGCGAGTTGTTGAGGTAACTCAAGTCGGTAAGCTACTGGTCCGACACGATCAATAATCTTGAATGGTCCAATATACCTTGGATTTAATTTCCCTCGTTTACCAAATCGAACAACGCCTTTCCAAGGTGCAACTTTAAGCATGACCATCTCTCCAATTTCAAATTCTATATCTTTTCATTTAATGTCAGCGTAGCTCTTTTGTCGACTTTGGGCGGTTTTCAACCGTTGTTGAATTTGGATGATCTTCTCGGTAGTTTCTTGTATAATCTCCGGACCCGTAATCTGTCTATCCCCCACTTCACTCCAACAAATCGGAGACCTGCACTTTCTACCATAAAGTGCTTCAAACGGCGCCATCTCAATGCTTGAATGGTACTTATTGTTGTAGGAAAATTCTGCTAACGGTAGATGTCGATCCCAACTGTTTCCGAAATCAATAACACATGCTCGTAGCATGTCTTCAAGCGTTTGTATCGTCCTTTTGCTCTGCCCATCAGTTTGTGGATGATAGGCAGTACTCATGTCTAGACGAGTTCCTAATGCTTGCTGTAATGTCTGCCAGAATCTTGAAATAAATCTGCCATCCCTATCAGAGATAATAGAGATTGGTATTCCATGTCTGGAGACGACTTCCTTCAAATACAGTCGTGCTAACTTCTCCATCTTGTCATCTTCTCTTATTGGTAGGAAGTGTGCTGATTTGGTGAGACGATCAACTATTACCCAAATAGTATCAAAACCACTTGCAGTCCTTGGCAATTTAGTGATGAAATCCATGGTAATGTTTTCCCATTTCAATTCCGGGATTTCGGGTTGTTGAAGTAGACCTGATGGTTTCTGATGCTCAGCTTTGACCTTAGAACACGTCAAACATTCTCCTACGTATTTAGCAACATCGGCTTTCATACCCGGCCACCAAAAATGTTTCTTGAGATCCTTGTACATCTTCCCCGTTCCAGGATGTATTGAGTATCTGGTTTTATGAGCTTCTCTAAGTACCATTTCTCTCATATCTCCAAATTTTGGTACCCAAATCCTTTCAGCCCTATACCGGGTTCCGTCTTCCCGAATATTAAGATGCTTCTCCGATCCTTTGGGTATTTCATCCTTTAAATTTCCCTCTTTTAAAACTCCTTGTTGCGCCTCCTTTATTTGAGTAGTAAGGTTATTATGAATCATTATATTCATAGATTTTACTCGAATGGGTTCTCTGTCCTTCCTGCTCAAGGCATCGGCTACCACATTTGCCTTCCCCGGGTGGTAACGAATCTCAAAGTCGTAATCATTCAATAATTCAATCCACCTACGCTGCCTCATATTCAGTTGTTTCTGATTAAATATGTGTTGAAGACTTTTGTGGTCGGTATATATAATACTTTTGACCCCATATAAGTAGTGCCTCCAAGTCTTTAATGCAAAAACAACCGCGCCTAATTCCAAATCATGCGTCGTATAATTTTGTTCGTGAATCTTCAATTGTCTAGACGCATAAGCAATCACCTTCGTTCGTTGCATTAATACACAACCGAGACCTTGCTTTGATGCATCACAATAAATCACAAAATCATCATTCCCTTCAGGCAATGACAATATAGGTGCCGTAGTTAGCTTTTTCTTCAATAACTGAAACGCTTTCTCTTGTTCATCATTCCATTCAAATTTCTTCCCTTTATGCGTTAATGCAGTCAAGGGTTTTGCTATTCTGGAAAAGTCTTGGATGAACCTTCTGTAGTAACCAGCTAGTCCCAAAAACTGGCGTATGTATTTCGGAGTTTTCGGGGTTTCCCACTTTTCAACAGTTTCTATCTTTGCTGGATCTACCTTAATACCTTCTTTGTTCACTATGTGACCGAGGAATTGAACTTCTTCCAACCAAAATGCACACTTTGAAAACTTAGCGTACAATTCTTCCTTCCTCAATACTTCTAACACCTTTCTCAAATGTTCACCGTGTTCTTGGTCATTCTTTGAGTAAATAAGTATGTCATCAATGAAAACAATGACAAACTTGTCAAGGTATGGTCCACACACTCGGTTCATAAGGTCCATGAACACAGCTGGTGCATTAGTTAAACCAAACGGCATGACCATAAACTCGTAATGACCGTAACGTGTTCTGAAAGCAGTCTTTGGAATATCATCTTCTTTCACCCGCATTTGATGATAGCCGGAACGTAAGTCAATCTTTGAATAAACAGACGAGCCTTGTAGTTGATCAAATAAGTCATCGATTCTTGGTAGTGGGTAGCGGTTCTTGATGGTAAGTTTGTTCAACTCTCGGTAGTCGATACACAACCTGAATGTACCATCTTTCTTCTTGACAAACAAAACAGGAGCTCCCCACGGTGATGTGCTTGGTCGAATGAAACCACGCTCTAAAAGTTCTTGTAATTGGCTTTGCAGTTCTTTCATCTCGCTGGGTGCGAGTCTGTAAGGAGCACGAGCTATTGGTGCAGCTCCTGGTACAAGATCTATTTGAAATTCAACGGATCGATGTGGGGGTAATCCCGGTAATTCTTTCGGAAATACATCAGGAAATTCTTTTGCGACGGGAACATCATTGATGCTCTTTTCTTCAGTTTGTACTTTCTTGACGTGTGCTAGAACAGCATAGCAACCTTTTCTTATTAGTTTTTGTGCCTTCAAATTACTAATAAGATGTAGCTTCGTGTTGCCCTTTTCTCCGTACACCATTAAGGGTTTTCCTTTTTCTCGTATAATGCGAATTGCATTTTTGTAACAAACGATCTCCGCTTTCACTTCTTTCAACCAGTCCATACCGATTATCACATCAAAACTCCCTAACTCTACTGGTATCAAATCAATCTTAAATGTTTCGCTAACCAGTTTAATTTCTCGATTCCGACATATATTATCTGCTGAAATTAATTTACCATTTGCTAATTCGAGTAAAAATTTACTATCCAAAGGCGTCAATGGACAACTTAATTTAGCACAAAAATCTCTACTCATATAGCTTCTATCCGCACCCGAATCAAATAAAACGTAAGCAGATTTATTGTCAATAAGAAACGTACCCGTAACAAGCTCCGGGTCTTCCTGTGCCTCTGCCGCATTAATATTGAAAACTCTTCCACGGCCTTGTCCATTCGTGTTCTCCTGGTTCGGGCAATTTCTAATAATGTGGCCCGGTTTTCCACATTTATAACAAACTACATTGGCATAACTTGCTCCGACACTACTTGCTCCGCCATTACTCGTTCTGACACCATTTGTTCCTTTCGTTCTATTAACCCCTGGTCCGTAGACCTCACACTTCGCCGCGCTATGACCATTTCTTTTACACTTGTTGCAAAATTTGGTGCAGAACCCCGAGTGATTCTTTTCACACCTTTGGCATAGCTGCTTCTGATTGTTGTTGTTGTTGCGGTTATTATTGTTGTTGGGATGATTGTTGTAGTTGCTGTTGTTGTTGTTGTTGTTGTTGTTGTTGGGCCGTTTGTTGTAGTTGCGATTGATGTTGCGATTGTTGGGATAATTGTTGCGATTATTGTTGTAATTGCTGTTGTTGTTGTATTGGTGATTCTTATCACCGTTTTCCTCCCACTTTCTTTTGACTTGCTTCACATTGGCCTCTTCAGCAGTCTGTTCTTTAATTCTTTCTTCAATCTGGTTCACGAGTTTGTGAGCCATTCTACATGCTGTTGTATGGAGGCGGGCTCGTGTGAACTTATATCTTCTTGGATTCTTTCCGGTAATCCTTTCACAAACGCGTCGATCTTCTCTTCCTCATCTTCGAATGCTCCCGGACACAATAGGCACAATTCTGTGAATCGTCTTTCGTACGTGGTAATATCAAATCCGTGGGTTCGTAACCCTCTAAGTTCTGTCTTGAGCTTATTGACCTCGGTTCTGGGACGGTACTTCTCGTTCATCAAGTGCTTGAATGCTGACCACGGTAGTGCGTACGCATCGTCTTGTCCCACTTGCTCTAGATAGGTATTCCACCATGTTAACGCAGAACCTGTGAAGGTATGCGTAGCGTACTTCACTTTGTCCTCTTTAGTACACTTACTTATGGCAAACACCAATTCGACCTTCTCGGTCTACCGTTTCAATCCGATCGGTCCTTCGGTTCCATCAAATTCCAAAGGTTTGCAGGCAGTGAATTCTTTGTAGGTGCATCCTACACGATTTCCTGTACTGCTAGATCCAAGGTTATTGTTGGTATGTAGCGCAGCCTGTACTGCGGCTATGTTTGAAGCTAGAAAAGTACGGAATTCCTCTTCATTCATATTCACGGTGTGTCAAGTAGTCGGTGCCATTTCCTTCAAAATAGTCAAATGGAACAAGTTAATCATACAGAATATTAAGAGTAGTTAATAGTATTTCGTAGCATAATATGAACTCATTTATAAAAGCTTTTTCTTCATATTAGCATTTTATAAGTTTAAATTCGGGTAGTACCTACCCGTTAAGTTCATACTTAGTAGCTAATATACAATTCAACTACTACAATTCTATATGAAAAACTGATTATAATAATATTTCGCGTTCAAACTTTTACACAACATTTTACAAACTTACAATACCGCTTATTTTACATATAGCATGAAATATAGCACACAATAAATTTGATACAAGATGGTTGTGAAGATAATTCTAGCTAGTACACAAGTCGTTCAGCAAAGGCAATAAAGACACGTAATTCATACGTCCAGAAACAAGTCATGCATTCTGGTTTTACTAGGACTATTTCCCATCCTTGGTCTTGTGGAACATAACCGTTATGGCCGTTGATAAGACAGCGTGTTGCAACGTCGTCAAAGGGACGAGGGTTACGTAATGTCCAACAGTCCCGTAACAATCTAAAAACCTCATTTCTTACCCTAATTACCGACTCCGTCACTTGTGGAAACGTTTTGTTTAATAGCTGTAGCCCGATGTTCTTTTTCTCACTTTGGTGAGAAGCGAACATTACTAACCCGTAAGCATAGCATGCTTCTTTATGTTGCATGTTAGCCGCTTTTTCTAAATCATGAAGTCCTATATTCGGATACATTGAGTCAAAATAATTTCTTAACCCGTTGCGTAAAATAGCATTTGGGTTCCCCGCAATATATGCGTCAAAGTAAACACATCGTAACTTATGGGTTTCCCAATGTGATATCCCCCATCTTTCAAACGAAAGTCTCTTATAAACCAAGACATTCTTGGAACGTTCTTCGAATATCTTACAAATTGATCTCGCCTTAAATAGTTGTGCCGAGGAATTCTGACCGACTCTAGACAAGATTTCATCAATCATGTCTCCGGGTAGGTCTCTTAAAATATTGGGTTGTCTATCCATTTTGTGTTTTTAAACTGTAAAATAGACAAGAGTTAGATTCATAAAAAAATACTTATTAATACAAGCAATTTTTACATATATCATAAAGCATAAGCACACTATATTACATATATTACACCACACGAATACAACTATCTTATTCCGACTCGCTCGTTTCTTCTTCTTCGGTTTTGGTTCGTTTTGCCAAGTTTCTAGGGATATATGATGTTCCCCTAATACGAGCCGTCGTGATCCACATTGGTTTAGAAAAACCTGGTGGTTTAGAGGTTCCCGGGTCATTGTTACAACTTAAGGACTTCGGGGGTTGACGATACATATAAAGTTCATCGGGATTGGAATTAGATTTCTCTATTTTATGCCCTTTCCCTTATTATTTTCTTTTGCCTTTTTAAATTCAGTTGGGGTAATTTCTATAACATCATCGGAATTCTCGTCGGAATCCGATTCATCGGAGAATTGGTAATCCTCCCAATATTTTGCTTCCTTGGCGGAAACACCATTGACCATAATTAACCTTGGTCGGTTGGTTGAGGATTTTCTTTTACTTAACCGTTTTATTATTTCCCCCACCGGTTCTATTTCTTCATCCGGTTCCGATTCTTCTTCCGGTTCCGATTCTTCTTCCGGTTCCGATTCTTCTTCCGGTTCCGACTCTTCTTCCGGTTCCTCTTCGGGAACTTGTGAATCAGTCCACGAATCATTCCAATTTACATTTAACTCTTCATTATTATTAGGTGAGTCAATGGGACTTGTTCTAGAGGTAGACATCTATCACATAATATCAAACGCGTTAAGAGATTAATATATCACATAATATTCACATGTTAAAAATATATAGTTTCCAACAAAATTTGTTAAGCAATCATTTTTCAAGTAAACACGGTCGAAGTCCAGACTCACTAATGCATCCTAACAAACTCGATAAGACACACTAATGCAAAATTCTGGTTCTCTAAGACCAACGCTCGGATACCAACTGAAATGTCCCGTTCTTATTGATTAAAAACGTTCCATATTAATTGATTTCGTTGCGAGGTTTTGACCTCTATATGAGACGTTTTTCAAAGACTGCATTCAATTTAAAACAAACCATAACCTTTATTTCATCAATAAAGGTTTAAAAAGCTTTACGTAGATTATCAAATAATGATAATCTAAAATATCCTGTTTACACACGACCATTACATAATGGTTTACAATACAAATATGTTACAACAAAATAAGTTTCTTGAATGCAGTTTTTACACAATATCATACAAGCATGGACTCCAAATCTCGTCCTTATTTAAGTATGCGACAGCGGAAGCTCTTAATAATCACCTGAGAATAAACATGCTTAAAACGTCAACAAAAATGTTGGTGAGTTATAGGTTTAACCTATATATATCAAATCATAATAATAGACCACAAGATTTCATATTTCAATACACATCCCATACATAGAGATAAAAATCATTCATATGGTGAACACCTGGTAACCGACATTAACAAGATGCATATATAAGAATATCCCCATCATTCCGGGACACCCTTCGGATATGATATAAATTTCGAAGTACTATAGCATCCGGTACTTTGGATGGGGTTTGTTAGGCCCAATAGATCTATCTTTAGGATTCGCGTCAATTAGGGTGTCTGTTCCCTAATTCTTAGATTACCAGACTTAATAAAAAGGGGCATATTCGATTTCGATAATTCAACCATAGAATGTAGTTTCACGTACTTGTGTCTATTTTGTAAATCATTTATAAAACCTGCATGTATTCTCATCCCAAAAATATTAGATTTTAAAAGTGGGACTATAACTCACTTTCACAGATTTTTACTTCGTCGGGAAGTAAGACTTGGCCACTGGTTGATTCACGAACCTATAACAATATATACATATATATCAAAGTATGTTCAAAATATATTTACAACACTTTTAATATATTTTGATGTTTTAAGTTTATTAAGTCAGCTGTCCTTGTTAGTAACCTACAACTAGTTGTCCACAGTTAGATGTACAGAAATAAATCGATAAATATTATCTTGAATCAATCCACGACCCAGTGTATACGTATCTCAGTATTGATCACAACTCAAACTATATATATTTTGGAATCAACCTCAACCCTGTATAGCTAACTCCAACATTCACATATAGAGTGTCTATGGTTGTTCCGAAATATATATAGATGTGTCGACATGATAGGTCGAAACATTGTATACGTGTCTATGGTATCTCAAGATTACATAATATACGATACAAGTTGATTAAGTTATGGTTGGAATAGATTTGTTACCAATTTTCACGTAGCTAAAATGAGAAAAATTATCCAATCTTGTTTTACCCATAACTTCTTCATTTTAAATCCGTTTTGAGTGAATCAAATTGCTATGGTTTCATATTGAACTCTATTTTATGAATCTAAACAGAAAAAGTATAGGTTTATAGTCAGAAAAATAAGATTCAAGTCGTTTTTGTAAAGGTAGTCATTTCAGTCGAAAGAACGACGTCTAGATGACCATTTTAGAAAACATACTTCCACTTTGAGTTTAACCATAATTTTTGGATATAGTTTCATGTTCATAATAAAAATCATTTTCTCAGAATAACAACTTTTAAATCAAAGTTTATCATAGTTTTTAATTAACTAACCCAAAACAGCCCGCGGTGTTACTACGACGGCGTAAATCCGGTTTTACGGTGTTTTTCGTGTTTCCAGGTTTTAAATCATTAAGTTAGCATATCATATAGATATATAACATGTGTTTAGTTGATTTTAAAAGTCAAGTTAGAAGGATTAACTTTTATTTGCGAACAAGTTTAGAATTAACTAAACTATGTTCTAGTGATTACAAGTTTAAACCTTCGAATAAGATAGCTTTATATGTATGAATCGAATGATGTTATGAACATCATTACTACCTTAAGTTCCTTGGATAAACCTACTGGAAAAGAGAAAAATGGATCTAGCTTCAACGGATCCTTGGATGGCTCGAAGTTCTTGAAGCAGAATCATGACACGAAAACAAGTTCAAGTAAGATCATCACTTGAAATAAGATTGTTATAGTTATAGAAATTGAACCAAAGTTTAAATATGATTATTACCTTGTATTAGAATGATAACCTACTGTAAGAAACAAAGATTTCTTGAGGTTGGATGATCACCTTACAAGATTGGAAGTGAGCTAGCAAACTTGAAAGTATTCTTGATTTTATGAAACTAGAACTTTTGGAATTTATGAAGAACACTTAGAACTTGAAGATAGAACTTGAGAGAGATCAATTAGATGAAGAAAATTGAAGAATGAAAGTGTTTGTAGGTGTTTTTGGTCGTTGGTGTATGGATTAGATATAAAGGATATGTAATTTTGTTTTCATGTAAATAAGTCATGAATGATTACTCATATTTTTGTAATTTTATGAGATATTTCATGCTAGTTGCCAAATGATGGTTCCTACATGTGTTAGGAGACTCACATGGGCTGCTAAGAGCTGATCATTGGAGTGTATATACCAATAGTACATACATCTAAAAGCTGTGTATTGTACGAGTACGAATACGGGTGCATACGAGTAGAATTGTTAATGAAACTGAATGAGGATGTAATTGTAAGCATTTTTGTTAAGTAGAAGTATTTTGATAAGTGTATTGAAGTCTTTCAAAAGTGTATAAATACATATTAAAACACTACATGTATATACATTTTAACTGAGTCGTTAAGTCATCGTTAGTCGTTACATGTAAGTGTTGTTTTGAAACCTTTAGGTTAACGATCTTGTTAAATGTTGTTAACCCAATGTTTATAATATCAAATGAGATTTTAAATTATTATATTATCATGATATTATCATGTATGAATATCTCTTAATATGATATATATACATTAAATGTCTTTACAACGATAATCGTTACATATATGTCTTGTTTAAAAATCATTAAGTTAGTAGTCTTGTTTTTACATATGTAGTTCATTGTTAATATACTTAATGATATGTTTACTTATCATAGTATCATGTTAACTATATATATATCCATATATATGTCATCATATAGTTTTTACAAGTTTTAACGTTCGTGAATCACCGGTCAGCTTGGGTGGTCAATTGTCTATATGAAACATATTTCAATTAATCAAGTCTTAACAAGTTTGATTGCTTAACATGTTGGAAGCATTTAATCATGTAAATATCAATCTCAATTAATATATATAAACATGGAAAACTTCGGGTCACTACATGCTAGATCCAAGGTTATTGTTGGTATGTAGCGCAGCCTGTACTGCGGCTATGTTTGAAGCTAGAAAAGTACGGAATTCCTCTTCATTCATATTCACGGTGTGTCGAGTTGTCGGTGCCATTTCCTTCAAAATAGTCAAATGGAACAAGTTAATCATACAGAATATTAAGAGTAGTTAATAGTATTTCGTAGCATAATATGAACTCATTTATAAAAGCTTTTTCTTCATATTAGCGTTTTATAAGTTTAAATTCGGGTAGTACCTACCCGTTAAGTTCATACTTAGTGGCTAATATACAATTCAACTACTACAATTCTATATGAAAAAATGATTATAATAATATTTCGCGTTCAAACTTTTACACAATATTTTACAAACTTACAATACCGCTTATTTTACATATAGCATGAAATATAGCACACAATAAATTTGATACAAGATGGTTGTGAAGATAATTCTAGCTAGTACACAAGTCGTTCAGCAAAGGCAATAAAGACACGTAATTCATACGTCCAGAAACAAGTCATGCATTTTGGTTTTACTAGGATTACTTCCCATCCTTGGTCTTGTGGAACATAACCGTTATGGCCGTTGATAAGACAGCGTGTTGTAACGTCGTCAAAGGGACGAGGGTTACGTAATGTCCAACAGTCCCGTAACAATCTAAAAACCTCATTTCTTACCCCAATTACCGACTCCGTCACTTGTGAGAATGTTTTGTTTAATAGTTGTAGCCCGATGTTCTTGTTCTCACTTTGGTGAGAAGCGAACATTACTAATCCGTAAGCATAACATGCTTCTTTATGTTGCATGTTAGCCGCTTTTTCTAAATCACGAAGTCCAATATTCGGATATATTGAGTCAAAATAATTTCTTAACCCATTGCGTAAAATAGCATTTGGGTTCCCCGCAATATATGCGTCAAAGTAAACACATCGTAACTTATGGATTTCCCAATGTAATATCCCCCATCTTTCGAACGAAAGCCTTTTATAAACCAAGGCATTCTTGGAACGTTCTTCGAATGTCTTACAAACTGATCTCGCCTTAAATAGTTGTGCCGAAGAATTCTGACCGACTCTAGACAATATTTCATCAATCATGTCTCTGGGTAGGTCTCTTAAAATATTGGGTTGTCTATCCATTTTGTGTTTTTATACTGTAAAATAGACAAGAGTTAGATTCATAAAAAAAAAATACTTATTAATACAAGCAATTTTTACATATATCATAAAGCATAAGCACACTATATTACATATATTACACCACACGAATACAACTATCTTATTCCGACTCGCTTGTTTCTTCTTCTTCGGTTTTGGTTCGTTTTGCCAAGTTTCTAGGGATATATGATGTTCCCCTAATACGAGCCGTTGTTTTCCACATTGGTTTAGAAAAACCTGGTGGTTTAGAGGTTCCCGGGTCATTGTTACAACTTAAGGACTTCGGGGGTTGACGATACATATAAAGTTCATCGGGGTTGGAATTAGATTTCTCTATTTTTATGCCCTTTCCCTTATTATTTTCTTTTGCCTTTTTAAATTCAGTTGGGGTTATTTCTATAACATCATCGGAATTCTCGTCGGAATCCGATTCATCGGAGAATTGGTAATCCTCCCAATATTTTGCTTCCTTGGCGGAAACACCATTGACCATAATTAACCTTGGTCGGTTGGTTGAGGATTTTCTTTTACTTAACCATTTTATTATTTCCCCCACCGGTTCTATTTCTTCATCCGGTTCCGATTCTTCTTCCGGTTTCGATTCTTCTTCCGGTTCCGACTCTTCTTCCGGTTCCTCTTCGGGAACTTGTGAATCAGTCCACGAATCATTCCAATTTACATTTGACTCTTCATTATTATTAGGTGAGTCAATGGGACTTGTTCTAGAGGTAGACATTTATCACATAATATCAAACGCGTTAAGAGATTAATATATCACATAATATTCACATGTTAAAAATATATAGTTCCAACAAAATTTGTTAAGCAATCATTTTTCAAGTAAACACGGTCGAAGTCCAGACTCACTATTGCATCCTAACAAACTCGATAAGACACACTAATGCAAAATTCTGGTTCTCTAAGACCAACGCTCGGATACCAACTGAAATGTCCCGTCCTTATTGATTAAAAACGTTCCATATTAATTGATTTCGTTGCGAGGTTTTGACCTCTATATGAGACGTTTTTCAAAGACTGCATTCATTTTAAAACAAACCATAACCTTTATTTCATCAATAAAGGTTTAAAAAGCTTTACGTAGATTATCAAATAATGATAATCTAAAATATCCTGTTTACACACGACCATTACATAATGGTTTACAATACAAATATGTTACAACAAAATAAGTTTCTTGAATGCAGTTTTTACACAATATCATACAAGCATGGACTCTAAATCTCGTCCTTATTTAAGTATGCGATAGCGGAAGCTCTTAATAATCACCTGAGAATAAACATGCTTAAAACGTCAACAAAAATGTTGGTGAGTTATAGGTTTAACCTATATATATCAAATCATAATAATAGACCACAAGATTTCATATTTCAATACACATCCCATACATAGAGATAAAAATCATTCATATGGTGAACACCTGGTAACCGACATTAACAAGATGCATATATAAGAATATCCCCATCATTCCGGGACACCCTTCGGATATGATATAAATTTCGAAGTACTAAAGCATCCGGTACTTTGGATGGGACTTGTTGGGCTCGATAGATCTATCTTTAGGATTCGCGTCAATTAGGGTGTCTGTTCCCTAATTATTAGATTACCAGACTTAATAAAAAGGGGCATATTCGATTTCGATAATTCAACCATAGAATGTAGTTTCACGTACTTGTGTCTATTTTGTAAATCATTTATAAAACCTGCATGTATTCTCATCCCAAAAATATTAGATTTTAAAAGTGGGACTATAACTCACTTTCACATATTTTTACTTCGTCGGGAAGTAAGACTTGGCCACTGGTTGATTCACGAACCTATAACAATATATACATA
Source organism: Rutidosis leptorrhynchoides (assembly GCF_046630445.1). Classification (NCBI taxonomy): domain Eukaryota; kingdom Viridiplantae; phylum Streptophyta; class Magnoliopsida; order Asterales; family Asteraceae; genus Rutidosis; species Rutidosis leptorrhynchoides. The sequence goes on from NC_092336.1 coordinate 521,104,632, forward strand.
TATATCAAAGTATGTTCAAAATATATTTACAACACTTTTAATATATTTTGATGTTTTAAGTTTATTAAGTCAGCTGTCCTCGTTAGTAACCTACAACTAGTTGTCCACAGTTAGATGTACAGAAATAAATCGATAAATATTATCTTGAATCAATCCATGACCCAGTGTATACGTATCTCAGTATTGATCACAACTCAAACTATATATATTTTGGAATCAACCTCAACCCTGTATAGCTAACTCCAACATTCACATATAGAGTGTCTATGGTTGTTCCGAAATATATATAGATGTGTCGACATGATAGGTCGAAACATTGTATACGTGTCTATGGTATCTCAAGATTACATAATATACAATACAAGTTGATTAAGTTATGGTTGGAATAGATTTGTTACCAATTTTCACGTAGCTAAAATGAGAAAAATTATCCAATCTTGTTTTACACATAACTTCTTCATTTTAAATCCGTTTTGAGTGAATCAAATTGATATGGTTTCATATTGAACTCTATTTTATGAATTTAAACAGAAAAAGTATAGGTTTATAGTCGGAAAAATAAGTTACAAGTCGTTTTTGTAAAGGTAGTCATTTCAGTCGAAAGAACGACGTCTAGATGACCATTTAAGAAAACATACTTCCACTTTGAGTTTAACCATAATTTTTGGATATAGTTTCATGTTCATAATAAAAATCATTTTCTCAGAATAACAACTTTTAAATCAAAGTTTATCATAGTTTTTAATTAACTAACCCAAAACAGCCCGCGGTGTTACTACGACGGCGTAAATCCGGTTTTACGGTGTTTTTCGTGTTTCCAGGTTTTAAATCATTAAGTTAGCATATCATATAGATATAGAACATGTGTTTAGTTGATTTTAAAAGTCAAGTTAGAAGGATTAACTTTTGTTTGCGAACAAGTTTAGAATTAACTAAACTATGTTCTAGTGATTACAAGTTTAAACCTTCGAATAAGATAGCTTTATATGTATGAATCGAATGATGTTATGAACATCATTACTACCTTAAGTTCCTTGGATAAACCTACTGGAAAAGAGAAAAATGGATCTAGCTTCAACGGATCCTTGGATGGCTCGAAGTTCTTGAAGCAGAATCATGACACGAAAACAAGTTCAAGTAAGATCATCACTTGAAATAAGATTGTTATAGTTATAGAAATTGAACCAAAGTTTGAATATGATTATTACCTTGTATTAGAATGATAACCTACTGTAAGAAACAAAGATTTCTTGAGGTTGGATGATCACCTTACAAGATTGGAAGTGAGCTAGCAAACTTGAAAGTATTCTTGATTTTATGTAACTAGAACTTGTAGAATATATGAAGAACAGTTAGAACTTGAAGATAGAACTTGAGAGAGATCAACTAGATGAAGAAAATTGAAGAATGAAAGTGTTTGTAGGTGTTTTTGGTCGTTGGTGTATGGATTAGATATAAAGGATATGTAATTTTGTTTTCATGTAAATAAGTCATGAATGATTACTCATATTTTTGTAATTTTATGAGATATTTCATGCTAGTTGTCAAATGATGGTTCCCAAATGTGTTAGGTGACTCACATGGGCTGCTAAAGGCTGATCATTAGAGTGTATATACCAATAGTACATACATCTAAAAGCTGTGTATTGTACGAGTACGAATACGGGTGCATACGAGTAGAATTGTTGATGAAACTGAACGAGGATGTAATTGTAAGCATTTTTGTTAAGTAGAAGTATTTTGATAAGTGTATTGAAGTCTTTCAAAAGTGTATAAATACATATTAAAACACTACATGTATATACATTTTAACTGAGTCGTTAAGTCATCGTTAGTCGTTACATGTAAGTGTTGTTTTGAAACCTTTAGGTTAACGATCTTGTTAAATGTTGTTAACCCAATGTTTATAATATCAAATGAGATTTTAAATTATTATATTATCATGATATTATCATGTATGAATATCTCTTAATATGATATATATACATTAAATGTCTTTACAACGATAATCGTTACATATATGTCTCGTTTAAAAATCATTAAGTTAGTAGTCTTGTTTTTACATATGTAGTTCATTGTTAATATACTTAATGATATGTTTACTTATCATAGTATCATGTTAACTATATATATATATCCATATATATGTCATCATATAGTTTTTACAAGTTTTAACGTTCGTGAATCACCGGTCAACTTGGGTGGTCAATTGTCTATATGATACATATTTCAATTAATCAAGTCTTAACAAGTTTGATTACTTAACATGTTGGAAACATTTAATCATGTAAATATCAATCTCAATTAATATATATAAACATGGAAAAGTTCGGGTCACTACATCGACCGTGTCTGCATGTCAAAAGTTTTGCTTATCATTTCTAGTCAGAAATCATCTGCTTATCATCCATAGGAAATTACCTGCTTATCATTATTAGTCTAGACACGTCTTGCTACATTAATTGCATGAGTTGTGTATAGACAAAATTCGTATCTTAGCGTATCTGCTAAATCATATCTTATCGTATCTGTTACTTTAAACTTTGCCTGACATATCTCGCAAATTCCTCCGTAATCTATGAAATCTTTTGATCTCTATATATAGATATCCTATGTAAATAGAATACCACCCGATAGCCGAAAAATCATTTTATATCGAAAATCCTTTATCCAATCATACGAAATGGAATTGGTCATCACTTCAAGTCACTCGGATTCCAAAATGGAATCTCACTCAAGCTCCGAAAGCAGTGTGACCAGAATGGATCAACCAATCAGTCATCACCTATTCTGGATGAATTGGAGATTGGTTCGTAGCCTCCTCAATCATTGGAAACAAGAAGAAGGCGATCCTTTCCATCCACCACATTGCCCTCTTGGCGAAGAACCTGAAGCACTTACCGGCGAACCTGTTCGAGACACCATTTTCTCTCTCATTTCCAGGGTATCTCGTCACGATTATATACTACATCAAATTCTAGATTTTATTTATCCGCTCGTTCCGACCGACAATCATCCTGGAATAATAGAAGAAGTCAACGAACTTCGCGCTCGGGTAGTGGCTTTGGAGAATATGGTGCAGAGATTACAAACACCAGCAGCAGCACCAGCAGCATAACCAGTACCACCATCATCAACGCCAACAGTACCATTACCACCTCCAACCACAACCGCGTTGTAAACCTCAACTTCACAATCTGTCGCACGAGCATCAACATCATACGCACCATAGATACCAAGGAGTACCAACAACAATTACTGATGAAGTATTAATTCATAACTTCATTGGAGAAACATTCCGCGGCGATTATATAATCTCTAAAGTTTTAGAGATTATCTAATCTAGCCCTAACCATAAATCAGTTAAGCGAACCAAAATGATAGAAGGAAGAGTAGAAACCCTGACAAAAATGGTGTGTGATTAACAAGTTAAACTTGTTTTACCAACAGCATCAACAGTACCGTCAACGTCACCAGCATCGTCAGTACAGTCAACATCAGAATCAACAACACCTATAACATCACAAACTCCGTCAGTTCAAGAATCACTGTGGATATCATTACGAATCAATAACGTGTATATTGTATCAACAAGTTATGAAGAATTAACTCATTCCCTCTGAAGAAATTATATATATATATATATATATATATATATATATATATATATATATATATATATATATATATATATATATATATATATATATATATATATATATATATATATTTTGAAATAAAAAATAAATCTTTCCGCGCTAAGCTATTGTGTGTGAATCTTAACTACTCGGTTAATTCATATTACAAATATGCAATAATGTACGTCCTTCAGCCGCAACTTAACTAGCGTTAACTACAATCTCTGTCGCAATTCAACAAATTCCAATTCATAATAAATTAAGTATATATTTGATTTTACACTTTCATCATTGATGTAACCGAAAGTTTTCAGATTACATCATTCGTACTTTGCGAAGTTCACAAGAATTTAACGAAAACCAACATCACATCTCAACAAATAACGAAGTATTGATTCATAATTTCAATATTATTGAAGAAATACTTATGTAACCTCTAAAACCTTCAAGGAATTATTCAATTCTAGTTCCAACCGTAAATCGAATGAGTTTAATTTAGTATTAACTCATTAAAATCTATGTTACATCTGAGGAGAATATATACATATATATTTTCATAAAGACTGTAATAAAATTCTTATGTACAAAATATTAATTGTGAAAATTTTTTAACGGGTAGGTAATACCCGAGAGATATATATATAAATTCACAATTAATATGTTACATTCTTCGAATCAGATTAAGCAAATTATCAATTATACTTCCTACTTTCACAATAATATACATTCTTTCATAGAAATCAAAACAACCATACTCATTCAAACCCAATTACATATTCTGATTTTAAAATCTCAGAATTCAATTCGAGATATAACTGGTACCATCACTTTTAGATTCCTACATCTTTCAAAGCTATACTTTGACTTCAAAAGTGTGTTAGAACATCAAATGTATACAAACGATTACAATCTATGTTCAAACCCTTCGAAAATCTCTGAAGACACTTCAAATAATGAGCAATCGAGATGATGATCCAACCACATATTACCCATAGTTATGTACTTAAAAAGCTCTCAAAACCAAAGTCATAATTGAACACATATCTGTGTCAGATCTTTTGGCATTTATTAGCCAAAATAACCTTGCAATTCCTTTGCAAAGTAGCAAATTATATCACAGCTCCAGCAAGACAACTTCGATTTTTTCATTTGGAGTAGCCTTATCATAATTTTGATATATGTGATTACCCTTTTGTTACCGGAGAACATTTCATATTCCACTACATTAGCAATAAACTTACCAACAACTTCACTGATCTTGGGCATTCCGAAGAATCTTTATATTTATCGAAACCTCATCATTTACTCATCTGCCTCTTGTAACGAGAATTGCCATACGAATCATTGGGAATTAGCAATCAGTATTTTGAAATCTCACAGCATGTTAACGCCAACAGTTATACATAACGTCTATTTCCAAGGCTTACATACTTCGAATGTGAAGTTTCTGAAAAACACTCTGAACCGCGAACTAGTTCTCGAAATGCTGATGAAGCAACAAAAACTGTAAACGACCTTAGCAGTAAAAAGTTTGATGATAAAGATTAGTGTATTAACAAAGCTCAGAAATAGAGAAGTTTTGGAACTGGAAAACAGATTGAGCAAAGTATGAAGGAGGCTGTGGACAAATCACAAAGACTGAACCTGTCTTTAAAGAATCCAAATGATTTAGTGTCTCCTGAAGTCATTAATGAATACCTTGCTTCTGACACTAAACCCTTACAGACAATATTCTTCATCATCCTCTGATATTAGAAATTCTAAGATATCATCGTATCTTTCATTATAAATATCCTCCATATTTCTGAAGATATTTCCATAACTATTCTGATCTAGAATCATTTATCTCTTTGCGCTATCTGTATTACATCAAAAAGGAAACTGTTTAGTTCCTATACTCTGTAAACCTTTGAGTTTAAAATATGAATGTTTTTGAAGTAGTGTTGGAAACTGAAGCATGAGTTAGTATAATATAATGACACTTGATCAACGTGATTATATTACAGTAATTCATGCTGAGTTTCTAAATGGAACGTGATGATTCACAGATCATAACATCATCATGTGCCATGTTATACGACTCTTGTATTCTATTTAACCTCTAAAATATCAAGAAAATATTTCTTGATGATTCGGCCTTTTCCAAGGTATTCTAGTAATTTGACAAGTCAAGATCGTGCCATCACAATTTCCTCCTAGAACATTAACAATGTTCATTCCGAAATTCATATCTGTGAATTCTGGACCATTACAAGCGGTGCTTAATCGCAAGAAGAAGAAACGAAAGGACAAAACTCCGAAATAGAAATTGGGGTATAAATTGCAGCAAATAAAAGAGAGCATTAATTGTGGATGACAATGATTATAGAAGATAGAAACGGAGACTTTGAAATATAAGGGAAGATATAAAGCCCAACGACAAACCAAAAATTATAAACCATATATATTGATGCATATAGCAATATAAAGACACGGGAGAACTAGAAACACTATAAACCCAAGAGTATAGTAGAAGTAAATAGATTCTTCCGGCGGTAGATGAAAAAGAAGAATGACCGATATGAAAGTTATAAGTATATCGAGAATCAGAACTGGATGGAGCATATTGATGAATACTTTAAAATATGAGTTGAGGGGGAAAGAATAGAAGGTGATGAAACATGATTAGGAACTTAGAAATCAACAGATTTAACTCACACAATGACGGAATAAGTGAATCAAACCCTCTAGTGAATAGGTTAAGCTTTTTGGAATTAATTTAGTCATACCACAACTAAATCAAGTGTGATTAGATCAACACCTAGAGCTATTATTCACCACCTGGGTGATTTGGGTTGAGAGAGAATCAGAGGAGCTCACCAGATCTGAGTGTGTGTAACAAATGAGAGGCTTAACCTAAAATGAAGAACATAAGACTTTATATACCCCTGCTGTTGACTCACCCGTACGATTCATCCATCACACATACGAGTTGGCTTCATCAGCCGTACGGGTGATCACTCACTCGTGTCTTCTCATTTAGGTTGTAATTGTGACTTAGCTCAGCATCAACCGTGCGTATGAGCCTGTCAGCCGTACAAGTGAGGCTTCAATCGGACGTCTGACTAAGTCTAACATAGTCAAACATTCAAATCTCGTTCCTGCAGTTGCTGTAACCACATACAAACACGGATAGGATAATAACGAACGATCATGGTGGCCTGTAAACTGTTGTACCTGCAATGGACGTGGGTAGATGTCTAGGGACTTGCATAAAATGCATCAACAGAAGGTGTGAGTTGTAAGAAAACGAAGGAGGTGAATTTATAAGAAAATCTCTGACAGAACAATTAAAATGGATGATCGCATTTAAAGCGGATCCTAATTCCTTTTGTTACCGGAGAATCAAATCTTATTACAAAGATTTTCTTCAAATCCCTTGAAATCTGGAAATCAATCATATCTACGTCAAATGATAAGATGAATCTACACTTACTCATTTCACTCTTCTATGTTAGCTTCATTCGTACTCTTCATAAAAATGGATTGTTTCTCCAAATTATTCGCTGATGATAAGACTCTAATTTTCAGCCTGTATGCATCATGAAAACATACTTATTATCATTCACGACCTTTCCACTCAAATTTCGGGACGAAATTTCTTTAACGGGTAGGTACTGTGACAGCCCGAAAATTTCCAACCAAATTTAAACTTTATCTTTATATTATTCCGACACGATAAACAAAGTTTGTTAAGTTAAATCTCAAGAATTTTAAATTGTGTTCATACATTCATTATAACCTCGACCAAATTCCGACGATTCACGAACCGTTATATATAAATAAATATGTATATATATGTATATATATATTATAACTTGAGAATATTAATAAAGTATTAAACGTATAATACTTTACATGAACGTATTTGTTTCAATATGTTTATCGATGGAATTAGAAGATAATATCGAATGATTGATTTATCAGATACATTATGATATGATTACGGGTCTATGTTATGAGGTCCACTGTGATTTAAGAAATCTATTCTTTTTGACAAAATTCAGAAAATGGTAAAGTGATTTATAAGTAAGAACGTGAAGTGTAAATAACTTAGATGTTGGATATCGACAAGTTATGTAACTCGACATTTTTCATTAAGATGATTTCATACGTTTATTTAACCTTTGAACTTTATCTCATGCTTCACCAACAAACTGTAATTTAAAAACTTGAAACCTATTATGAATATATATGATTCTACTTTTCTAAAACATTTTATGATATAACGATTTCCATTATTTTAACCTTTAAACAAAATGATTCTTAAAAATATATTTGGTTTTGGAAAACAAAATTATAATATTTATTTGATTTAGTTACAAACGTACAAAAACGTTTTCAGTTTAAAAAGAACTTTATTATTAAAACGTATATAACTTTTATAAATATCTAGAACCACTTTTGACAACTCATTACTTAACCAGTATGATAATGATAACGATATTTATATTTTATTTTATTAAATATATATAACGATTTAAATTAATATTATATATATTTATACGCGTATTATACGTACATAGTTTTATACTTTTACTATACTTAAACTTTACCTTTACTTTATTTTTACTTTACTTTAACTTTAATAATTCACTTTAATAATTTAACTTTAATAATTCACTTTAATAATTCATACTTTAATAATTCACTTTAATAATTCATACTTTAATAATTCACTTTAATAATTCATACTTTAATAATTCACTTTAATAATTCATACTTTAATAATTCACTTTAATAATTCAAAAATCTATTATAAATAGAATTCAATAGGTTTCATTATTTCATAAGAAACTTGAAAATATTTTTCTCTAAACTCTCTCAATCGATTTACATATATATATTTACTCCGTATTATTTCAAGATATTATTAGTATACATAAAATATTACGTCAGAGTGCTGTCCGAGTGATTTCAAAATTGTTTTTCGAGTGGGATTGGATTAAGGAAATTATGGGTTATAGCTATGGAGGTGATTGGGTATGGTTCATGGGTATGCTCGTGAGATCAATATAGTGTTTATCATCTCCGTTACGTCTACGTACCTTTCCTGCAATATTGAATCTCAATATTGATACGTGAGTACTCATAATTTAACTTTTACATACTAATAGTGTATCCCTGACTAGTGCTCGAGTATATAGGATTATGCATGTTTGTACTTTTGATATTGCCTTTATTAGGTTATGTTGAATCCTGAATTAGTTATACATGTCGTTGGAAAGCTAGCGAAAAATTAAGAACTTTTCATTTAGATATCGAATGATTTCGATGAACAGATTTGAAGTTATAGTCCATCGAATTTTTGTATTATTATTAAAAATGATTATTATTATCGTCGTTATTATCGTTGTTCTAGTTTTATCTTATTATTATTATTATTATTATTATTATTATTATTATTATTATTATTATTATTATTATTATTATTATTATTATTATTATTATTATTATTATTATCTTTATCAATAAAAGGATTTATCATTAAAAATTGTTATTTTTTTTTATTATTACTATCGTTATTATCGTTAAAGTTATAATTAGTATTATTATTATTATCCAATTATTATTATTATTATTATTATTATTATTATTATTATTATTATTATTATTATTATTATTATTATTATTATTATTATTATTGGTATTATTATTATTATTATCATTATTAATATATATATCATTATTTAAAAATGGTTATTGTTATTGTTATTATTATTATTACTATATTATCATTAAGATAATTATTAGTATTATCATTAATAATGTTATAGTAACTATCATTATTAATATTAGTGTAATTAAAACAAATATTTGTAACACCTAATTATTTTGATTACTATTATTATCATTATTACGAACACGATATAAAAGACGATTAAAAGCTATTAAACGAAACGATTAGGAAATAATGGGTAAGAGTATCATGATGAAATTAAAATATTATAAGATATTGATTTAGATAAAATTATCGTTCTTATTATTTTTATCATTACTATTATTATTAAAATTATCATTAGTATTAAAACTATCATTTTAAAATGAATTATCATTTTAATAGAAATGTCATTGTTACTATAAAATATCATTATTATTATTATTATTATTATTATTTTAAATAGAATTATTATTTTAAAGATAATATTAAAAATTATCGTAAATATTAGAGTTATCATAATTAGAATTACCGTTTTATCATAATGTCATCTTAGTAATTATAAATATTGATATTTTTATAATAATAATTATTATTACAAAATAATACAACTTTTACTTACTATCATTATAGATATTATTTTATCAAATAAATATTTGATACAAACATATTTTACTACGTGTAATAACTTACTTTAATAATACCTATCATATTATCTTTATAATATTAAATGAACCCTATAAATTTTATTACTTAATATATATAAAAGTATATTTTATTATATAAATATAATATAAAATTTTATTTATTAATAAATAAATTATATTATTTACTCTAATAAATCTTTTAAAAATATTTAAAAATATAAAACGATGATATTTAAACTATATATTAATCATGTATAGATTTTTGGAAATTATTTTGAGTCAAATTTACTTTTGTTGACTTTTGCATATTAGTCTCGAGCATTAGGATTGTGGTACACTATGACTTGACCTAATTTGTTAGACAAATATTGACCAACACATAAATATATATAATTAATTTAGGTTCGTGAATCCGAGGCCAACCTTGCACTTGTTCAATGACGTTATATGTATTTTTACTACGAAATACAGTATGGTGAGTTTCATTTGCCTTTTTACCCTTTATATTTTTGGGACTGAGAACACATGCGCTTTTATAAATGGTTGACGAAATAGACACAAGTAATTGAAACTACATTCTATGATTGAATTATCGAAATCGAATATACCCCTTTTTATTAAAGTCTGGTAATCTAAGAATTAGGGAACAGACACCCTAATTGACGCGAATCCTAAAGATAGATCTATTGGGCCTAACAAACCCCAACCAAAGTACCAGATGCTTTAGTACATCGAAATTATATCATGTCCGAAGAAGGATCCCAGAATGATAGGGGATATTCTTATATGTATCTAGTTAATGTCGGTTACCAGGTGTTCACCATATGAATGATTATTTTTTGTCTCTATGCATGGGACGTATATTTATGAGAACTGGAAATGAAATTCTTGTGGTCTATTAAAATGATGGAAATAAATGATTCTGATAAACTAATGAACTCACCAACCTTTTGGTTGACACTTTAAATCATGTTTATTCTCAGGTGTTAAATAAATCTTCCGCTGTGCATTTGCTCATTTTAAAGATATTACTTGGAGTCTTTCATAGCATATTTCGAAGAACGTTGCATTCGAGTCATTGAGTTCATCAAAGATTATTATTAAATCATTTTATAGTTGGATAGTGGATATTATGAAATGGTATGCATGCCTGTCAATTTTTGATGTAAAGAAAGATTGTCTTTTAAAAACGAATGCAATGTTTGTAAAATGTATCATATAGAGGTCAAATACCTCGCAATGTAATCAACTATTGTGAATCATTTATAAGGTATATGAACGGGTCCTTTCATTTAAGCATGACCATCTCTCCAATTTCAAATTCTATATCTTTTCTTTTAATGTCAGCGTAGCTCTTTTGTCGACTTTGGGCGGTTTTCAACCGTTGTTGAATTTGGATGATCTTCTCGGTAGTTTCTTGTATTATCTCCGGACCCGTAATCTGTCTATCCCCCACTTCACTCCAACAAATCGGAGACCTGCACTTTCTACCATAAAGTGCTTCAAACAGCGCCATCTCAATGCTTGAATGGTAGCTATTGTTGTAGGAAAATTCTGCTAACGGTAGATGTCGATCCCAACTGTTTCCGAAATCAATAACATATGCTCGTAGCATGTCTTCAAGCGTTTGTATCGTCCTTTCGCTCTGCCCATCAGTTTGTGGATGATAGGCAGTACTCATGTCTAGACGAGTTCCTAATGCTTGCTGTAATGTCTGCCAGAATCTTGTAATAAATCTGCCATCCCTATCAGAGATAATAGAGATTGGTATTCCATGTCTGGAGATGACTTCCTTCAAATACAGTCGTGCTAACTTCTCCATCTTGGCATCTTCTCTTATTGGTAGGAAGTGTGCTGATTTGATGAGACGATCAACTATTACCTAAATAGTATCAAAACCACTTGCAGTCCTTGGCAATTTAGTGATGAAATCCATGGTAATGTTTTCCCATTTCCATTCCGGGATTTCAGGTTGTTGTAGTAGACCTGATGGTTTCTGATGTTCAGCTTTGACCTTAGAACACATCAAACATTCTCCTACATATTTAGCAATATCGGCTTTCATACCTGGCCACCAAAAATGTTTCTTAAGATCCTTGTACATCTTCCCCGTTCCAGGATGTATTGAGTATCTGGTTTTATGAGCTTCTCTAAGTACCATTTCTCTCATATCTCCAAATTTTGGTACCCAAATCCTTTCAGCCCTATACCGGGTTCCGTCTTCTCGAATATTAAGATGCTTCTCCGATCCTTTGGGTATTTCATCCTTTAAATTTCCCTCTTTTAAAAATCCTTGTTGCGCCTCCTTTATTTGAGTAGTAAGGTTATTGTGAATCATTATATTCATAGATTTTACTCGAATGGGTTCTCTGTCTTTCCTGATCAAGGCGTCGGCTACCACATTTGCCTTCCCCGGGTGGTAACGAATCTCCAAGTCGTAATCATTCAACAATTCAATCCACCTACGCTGCCTCATATTCAGTTGTTTCTGATTAAATATGCGTTGAAGACTATTGTGGTCGGTATATATAATACTTTTGACCCCATATAAGTAGTGCCTCCAAGTCTTTAATTAAAAAACAACCGCGCCTAATTCCAAATCATGCGTCGTATAATTTTGTTCGTGAATCTTCAATTGTCTAGACGCATAAGCAATCACCTTAGTTCGTTGCATTAATACACAACTGAGACCTTGCTTTGATGCGTCACAATAAATCACAAAATCATCATTCCCTTCAGGCAATGACAATATAGGTGCCGTAGTTAGCTTTTTCTTCAATAACTGAAACGCTTTCTCTTGTTCATCCTTCCATTCAAATTTCTTCCCTTTATGTGTTAATGCAGTCAAGGATTTTGCTATTCTGGAAAAGTCTTGGATGAACCTTCTGTAGTAACCAGCTAGTCCTAAAAACTGGCGTATGTGTTTCGGAGTTTTCGGGGTTTCCCACTTTTCAACAGTTTCTATCTTTGCCAGATCCACCTTAATACCTTCTTTGTTCACTATGTGATCGAGGAATTGAACTTCTTCCAACCAAAATGCACACTTTGAAAACTTAGCGTACAATTCTTCCTTCCTCAATACTTCTAACACCTTTCTCAAATGTTCACCGTGTTCTTGATCATTCTTTGAGTAAATAAGTATGTCATCGATGAAAACAATGACAAACTTGTCAAGATATGGCCCACACACTCAGTTCATAAGGTCCATGAACACAGCTGGTGCATTAGTTAAACCAAACGGCATGACCATAAACTCGTAATGATCGTAACGTGTTCTGAAAGCAGTCTTTGGAATATCATCTTCTTTCACCCGCATTTGATGATACCCGGAACGTAAGTCAATCTTTGAATAAACAGACGAGCCTTGTAGTTGATCAAATAAGTCGTCGATTCTCGGTAGTGGGTAGCGGTTCTTGATGGTAAGTTTGTTCAACTCTCGGTAGTCGATACACAACCTGAATGTACCATCTTTCTTCTTGACAAACAAAACAGGAGCTCCCCACGGTGATGTGCTTGGTCGAATGAAACCACGCTCTAAAAGTTCTTGTAATTGGCTTTGTAGTTCTTTCATATCGCTGGGTGCGAGTCTGTAAGGAGCACGAGCTATTGGTGCAGCTCCTGGTACAAGATATATTTGAAATTCAACGGATCGATGTGGGGGTAATCCCGGTAATTCTTTCGGAAATACATCGGGAAATTCTTTTGTGACGGGAACATCATTGATGCTCTTTTCTTCAGTTTGTACTTTCTCGACGTGTGCTAGAACAGCATAGCAACCTTTTATTATTAGTTTTTGTGCCTTCAAATTACTAATAAGATGTAGCTTCGTGTTGCCCTTTTCTCCGTACACCATTAAGGGTTTTCCTTTTTCTCGTATAATGCGAATTGCATTTTTGTAACAAACGATCTCTGCTTTCACTTCTTTCAACCAGTCCATACCGATTATCACATCAAAACTCCCTAACTCTACTGGTATCAAGTCAATCTTAAATGTTTCGCTAACCAGTTTAATTTCTCGATTTTGACATATATTATCTGCTGAAATTAATTTACCATTTGCTAATTCGAGTAAAAATTTACTATCCAAAGGCGTCAATGGACAACTTAATTTAGCACAAAAATCTCTACTCATATAGCTTATATCCGCACCCGAATCAAATAAAACGTAAGAAGATTTATTGTCAATAAGAAACGTACCCGTAACAAGCTCCGGGTCTTCCTGTGCCTCTGCCGCATTAATATTGAAAACTCTTCCGCGGCCTTTTCCATTCGTATTCTCCTGGTTCGGGCAATTTCTAATAATGTGGCCCGGTTTCCCACTTTTATAACAAACTACATTGGCATAACTTGCTCCGACACTACTTGCTCCGCCATTACTCGTTCCGACACCATTTGTTCCTTTCGTTCTGTTAACCCCTGGTCCGTAGACCTCACACTTCACCGCGCTATGACCATTTCTTTTACACTTGTTGCAAAATTTGGTGCAGAACCCCGAGTGATACTTTTCACACCTTTGGCATAGCTGCTTCTGATTGTTGTTATTGTTGTGGTTGTTATTGTTGTTGGAATGATTGTTGTAGTTGTTGTTGTTGTTGTTTTGCCGTTTGTTGTAGTTGCGATTGATGTTGCGATTGTTGGGATAGTTGTTGTTGTTTTGGTGACTCTTATCACCATTTTCCTCCCACTTTCTTTTGACTAGCTTCACGTTGGCCTCTTCGGCCGCCTGTTCTTTAATTCTTCCCTCAATCTGGTTCACTAGTTTGTGAGCCATTCTACATGCCTTTTGTATGGAGGCAGGCTCGTGTGAACTTATATCTTCTTGGATTCTCTCTGGTAACCCTTTCACAAACGCGTTGATCTTCTCTTCCTCATCTTCGAACGCTCTCGGACACAATAGGCACAATTTTGTGAATCATATTTCGTACGAAGTAATTTTGAATCCCTGTGTTCGTAACCCTCTAAGTTCTGACTTGAGCTTATTGACCTCGGTTCTAGGACGGTACTTCTCGTTCATCAAGTGCTTGAATGTTGACCATGGTAGCGCGTAAGCAGCATCTTGTCCCACTTGCTCTAGATAGGTATTCCACCATGTTAACGCAATACCTGTGAAGGTATACGTAGCATACTTCACTTTGTCTCCTTCAGCACACTTACTTATGGCAAAGACCGATTCAACTTTCTCGGTCCACCGTTTCAATCCGATTGGTCCTTCGGTCCCATCAAATTCTGAAGGTTTGCAGGTAGTGAATTCCTTGTAGGAGCATCCTACACGATTTCTTGCGCCGTTAGCTGTATTGCTAGATTCAGAGTTATTGTTGGTATGTAGCGCGGCCTGTACTGCGGCTATGTTTGAAGCAAGAAAGGCACGAAATTCCTCTTCGCTCATATAAAAGGTGTGTCGAGTAGTCGGTGCCATTTCCTTCAAAAAAGTCAAATGAAACGAGTTAATCATATAGAATATCAAGAGTAGTCAATAGTATTTCGTAGCGTAATATGAACTTATTTATAAAAGCTCTTTCTTCATATTAGCATTTTATACTCTTTAATTCGGGTAGTAGCTACCCGTTAAGTTCATACTTAGTAGCTAACATACCATTTCAACTACTACAATTCTATATGAAAAACTAATCACAAAAAAAAAAAATCATATTCAAACCTTTATACAATAACTTGCAAACTTACAATACCGCTATTTTACATATAGCATGAAATATAGCACATAAAACTTTGATACAAAGTAGTTGCGAAGATAATTCTAGTTAATAAATAAGGCGTTCAGCAAAGGCAATAAAGACACGTAATTCATACGTCCAGAAACAAGTCATGCATTCTGGTTTTACTAATACCACTTCCCATCCTTGGTTTTGTGGAACATAACCGTTGTGACCGATAGTAAGACAATGTGTTGTAACGTCGTCAAAAGGATGAAGGTTATGTAATGACCAACAGTCTCGTAATAACCTAAAAACCTCATTTCTTACCCCAATTACCGACTCCGTCACTTGTGGGAACGTTTTGTTTAATAGTTGTAGCTCGATGTTCTTGTTCTCACTTTGGTGAGAAGCGAACATTACTAACCCGTAAGCATAACATGCTTCTTTATGTTGCATGTTAGCCGCTTTTTCTAAACCACGAAGTCCTATATTCGGATATATTGAGTCAAAATAATTTCTTAACCCGTTGCGTAAAATAGCATTTGGGTTCCCCACAATATATGCGTCAAAGTAAACACATCGTAACTTATGGATTTCCCAATGTGATATCCCCCATCTTTCGAATGAAAGCCTTTTATAAACCAAGGCATTCTTGGAACGTTCTTCGAATGTCTTACAAACTGATCTCGCCTTAAATAGTTGTGCCGAGGAATTCTGACCGACTCTAGACAAGATTTCATCAATCATGTCTCCGGGTAGGTCTATTAAAATACTGGGTTGTCTATCCATTTTGTGTTTTTATACTGTAAAATAGACAAGAGTTAGATTCATAAAAAAATACTTATTAATACAAGCAATTTTTACATATATCATAAAGCATAAGCACACTATATTACATATATTACACCACACGAATACAACTATCTTATTTCGACTCGCTCGTTTCTTCTTCTTCGGTTTTGGTTCGTTTTGCCAAGTTTCTAGGGATATATGATGTTCCCCTAATACGAGCCGTCGTTTTCCACATTGGTTTAGAAAAACCTGGTGGTTTAGAGGTTCTCGAGTTATTGTCACAACTTAAGAAATACGGGTGTTGACGATACATTGTCACAACTTAAGAAATACGGGTGTTGACGATACATATAAAGTTCATCAGGTTTGGAATCAAATTTCTCTATTTTTATGCCCTTTTCCTTATTGTTCTCTTTTGCCTTATTAAATTGTGTTGGGGTAATTTCTATAACATCATCGGAATCCTTGTCGGGATCCGATTCATCGGAGAATTGGTAATCCTCCCAATACTTTGCTTCCTTGACGGAAACACCATTGACCATAATTAACTTTGGTCGGTTGGTTGAGGATTTTCTTCTACTTAACCATTTTATTATTTCCCCCACTGGTTCCGATTCTTCTTCAGGTTCCGATTCTTCTTCCGGTTCCGACTCTTCTTCCGGTTCCGACTCTTCTTCCGGTTCCTCTTCGGGAACTTATGAATCAGTCCACGAATCATTCCAATTTACATTTGACTCTTCATTATTATTAGGTGAGTCAATGGGACTTGTTCTAGAGGTAGACATCTATCACATAATATCAAACACGTTAAGAGATTAATATATCACATAATATTCACATGTTAAAAATATATAGTTTCCAACAAAAATGTTAAGCAATCATTTTTAAAGAAAACACGGTCGAAGTCCAGACTCACTAATGCATCCTAACAAACTCGATAAGATACACTAATGCAAATTTTATGGTTCTCTAAGACCAACGCTCAGATACCAACTGAAATGTCCCGTTCATATTGATTATAAACGTTCCATATTAATTAATTTCGTTGCGAGGTTTTGACCTCTATATGAGACGTTTTTCATAGACTGCATTCATTTTTAAAACAACCATAACCTTTATTTTATCAATAAAGGTTTTAAAAACATTACGTAGATTATCAAATAATGATAATCTAAAATATACTGTTTACACACGACTATTACATGATGGTTTACAATACAAATATGTTACAACGAAATAAGTTTCTTGAATGAAGTTTTTACACAATATCATACAAAAATGGACTCCAAATCTTGTCCTTATTTTAGTATGCAACAGCGGAAGCTCTTAATATTCACCTGAGAATAAACATGCTTTAAACGTCAACAAAAATGTTGGTGAGTTATAGGTTTAACCTATATATATCAAATCGTAAAAATAGACCACAAGATTTCATATTTCAATACACATCCCATACATAGAGATAAAAATCATTCATATGGTGAACACCTGGTAACCGACATTAACAAGATGCATATAGAAGAATATCCCCATCATTCCGGGACACCCTTCGGATATGATATAAATTTCGAAGTACTAAAGCATCCGGTACTTTGGATAGGGTTTGTTAGGCCCAATAGATCTATCTTTAGGATTCGCGTCAATTAGGGTGTCGGTTCCCTAATTCTTAGATTATCAGACTTAATAAAAAGGGGCATATTTGATTTCGATAATTCAACCATAGAATGTAGTTTCACGTACTTGTGTCTATTTTGTAAATCATTTATAAAATCTGCATGTATTCTCATCCCAAAAATATTAGATTTTAAAAGTGGGACTATAACTCACTTTCACAGATATTTCCTTCCTCGAAAATAAGACTTGGCCACGAATCGATTCACGAACCTATACAAATATGTACATATATATCAAAGTATGATCAAAATATAATTACAACCATTTTTATTATGTTTTAAAGATTTGAGTGTATTAAGTCAGCTGTCCTCGTTAGTAACCTACAACTAGTTGTTCACAGTTAGATGTACAGAAATAAATAGATATATATTATCTTGAATCAATCCACGACCCAGTGTATACACGTCTCAGGCTAGATCACAACTCAAAGTATATATATTTTTAGAATCAACCTCAACCCTGTATAGCTAACTCCAACATTACTGCATATAGAGTGTCTATGGTTGTTCCAAATAATATATATACATGGGTCGATATGATATGTCAAAACATTTGCATACGTTTCTATGGTATCCCAAGATTACATAATATATTAGAATACATGTATAATACAATATAAGTTAGCTAGGATATGATTTGTATAGATTTGTTAAACATTTCCCGTAGCTAAAAAGATCAAAAATATCTAATCTTGTTTTACCCATAACTTCTTCATTTTAAATCCGTTTTGAGTGAATAAAATTTCTATGGTTTCATATTGGACTCTAATTTAAGAATCTAAACAGAAAAAGTATATTTTTATAGTAAGAAATTTAAGTTACATGTCAATTACTAAAGAGGTAGTCATTTCCGTCGAAAGAACGACATCTTGATGACCATTTTGAAAAACATACTTTCACTTTGAGTTTACCCAAGATTTTTGGATATAGTTTCATGTTCATATGAAAAATCATTTTCCCAGAAGAACAAATTTTAAATCAAAGTTTATCATAGTTTTTAATTATCCAAACCAAAACAGCCCCCGGTTTCACTACGACGGCGTATATCCGATTTTATGGTGTTCATCGTGTTTCCAGGTTTTAAATCATTAAGTTAGTATATCATATAGATATAGAACATGTGTTTAGTTGATTTTAAAAGTCAAGTTAGAAGGATTAACTTTTGTTTGCGAACAAGTTTAGAATTAACTAAACTATGTTCTAGTGATTACAAGTTTAAACCTTCGAATAAGATATCTTTATATGTATGAATCGAATGATGTTATGAACATCATTACTACCTCAAGTTTTGTGGATAAACCTACTGGAAAAGAGACAAATGGATCTAGCTTCAAAGGATCTTGGATGGCTTGAAAGTTCTTGAAGTAGAATCATGATACGAAATCAAGTTCAAGTAAGATTTTCACTCGAAATAAGATTGTTATAGTTATAGAAATTGAATCAAAGTTTGAATATGAGTATTACCTTATATTAGAAAGATATCTTACTGTAAATAAGAAAGATTTCTTGAGGTTGGATGATCACTCTACAAAATGGATCTAGCTTCAAAGGATCCTTGGATGGTTTGAAAGTTCTTGAAGCAGAATCATGACACGAAAACAGTTCAAGTAAGATTTTCACTCGAAATAAGATTGTTATAGTTGTAGAAATTGAATCAAAGTTTGAATATGAATATTACCTTGAATTAGAAAGATAACCTACTATAAATAACAAAGGTTCCTTGATCTTAGATGATTACTGTGATGACCCAGAAATTTCTGACCAAATTTAAACTTTAATCTTTATATGTTTCCGACACGATAAGCAAAATCTGTAATATTGAGTCTCGAAAGTTTTGAAATCTATATTCATGTAATCAATTACTCTTTGACTATTCCCGACGATTCACGAACCATTAGTTGTATATATATATATATATATATATATATATATATATATATATATATATATATATAAACAATTGCAGGTTAATATGTAAGTATTAGATATAATTTCTATACATAACTATTATGTGAATATTATAATAAGTTATAAATATTATATATAGAAATTTATAATAATTACTTATATGAAAATAATTACAAGTTAAAAATGATTATTGTAATAATATAATTATTACTTTCATTATTATCATTAATACTAATATCAGTAATTGTATTATTAATATTACTATTACTGTTATAATTATAATTAATATTATTATCTTTAATACAAGGGATATATATAAAATTTGATATGTATAAGTTATTATATCATATTTATCATTAATAATATTAACATTATTATAACTAATAAAATTGTATTATCATTTTTTATATTATTATTATTAAGTAAATTACTTACAAACTTTCATTTTTTTCTAAGTAATAATATTATTTATCACTTATTATTACTAACTACTTTATTAATATTTATACTTGCTAAATATCAAAAGTTAAAGAATTTAATATATATATATATATATATATATATATATATATATATATATATATATATATATATATATATATATATATATATATATATATATATATATATATATATACCTACATAAATAAAGATATATATAAATACATATTCTTATACAAAAATGCAGATTTATATACATATAAATACAGATACAGATATTAGTAAATATATATACAATTACAATCTTATATATATAAATAAATAAATAAATACGTAATATGTTTATATCATTATCAATCTATTGATAAACTGAATTCTATCTTTAACAAACATCTGTACTAGAATGAATCCAGTAGCAGTAATATCCAAAATCAGTTTGCCATCTCTTTCAACTTTTTATTATTTTTCTATATTTCTGTACTAGTTGATTCAGCTGTCGACTCCTTAAATCCCTAGCAACCTGTAGATGATTTCTTTTCTGTTCAAGCCAGTACAAATCAGCATGAGCTTATTTGTTTTCTTCTTCAGCGTATCCTTCTGTCAATTCAATTGTCTAAATTTTGTTACACGTCCATATCAAATTACAATACAAACAAATAAAATTATTGCATCAACTATTCAAATCCTATCTACATACAATTATATTCTCACAATGTATATAGAAATTAAAAAGAGCAAAACACTAAAACTTGTCATTACCTCTGCTCTTCACCTATTGTCAATCAACCGTTGCTCATCATTCGAACCCTCAACTTCCATCACCGCCATCTTTTGAAACCACCCTCACCATAATCATAAACCCATTAACTATTTAAATTTCTTCTTCCTCGTGATAACCAAACCGTCACCAAACAAAACCCACTTGAGTTTTCTATTGATCAAGCAACACCAACATTATTTTCCTGTTTCCATTATTGTTGCTATCCATCACTATTCAACTCCTTCAATTGGTACTATGTTATAGCTGTTACATTACGAAAACATCATCAAAGATCACCATCTTCAAACCTACTCCAATCCATGATCGACAACCCTCACCATATATCACCATGAGTTTTTCGCTACCTTTAACTCATTAAATGGCCATCACCTAGAAAACCTAGACAATCACCACCCTTGAAGAAACCATCCGTACCACCTTGATAACCACCTTCAAACACCATTAGAATCACCACCCTAACCGTCGCTATCCCACGGCCGTAAACAACCACCCTCAACCTTTTCCTCTCTCTCATAACGTGAACCATCTTCTTTCTGTTTCTTCTATTATATAAATGAAGTAAAGTTTAAGTTGTTGATAACTTTAAATAAAGGAGTGATACAGCGTTTACATTTAAATCATTTACTAGAGTTGCAATTGGAATTAGATTCCAAATAAGTGGACAACATTTTGCAAGATTAAAAAAAATAGGAATGGCCGACAGATTATATCACTCTAGCAAGTGGGACGAGTTTTATTTATTTATGGTGGGCCGATGATGATTATGTCACGATGTAATCTTGATGATAATTAGGATATAACAATTGAAATTTGCTTTTGGTAGCTCCTTTTTACATATGCCGACCAGGGGTTCTAATATCAATTGTTTCTATATTTTTTTTTAAACAAAAGTCCCACCAACATTCTTTGATTTATTTTAAATGCACAAAGTCTGCAACATTTTTTCTTTTTCCTTTCGAAGTAGAAAACAGGACGAAGGCCATCAGTTTAGGAATTGGGCCATGTAATTGGTTACCTGATGGACTGAGATTAATTATTAGCTGTTGGGCCGAATACATTTTCCTGTTGGGCTATGATTTGTTTTAACTTGGGCTGTGTACATGCTTAGCTGTTGGGCCGAAAGTTTTGGGTCAGGTTTTAGGGGTGATCGAGCTATTTTGATTAATAAGAGAAATTGATGATAGTGAAGGGATAAGTGTGATCAAGGTGATGTATATGATAATGTTAGGATGTGTGATGTTTATGTTGATAGTGATGAGGGCGAATTGATGATGATGATACCTGCTGAACAAAATCATGATATATTAATCATGAGTGATCTTAATTGATGATGAAGTAGATGATGATAATTTAGAATGGTTAAGAAGAAGAAGAAAAACAAATTAATGATACGGGTTATATATAACCATAACGTGTATTAGTTCAGAAAAATGAAAGTAGAAGAGGGGTTGAGTGTGTTTGCGAATGAACGAGAGGTCGCGGGTTCGAGCCCCGTCTATGGCATTCTTTTCCTTTTTAAAGCCTACTTACATGAGGTAGTTTTTCTTTATAATAATAATAATAATAATTATTATTATTATTATTTTTATTATTATTATTATTATTCCTATTATTATTACTATTATTATTATTGTTGTTGTTAATATTATTATTGTTATTATTAGTGTTAAAAATTATTAATATTATTATTATATGTATAAGTATTATAATCATTATTATTATTATCATCAAAAACTACCTTTTAAACAGATACATATTTTGTACATAAAAGATACTTATTACATATACTATAATTATATTAATATTTCATATAACTATATAAATCAAACTTACTAAGATTATTCATTTAAATACGTACATATAACAGACTATTAATTTTAAATATAACACTAAACAATAATATATATATAAATAAATATGGATATATTAATATAACTATATAAATATTAAATCATTTTGAATATATACACAAATTAAATATATAATATATAAATTAAGATATGATATATAAACTTGTTCGAATACGATTATACATTTTAATATATATACAAATGATATAGGTTCGTGAATCCGAGGCCAACCCTGCATTGTTCAATATAGTCATATGTATTTTTACTACAAAATACATTAGGTGAGTTTCATTTGCTCCCTTTTTACTCTTAACGTTTTTGGGCTGAGAATACATGGAAATACTTTATTAACTGTTTTCAATATTTATATGCGTGAGTTTCATTTGCCCCCTTTTACTCTTTATATTTTTGGGACTGAGAATACATGCGCTATTTTTATAACTGCTTTATTAAATGCTTTTGAAATATATTTTGAACTGTGAATACATGAAATGCTTTTATAAATGTTTGACTGGATAGACACAAGCAAAACATTCCTCGAATGAATTATTATGCAGACAGAAGTTCTGCGGATTATTATTGAATTATGTGGACATGATAATTGCCACCATTGAATTATGTGGACATGATAATTGTCACCATTTAATTATGTGGACATGATAATTGCCACCAGTTGATGTGAATGTTATATATCGAGAGAATGATTTTATACACAGGTTATGTGTATGTTATTTTTGTGCACAAGATATGTGTACGGTTACTATGATTTATGAAAATGGTTTCGTACACGAGAAATATGTACTGTATTTAAAAGATATAGCATGTACATTATAGGTAGGTATAGGATTCGGGCCCATTTATACCATGCAGTATTTAAATTTTGTGGTCTATTAAAATGATGAATTTTATTGTTTTATGATAAACTTATGAACTCACCAACCTTTTGGTTGACATTTGAAAGCATGTTTATTCTTAGGTATGAAAGAAACATTCCGCTGTGCATTTGCTCATTTTAAAGACATTATTTGGAGTCGATCATCGCAATGGAACCAGATGTTGGTGACTTCGTCCAGATGGATTAGGACGGGTCTCTACAATTACTTGGAATGGATTAGAAAGCTTGGAAGTAAACTTGCAAACTTGGTAGTATTCTTGATTTTTATGAAACTATACTTATGGAATTTATGAAGAACACTTAGAACTTGAAGATGGAACTTGAGAGAGATCAATTAGATGAAGAAAATTGAAGAATGAAAGTGTTTGTAGGTGTTTTTGGTCGTTGGTATATGGATTAGATATAAAGGATATGTAATTTTGTTTTCATGTAAATAAGTCATGAATGATTACTAATATTTTTGTAATTTTATGAGATATTTCATGCTAGTTGCCAAATGATGGTTCCCACATGTGTTAAGTGACTCACATGGGCTGCTAAGAGCTGATCATTGGAGTATATATACCAATAGTACATACATCTAAAAGCTGTGTATTGTACGAGTACGAATACGGGTGCATACGAGTAGAATTGTTGATGAAACTGAACGAGGATGTAATTGTAAGCATTTTTGTTAAGTAGAAGTACTTTGATATGTGTCTTGAAGTCTTTCAAAAGTGTAAGAATACATATCAAAACACAACATGTATATACATTCTAATGGAGTCGTTAAGTCTTCGTTAGTCGTTACATGTAAGTGTTGTTTTGAAACCTTTAAGTTAACGATCTCAATTAATGTTGTTAACCCAATGTTTATTATATCAAATGAGATGTTAAATTATTATATTATCATGATATTATGATGTATGAATATCTCTTAATATGATATATACATTAAAATATTGTTACAACGATAATCGTTACATATAAGTCTCGTTTCGTAATTCTTGAGTTAGTAGTCTTGTTTTTACATATGTATTTCATTGTTAACACACTTAATGATATATTTAAATATCATTTTATCATTTTAAATATAGTGTATCAATATCTTAATATGATACATATATATTTAGTAGACGTTTTCATAACGATAATCGTTATATATATCATTTCGAGTTTCTTAACTTAGTAATCTCATTTCTTATGTATATCACACATTGTTAATATACTTAGTGAGATACTTACTCATCATAATCTCATGTCAACCATATATATATGTCTATATATACCACAACATGTAGTTTTTACAATTTTGTAACGTTCGTGAATCGCCGGTCAACTTGGGTGATCAATTGTCTATATGAAACTTATTTCATTTAATCAAGTCTTAACAAGTTTGATTGCTTAACACGTTGGAAACATTTAGTCATGTAAATATCAATCTCAATTAATATATATAAACATGGAAAAGTTCGGGTCACTATAGTACCTACCCGTTAAATAAATTTTGTCCCGAAATTTTAAGGTGTTGACGAATCTTCTGGAAATAGATGCGGGTATTTCTTCTTCATCTGATCTTCACACTCCCAGGTGAACTCGGGTGATCTACGAGCATTCCATTGAACCTTAACAATCGGTATCTTGTTTTGCTTAAGTCTCTTAACCTCACGATCCATTATTTCGACGGGTTCTTCAATGAATTGAAGTTTTTCATTGATTTGGATTTTGTCCAACGGAATAGTGAGATCTTATTTAGCAAAACATTTCTTCAAATTTGAGACGTGGAAAGTGTTATGTACAGCCGCGAGTTGTTGAGGTAGCTCCAGTTGGTAAGCTACTGGTCCGACACGATCTATAATCTTGAATGGTCCAATGTACCTTGGATTTAGTTTCCCCTGTTTACCAAATCGAACAACGCCTTTCCAAGGTGAAACCTTAAGCATGACCATTTCTCCAATTTCAAACTCTATATCTTTTTTTACTGTCCGCGTAGCTCTTTTGTCGACTCTGGGCGGTTTTCAATCGTTGTTGAATTTGGATGATTTTCTCGGTAGTTTCTTGTATTATCTCCGGACTCGTAATCTGTCTATCCCCCACTTCATTCCAACAAATCGGAGACCTGCACTTTCTACCATAAAGTGCCTCAAACGGCGCCATCTCAATACTAGAATGATAACTGTTGTTGTAGGAAAATTCTGCTAACGGTAGGTGTCGATCCCAATTGTTTTCGAAATCAATAACACATGCTCGTAGCATGTCTTCAAGCGTTTGTATCGTCCTTTCGCTCTGCCCATCAGTTTGTGGATGATAGGCAGTATTCATGTCTAGACGAGTCCCCAATGCTTGTTGCAACGTCTGCCAGAACCTTGAAACAAATCTACCATCCCTATCAGAGATAATAGAGACGGGTATTCCATGTCAGGAGACAACCTCCTTCAAATACAATCGCGCCAACTTCTCCATTTTGTCATCTTCTATCATTGGCAGGAAGTGTGCTGACTTGGTAAGACGATCAACTATTACCCAAATAGTATCATAACCACTTGCAGTCCTTGGCAATTTAGTAATGAAATCCATGGTAATGTTTTCCCATTTCCATTTCGGGATTTCAGGTTGTTGTAGTAGACCTGATGGTTTCTGATGTTCAGCTTTGACCTTAGAACACGTCAAACATTCTCCTACATATTTAGCAATATCGGCTTTCATACCCGGCCACCAAAAGTGTTTCTTGAGATCTTTATACATCTTCCCCGCTCCGGGATGTATTGAATATCTGGTTTTATGTGCTTCTTTAAGTACCATTTCTCTCACATATCCAAACCTTGGTACCCAAATTCTATCAGCCCTATATCGGGTTCCGTCTTCTCGAATATTAAGATGTTTCTCTGATCCTTTGGGTATCTCATTCTTCAACTTTCCTTCTTTTACAACCCCCTGTTGCGCCTCCTTTATTTGAGTAGTAAGGTTAGTACGAATAATTATATTCATAGCTTTTACCCGTATAGGTTCTCTATCCTTTCTACTCAAAGCGTCGGCTACCACATTCGTCTTCCCTGGGTGGTATCGAATCTCAAAATCATAATCATTCAACAGTTCAATCCACCTGCGTTGTCTCATATTCAGTTGCTTCTGATTAAATATATGTTGGAGACTTTTGTGGTCGGTATATATAATACTTTTGACTCCATATAAATAATGCCTCCAAGTCTTTAATGCAAAAACAACAGCACCCAATTTCAAATCGTGAGTTGTATAATTTTGCTCGTGAATCTTCAATTGTCTAGATGCATAAGCAATCACCTTCGTTCATTGCATTAATACACAACCGAGACCTTGCTTTGATGCATCACAATAAATCACAAAATCATCATTCCCTTCAGGCAATGACAATATAGGTGCCGTAGTTAGCTTTTTCTTCAATAACTGAAACGCCTTCTCTTGTTTATCCTTCCATTCAAATTTCTTCCCTTTATGCGTTAATGCAGTCAAGGGTTTTGCTATTTTGGAGAAATCTTGGATGAATCTTCTGTAGTAACCAGCCAATCCTAAAAATTGACATATATGCTTCGAGATTTTTGGGGTTTCCCACTTTTCAACGGTTTCGATCTTTGCCGGGTCCACCTGGATACCTTCTTTGTTCACTATGTGACCTAGGAATTGAACTTCTTCCAACCAAAATGCACACTTTGAAAACTTAGCGTACAGTTTTTCTTTCCTCAATACTTCTAGCACTTTTCTCAAATGTTCTTCGTGCTCTTGATCATTCTTTGAGTAAATAAGTATGTCATCGATGAAAACAATGACAAACTTGTCAAGATATGGCCCACACACTCGGTTCATAAGGTCCATAAACACAGCTGGTTCGTTAGTCAATCCAAACGGCATAACCATAAACTCGTAATGACCATAACGCGTCCTAAAAGCAGTTTTTGGAATATCATCCTCCTTTACTCGCATTTGATGATATCCAGAACGTAAATCGATTTTCGAATAAACCGACGAGCCTTGTAGTTGATCAAATAAGTCATCAATTCTCGGCAGTGGATAACGGTTTTTGATGGTAAGTTTATTCAACTCTCTGTAGTCAATACACAACCTAAATGTACCATCCTTCTTCTTGACAAACAAAACAGGAGCTTCCCATGGTGATGTGCTTGATCGAATGAAACCACGTTCTAATAGTTCTTGCAGTTGGCTTTGTAGTTCTTTCATCTCGCTGGGTGCGAGTCTGTAAGGAGCACGAGCTATTGGTGCAGCTCCTGGTACAAGATCTATTTGAAATTCAATAGATCGATGTGGAGGTAGTCCCGGTAATTCTTTCGGAAATACATCGGGAAATTCTTTTGCGACGGGAACATCATTGATGCTCTTTTCTTCAGTTTGTACTTTCTCGACGTGTGCTAGAACAGCATAGCAACCTTTTCTTATTAGTTTTTGTGACTTCAAATTACTAATAAGATGTAGCTTCGTGATCCCCTTTTCTCCGTACACCATTAAGGGTTCTCCTTCTTCTCGTACAATGCGAATTGCATTTTTGTAACATACGATCTCTGCTTTCATCTCCTTCAGCCAGTCCATGCCAACTATTACATCAAAACTCCCTAACTCTACTGGTATCAAATCAATCTTAAATATTTCGCTACCCAGTTTAATTTCTCGATTCTGGCATATATAATCTGCTGAAATTAATTTACCGTTTGCTAATTCGAGTAAAAATTTACTATCCAACGGCGTTAATGGACAACTTAATTTAGCACAAAAATCTCTACTCATATAGCTTCTATCCGCACCCGAATCAAATAAAACGTAAGCAGATTTATTGTCAATAAGAAACGTACCCGTAACAAGCTCCGGGTCTTCCTGTGCCTCTGCCGCATTAATATTGAAAACTCTTCCGCGGCCTTATCCATTCGTGTTCTCCTGGTTCGGGAAATTTCTAATAATGTGGCCCGGTTTTCCGCATTTATAACAAACTACATTGGCATAACTTGCTTCGACACTACTTGCTCCGCCATTACTCGTTTCGACACCATTTGTTCCTTTCGTTCTGTTAACCCCTGGTCCGTAGACCTCACACTTCATCGGGCTATGACCATTTCTTTTACACTTGTTGCAAAATTTGGTGCAGAACCACGAGTGATACTTTTCACACCTTTGGCATAGCTGCTTCTGATTGTTGTTGTTGTTGCTGCAGTTGTTATTGTTGTTAGGATGATTGTTGTAGTTGTTGTTGTTGTTGTTGTTGTGCCGTTTGTTGTAGTTGCGATTGATGTTGCGATTGTTGGGATATTTGTTGTTGTTTTGGTTACTCTTATCACCGTTTTCCTCCCACTTTCTTTTGACTAACTTCACGTTGGCCTCTTCGGCCGCCTGTTCTTTAATTCTTCCCCCAATCTGGTTCACTAGTTTGTGAGCCATTCTACATGCCTTTTGTATGGAGGCAGGCTCGTGTGAACTTATATCTTCTTGGATTCTCTCCGGTAACCCTTTCACAAACGCGTCGATCTTTTCTTCCTCATCTTCGAACGCTCTCGGACACAATAGGCACAATTCTGTGAATCGTCTTTCGTACGAAGTAATATCGAATCCCTGTGTTCGTAACCCTTTAAGTTCTGACTTGAGCTTATTGACCTCGGTTCTGGGACGGTACTTCTCGTTCATCAAGTGCTTGAATGCTGACCACGGTAGCGCGTAAGCAACATCTTGTCCCACTTGCTCTAGATAGGTATTCCACCATGTTAACGCAATACTTGTGAAGGTATGCGTAGCATACTTCACTTTGTCTCCTTCAGCACACTTACTTATGGTAAACACCGATTCAACTTTCTAGGTCCACCGTTTCAATCCGATTGGTCCTTTGGTCCCATCAAATTCTGAAGGTTTGCAGGTAGTGAATTCCTTGTAGGAGCATCCGACACGATTTCTTGCGCCATTAGCTGTATTTCTAGATTCAGAGTTATTGTTGGTATGTAGCGCATGAAATGTCCCGTTCTTATTGATTAAAAACGTTCCATATTAATTGATTTCGTTGCGAGGTTTTGACCTCTATATGAGACGTTTTTCAAAGACTGCATTCATTTTAAAACAAACCATAACCTTTATTTCATCAATAAAGGTTTAAAAAGCTTTACGTAGATTATCAAATAATGATAATCTAAAATATCATGTTTACACACGACCATTACATAATAGTTTACAATACAAATATGTTACAACAAAATAAGTTTCTTGAATGCAGTTTTTACACAATATCATACAAGCATGGACTCCAAATCTCGTCCTTATTTAAGTATGCGACAGCGGAAGCTCTTAATAATCACCTGAGAATAAACATGCTTAAAACGTCAACAAAAATGTTGGTGAGTTATAGGTTTAACCTATATATATCAAATCATAATAATAGACCACAAGATTTCATATTTCAATACACATCCCATACATAGAGATAAAAATCATTCATATGGTGAACACCTGGTAACCGACATTAACAAGATGCATATATAAGAATATCCCCATCATTCCGGGACACCCTTCGGATATGATA
The DNA here is from genome assembly GCF_046630445.1 of Rutidosis leptorrhynchoides. NCBI lineage: Eukaryota > Viridiplantae > Streptophyta > Magnoliopsida > Asterales > Asteraceae > Rutidosis > Rutidosis leptorrhynchoides. The sequence goes on from NC_092336.1 coordinate 521,135,132, forward strand.
TAAATTTCGAAGTACTAAAGCATCCGGTACTTTGGATGGGGCTTGTTAGGCCCAATAGATCTATCTTTAGGATTCGCGTCAATTAGGGTGTCTGTTCCCTAATTCTTAGATTACCAGACTTAATAAAAAGGGGCATATTTGATTTCAATAATTCAACCATAGAATGTAGTTTCACGTACTTGTGTCTATTTTGTAAATCATTTATAAAACCTGCATGTATTCTCATCCCAAAAATATTAGATTTTAAAAGTGGGACTATAACTCACTTTCACAGATTTTTACTTCGTCGAGAAGTAAGACTTGGTCACTGGTTGATTCACGAACCTATAACAATATATACATATATATCAAAGTATGTTCAAAATATATTTACAACACTTTTAATATACTTTGATGTTTTAAGTTTATTAAGTCAGCTGTCCTCGTTAGTAACCTACAACTAGTTGTCCACAGTTAGATGTACAGAAATAAATCGATAAATATTATCTTGAATCAATCCACGACCCAGTGTATACGTATCTCAGTATTGATCACAACTCAAACTATATATATTTTGGAATCAACCTCAACCCTGTATAGCTAACTCCAACATTCACATATAGAGTGTCTATGGTTGTTCCGAAATATATATAGATGTGTCGACATGATAGGTCGAAACATTGTATACGTGTCTATGGTATCTCAAGATTACATAATATACAATACAAGTTGATTAAGTTATGGTTGGAATAGATTTGTTACCAATTTTCACGTAGCTAAAATGAGAAAAATTATCCAATCTTGTTTTACCCATAACTTCTTCATTTTAAATCCATTTTGAGTGAATCAAATTGCTATGGTTTCATATTGAACTCTATTTTATGAATCTAAACAGAAAATGTATAGGTTTATAGTCGGAAAAATAAGTTACAAGTCGTTTTTGTAAAGGTAGTCATTTCAGTCGAAAGAACGACGTCTAGATGACCATTTTAGAAAACATACTTCCACTTTGAGTTTAACCATAATTTTTGGATATAGTTTCATGTTCATAATAAAAATCATTTTCTCAGAATAACAACTTTTAAATCAAAGTTTATCATAGTTTTTAATTAACTAACCCAAAACAGCCCGCGGTGTTACTACGACGGCGTAAATCCGGTTTTACGGTGTTTTTCGTGTTTCCAGGTTTTAAATCATTAAGTTAGCATATCATATAGATATATAACATGTGTTTAGTTGATTTTAAAAGTCAAGTTAGAAGGATTAACTTTTGTTTGCGAACAAGTTTAGAATTAACTAAACTATGTTCTAGTGATTACAAGTTTAAACCTTCGAATAAGATAGCTTTATATGTATGAATCGAATGATGTTATGAACATCATTACTACCTTAAGTTCCTTGGATAAACCTACTGAAAAAGAGAAAAATGGATCTAGCTTCAACGGATCCTTGGATGGCTCGAAGTTCTTGAAGCAGAATCTTGACACGAAAACAAGTTCAAGTAAGATCATCACTTGAAATAAGATTGTTATAGTTATAGAAATTGAACCAAAGTTTGAATATGATTATTACCTTGTATTAGAATGATAACCTACTGTAAGAAACAAAGATTTCTTGAGGTTGGATGATCACCTTACAAGATTGGAAGTGAGCTAGCAAACTTGAAAGTATTCTTGATTTTATGAAACTAGAACTTTTGGAATTTATGAAGAACACTTAGAACTTGAAGATAGAACTTGAGAGAGATCAATTAGATGAAGAAAATTGAAGAATGAAAGTGTTTGTAGGTGTTTTTGGTCGTTGGTGTATGGATTAGATATAAAGGATATGTTATTTTGTTTTCATGTAAATAAGTCATGAATGATTACTCATATTTTTGTAATTTTATGAGATATTTCATGCTAGTTGCCAAATGATGGTTCCCACATGTGTTAGGTGACTCACATGGGCTGCTAAGAGCTTATCATTGGAGTGTATATACCAATAGTACATACATCTAAAAGTTGTGTATTGTACGAGTACGAATACGGGTGCATACGAGTAGAATTGTTGATGAAACTGAACGAGGATGTAATTGTAAGCATTTTTGTTAAGTAGAAGTATTTTGATAAGTGTATTGAAGTCTTTCAAAAGTGTATAAATACATATTAAAACACTACATGTATATACATTTTAACTGAGTCGTTAAGTCATCGTTAGTCGTTACATGTAAGTGTTGTTTTGAAACCTTTAGGTTAACGATCTTGTTAAATGTTGTTAACCCAATGTTTATAATATCAAATGAGATTTTAAATTATTATATTATCATGATATTATCATGTATGAATATCTCTTAGTATGATATATATACATTAAATGTCTTTACAACGATAATCGTTACATATATGTCTCGTTTAAAAATCATTAAGTTAGTAGTCTTGTTTTTACATATGTAGTTCATTGTTAATATACTTAATGATATGTTTACTTATCATAGTATCATGTTAACTATATATATATCCATATATATGTCATCATATAGTTTTTACAAGTTTTAACGTTCGTGAATCACCGGTCAACTTGGGTGGTCAATTGTCTATATGAAACATATTTCAATTAATCAAGTCTTAACAAGTTTGATTGCTTAACATGTTGGAAACATTTAATCATGTAAATATCAATCTCAATTAATATATATAAACATGGAAAAGTTCGGGTCACTACAGTACCTACCCGTTAAATAAATTTCGTCCCGAAATTTTAAGCTGTTGAAGGTGTTGACGAATCTTCTGAAAATAGATGCGGGTATTTCTTCTTCATCTGATCTTCACGCTCCCAGGTGAACTCGGGTCCTCTACGAGCATTCCATCGAACCTTAACAATTGGTATCTTGTTTTGCTTAAGTCTTTTAACCTCACGATCCATTATTTCGACGGGTTCTTCGATGAATTGAAGTTTTTCGTTGATTTGGATTTCATCTAACGGAATAGTGAGATCTTCTTTAGCAAAACATTTCTTCAAATTCGAGACATGGAAAGTGTTATGTACAGCCGCGAGTTGTTGAGGTAACTCAAGTCGGTAAGCTACTGGTCCGACACGATCAATAATCTTGAATGGTCCAATATACCTTGGATTTAATTTCCCTTGTTTACCAAATCGAACAACGCCTTTCCAAGGTGCAACTTTAAGCATGACCATCTCTCCAATTTCAAATTCTATATCTTTTCTTTTAATGTCAGCGTAGCTCTTTTGTCGACTTTGGGCGGTTTTCAACCGTTGTTGAATTTGGATGATCTTCTCGGTAGTTTCTTGTATAATCTCCGGACCCGTAATCTGTCTATCCCCCACTTCACTCCAACAAATCGGAAACCTGCACTTTCTACCATAAAGTGCTTCAAACGGCGCCATCTCAATGCTTGAATGGTAGCTGTTGTTGTAGGAAAATTCTGCTAACGGTAGATGTCCATCCCAACTGTTTCCGAAATCAATAACACATGCTCGTAGCATGTCTTCAAGCGTTTGTATCGTCCTTTCGCTCTGCCCATCAGTTTGTGGATGATAGGCAGTACTCATGTCTAGACGAGTTCCTAATGTTTGCTGTAATGTCTGCCAGAATCTTGAAATAAATCTGCCATCCCTATCAGAGATAATAGAGATTGGTATTCCATGTCTGGAGACGACTTCCTTCAAATACAGTCGTGCTAACTTCTCCATCTTGTCATCTTCTCTTATTGGCAGGAAGTGTGCTGATTTGGTGAGACGATCAACTATTACCCAAATAGTATCAAAACCACTTGCAGTCCTTGGCAATTTAGTGATGAAATCCATGGTAATGTTTTCCCATTTCCATTCCGGGATTTCGGGTTGTTGAAGTAGACCTGATGGTTTCTGATGCTCAGCTTTGACCTTAGAACACGTCAAACATTCTCCTACGTATTTAGCAACATCGGCTTTCATACCCGGCCACCAAAAATGTTTCTTGAGATCCTTGTACATCTTCCCCGTTCCAGGATGTATTGAGTATCTGGTTTTATGAGCTTCTCTAAGTACCATTTCTCTCATATCTCCAAATTTTGGTACCCAAATCCTTTCAGCCCTATACCGGGTTCCGTCTTCCCGAATATTAAGATGCTTCTCCGATCCTTTGGGTATTTCATCCTTTAAATTTCCCTCTTTTAAAACTCCTTGTTGCGCCTCCTTTATTTGAGTAGTAAGGTTATTATGAATCATTAAATTCATAGATTTTACTCGAATGGGTTCCCTGTCCTTCCTGCTCAAGGCATCGGCTACCACATTTGCCTTCCCCGGGTGGTAACGAATCTCAAAGTCGTAATCATTCAACAATTCAATCCACCTACGCTGCCTCATATTCAGTTGTTTCTGATTAAATATGTGTTGAAGACTTTTGTGGTCGGTATATATAATACTTTTGACACCATATAAGTAGTGCCTCCAAGTCTTTAATGCAAAAACAACCGCGCCTAATTCCAAATCATGTGTCGTATAATTTTGTTCGTGAATCTTCAATTGTCTAGACGCATAAGCAATCACCTTCGTTCGTTGCATTAATACACAACCGAGACCTTGCTTTGATGCGTCACAATAAATCACAAAATCATCATTCCCTTCCGGCAATGACAATATAGGTGCCGTAGTTAGCTTTTTCTTCAATAACTGAAACGCTTTCTCTTGTTCATCATTCCATTCAAATTTCTTCCCTTTATGCGTTAATGCAGTCAAGGGTTTTGCTATTCTGGAAAAGTCTTGGATGAACCTTCTGTAGTAACCAGCTAGTCCTAAAAACTGGCGTATGTGTTTCGGAGTTTTCGGGGTTTCCCACTTTTCAACAGTTTCTATCTTTGCCGGATCCACCTTAATACCTTCTTTGTTCACTATGTGACCGAGGAATTGAACTTCTTCCAACCAAAATGCACACTTTGAAAACTTAGCGTACAATTCTTCCTTCCTCAATACTTCTAACACCTTTCTCAAATGTTCACCGTGTTCTTGGTCATTTTTTGAGTAAATAAGTATGTCATCAATGAAAACAATGACAAACTTGTCAAGGTATGGTCCACACACTCGGTTCATAAGGTCCATGAACACAGCTGGTGCATTAGTTAAACCAAACGGCATGACCATAAACTCGTAATGACCGTAACGTGTTCTGAAAGCAGTCTTTGGAATATCATCTTCTTTCACCCGCATTTGATGATACCCGGAACGTAAGTCAATCTTTGAATAAACAGACGAGCCTTGTAGTTGATCAAATAAGTCATCGATTCTCGGTAGTGGGTAGCGGTTCTTGATGGTAAGTTTGTTCAACTCTCGGTAGTCGATACACAACCTGAATGTACCATCTTTCTTCTTGACAAACAAAACAGGAGCTCCCCACGGTGATGTGCTTGGTCGAATGAAACCACGCTCTAAAAGTTCTTGTAATTGACTTTGCAGTTCTTTCATCTCGCTGGGTGCGAGTCTGTAAGGAGCACGAGCTATTGGTGCAGCTCCTAGTACAAGATATATTTGAAATTCAACGGATCGATGTGGGGGTAATCCCGGTAATTCTTTCGGAAATACATCGGGAAATTCTTTTGCAATGGGAACATCATTGATGCTCTTTTCTTCAGTTTGTACTTTCTCGACGTGTGCTAGAACAGCATAGCAACCTTTTCTTATTAGTTTTTGTGCCTTCAAATTACTAATAAGATGTAGCTTCGTGTTGCCCTTTTCTCCGTACACCATTAAGGGTTTTCCTTTTTCTCGTATAATGCGAATTGCATTTTTGTAACAAACGATCTCTGCTTTCACTTCTTTCAACCAGTCCATACCGATTATCACATCAAAACTCCCTAACTCTACTGGTATCAAATCAATCTTAAATGTTTCGCTAACCAGTTTAATTTCTCGATTCCGACATATATTATCTGCTGAAATTAATTTACCATTTGCTAATTCGAGTAAAAATTTACTATCCAAAGGTGTCAATGGACAACTTAATTTAGCACAAAAATCTCTACTCATATAGCTTCTATCCGCACCCGAATCAAATAAAACGTAAGCAGATTTATTATCAATAAGAAACGTACCCGTAACAAGCTCCGGGTCTTCCTGTGCCTCTGCCGCATTAATATTGAAAACTCTTCCACGGCCTTGTCCATTCGTGTTCTCCTGGTTCGGGCAATTTCTAATAATGTGGCCCGGTTTTCCACATTTATAACAAACTACATTGGCATAACTTGCTCCGACACTACTTGCTCCGCCATTACTCGTTCCGACACCATTTGTTCCTTTCGTTCTATTAACCCCTGGTCCGTAGAACTCACACTTCGTCGCGCTATGACCATTTCTTTTACACTTGTTGCAAAATTTGGTGCAGAACCCCGAGTGATTGTTTTCACACCTTTGGCATAGCTACTTCTGATTGTTGTTGTTGTTGCGGTTATTATTGTTGTTGGGATGATTGTTGTAGTTGCTGTTGTTGTTGTTGTTGTTGTTGGGCCGTTTGTTGTAGTTGCGATTGATGTTGCGATTGTTAGGATAGTTGTTGCGATTATTGTTATAATTGCTGTTGTTGTTGTATTGGTGATTCTTATCACCGTTTTCCTCCCACTTTCTTTTGACTTGCTTCACATTGGCCTCTTCAGCAGTCTGTTCTTTAATTCTTTCTTCAATCTGGTTCACTAGTTTGTGAGCCATTCTACATGCCTGTTGTATGGAGGCGGGCTCGTGTGAACTTATATCTTCTTGGATTCTTTCCGGTAATCATTTCACAAACGCGTCGATCTTCTCTTCCTCATCTTCGAATGCTCCCGGACACAATAGGCACAATTCTGTGAATCGTCTTTCGTACGTGGTAATATCAAATCCTTGGGTTCGTAACCCTCTAAGTTCTGTCTTGAGCTTATTGACCTCGGTTCTGGGACGGTACTTCTCGTTCATCAAGTGCTTGAATGCTGACCACGGTAGTGCGTACGCATCGTCTTGTCCCACTTGCTCTAGATAGGTATTCCACCATGTTAACGCAGAACCTGTGAAGGTATGCGTAGCGTACTTTACTTTGTCCTCTTCAGTACACTTACTTATGGCAAACACCGATTCGACCTTCTCGGTCCACCGTTTCAATCCGATCGGTCCTTCGGTTCCATCAAATTCCAAAGGTTTGCAGGCAGTGAATTCTTTGTAGGTACATCCTACACGATTTCCTGTACTGCTAGATCCAAGGTTATTGTTGGTATGTAGCGCAGCCTGTACTGCGGCTATGTTTGAAGCTAGAAAAGTACGGAATTCCTCTTCATTCATATTCACGGTGTGTCGAGTAGTCGGTGCCATTTCCTTCAAAATAGTTAAATGGAATAAGTTAATCATACAGAATATTAAGAGTAGTTAATAGTATTTCGTAGCATAATATGAACTCATTTATAAAAGCTTTTTCTTCATATTAGCATTTTATAAGTTTAAATTCGGGTAGTACCTACCCGTTAAGTTCATACTTAGTAGCTAATATACAATTCAACTACTACAATTCTATATGAAAAACTGATTATAATAATATTTCGCGTTCAAACTTTTATACAATATTTTACAAACTTACAATACCGCTTATTTTACATAAAGCATGAAATATAGCACACAATAACTTTGATACAAGATAGTTGTGAAGATAATTCTAGCTAGTACACAAGTCGTTCAGCAAAGGCAATAAAGACACGTAATTCATACGTCCAGAAACAAGTCATGCATTCTGGTTTTACTAGGATTACTTCCCATCCTTGGTCTTGTGGAACATAACTGTTATGGTCGTTGATAAGACATCGTGTTGTAACGTCGTCAAAGGGACGAGGGTTACGTAATGTCCAACAGTCCCGTAACAATCTAAAAACCTCATTTCTTACCCCAATTACCGACTCCGTCACTTGTGGGAAGGTTTTGTTTAATAGTTGTAGGCCGATGTTCTTGTTCTCACTTTGGTGAGAAGCGAACATTACTAATCCGTAAGCATAACATGCTTCTTTATGTTGCATGTTAGCCGCTTTTTCTAAATCACGAAGTCCAATATTCGGATATATTGAGTCAAAATAATTTCTTAACCCGTTGCGTAAAATAGCATTTGGGTTCCCCGCAATATATGCGTCAAAGTAAACACATCGTAACTTATAGGTTTCCCAATGTGATATCCCCCATCTTTCAAACGAAAGTCTCTTATAAACCAAGACATTCTTGGAACGTTCTTCGAATGTCTTACAAACTGATCTCGCCTTAAATAGTTATGCCGAGGAATTCTGACCGACTCTAGACAAGATTTCATCAATCATGTCTCCGGGTAGGTCTCTTAAAATATTGGGTTGTCTATCCATTTTGTGTTTTTAAACTGTAAAATAGACAAGAGTTAGATTCATAAAAAAATACTTATTAATACAAGCAATTTTTACATATATCATAAAGCATAAGAACACTATATTACATATATTACACCACATGAATACAACTATCTTATTCCGACTCGCTTGTTTCTTCTTCTTCGGTTTTGGTTCGTTTTGCCAAGTTTCTAGGGATATATGATTTTCCCCTAATACGAACCGTCGTTATCCACATTGGTTTAGAAAAACCTGGTGGTTTAGAGGTTCCCGGGTCATTGTTACAACTTAAGGACTTCGGGGGTTGACGATACATATAAAGTTCATCGGGGTTGGAATTAGATTTCTCTATTTTTATGCCCTTTCCCTTATTATTTTCTTTTGCCTTTTTAAATTCAGTTGGGGTAATTTCTATAACATCATCGGAATTCTCGTCGGAATCCGATTCATCGGAGAATTGGTAATCCTCCCAATATTTTGCTTCCTTGGCGGAAACACCATTGACCATAATTAACCTTGGTCGGTTGGTTGAGGATTCTCTTTTACTTAACCGTTTTATTATTTCCCCCACCGGTTCTATTTCTTCTTCCGGTTCCGATTCTTCTTCCGGTTCCGATTCTTCTTCCGGTTCCGACTCTTCTTCCGGTTCCTCTTCGGGAACTTGTGAATCAGTCCACGAATCATTCCAATTTACATTTGACTCTTCATTATTATTAGGTGAGTCAATGGGACTTGTTCTAGAGGTAGACATCTATCACATAATATCAAACGCGTTAAGAGATTAATATATCACATAATATTCACATGTTAAAAATATATAGTTTCCAACAAAATTTGTTAAGCAATCATTTTTCGAGTAAACACGGTCGAAGTCCAGACTCACTAATGCATCCTAACAAACTAGATAAGACACACTAATGCAAAATTCTGGTTCTCTAAGACCAACGCTCTGATACCAACTGAAATGTCCCGTTCTTATTGATTAAAAACGTTCCATATTAATTGATTTCGTTGCGAGGTTTTGACCTCTATATGAGACGTTTTTCAAAGACTGCATTCATTTTAAAACAAACCATAACCTTTATTTCATCAATAAAGGTTTAAAAAGCTTTACGTAGATTATCAAATAATGATAATCTAAAATATCCTGTTTACACACGACCATTACATAATAGTTTACAATACAAATATGTTACAACAAAATAAGTTTCTTGAATGCAGTTTTTACACAATATCATACAAGCATGGACTCCAAATCTCGTCCTTATTTAAGTATGCGACAGCGGAAGCTCTTAATAATCACCTGAGAATAAACATGCTTAAAACGTCAACAAAAATGTTGGTGAGTTATAGGTTTAACCTATATATATCAAATCATAATAATAGACCACAAGATTTCATATTTCAATACACATCCCATACATAGAGATAAAAATCATTCATATGGTGAACACCTGGTAACCGACATTAACAAGATGCATATATAAGAATATCCCCATCATTCCGGGACACCCTTCGGATATGATATAAATTTCGAAGTACTAAAGCATCCAGTACTTTGGATGGGGCTTGTTAGGCCCAATAGATCTATCTTTAGGATTCGCGTCAATTAGGGTGTCTGTTCCCTAATTCTTAGATTACCAGACTTAATAAAAAGGGGCATATTCAATTTCGATAATTCAACCATAGAATGTAGTTTCACGTACTTGTGTCTATTTTGTAAATCATTTATAAAACCTGCATGTATTCTCATCCCAAAAATATTAGATTTTAAAAGTGGGACTATAACTCACTTTCACAGATTTTTACTTCGTCGAGAAATAAGACTTGGCCACTGGTTGATTCACGAACCTATAACAATATATACATATATATCAAAGTATGTTCAAAATATATTTACAACACTTTTAATATATTTTGATGTTTTAAGTTTATTAAGTCAGCTGTCCTCGTTAGTAACCTACAACTAGTTGTCCACAGTTAGATGTACAGAAATAAATCGATAAATAATATCTTGAATCAATCCACGACCCAGTGTATACGTATCTCAGTATTGATCACAACTCAAACTATATATATTTTGGAATCAACCTCAACCCTGTATAGCTAACTCCAACATTCACATATAGAGTGTCTATGGTTGTTCCGAAATATATATAGATGTGTCGACATGATAGGTCGAAACATTGTATACGTGTCTATGGTATCTCAAGATTACATAATATACAATACAAGTTGATTAAGTTATGGTTGGAATAGATTTGTTACCAATTTTCACGTAGCTAAAATGAGAAAAATTATCCAATCTTGTTTTACCCATAACTTCTTCATTTTAAATCCGTTTTGAGTGAATCAAATTGCTATGGTTTCATATTGAACTCTATTTTATGAATCTAAACAGAAAAAGTATAGGTTTATAGTCGGAAAAATAAGTTACAAGTCGTTTTTGTAAAGGTAGTCATTTCAGTCGAAAGAACGACGTCTAGATGACCATTTTAGAAAACATACTTCCACTTTGAGTTTAACCATAATTTTTGGATATAGTTTCATGTTCATAATAAAAATCATTTTCTCAGAATAACAACTTTTAAATCAAAGTTTATCATAGTTTTTAATTAACTAACCCAAAACAGCCCGCGGTGTTACTACGACGGCGTAAATCCGGTTTTACGGTGTTTTTCGTGTTTCCAGGTTTTAAATCATTAAGTTAGCATATCATATAGATATAGAACATGTGTTTATTTGATTTTAAAAGTCAAGTTAGAAGGATTAACTTTTGTTTGCGAACAAGTTTAGAATTAACTAAACTATGTTCTAGTGATTACAAGTTTAAACCTTCGAATAAGATAGCTTTATATGTATGAATCGAATGATGTTATGAACATCATTACTACCTTAAGTTCCTTGGATAAACCTACTGAAAAAGAGAAAAATGGATCTAGCTTCAACGGATCCTTGGATGGCTCGAAGTTCTTGAAGCAGAATCATGACACGAAAACAAGTTCAAGTAAGATCATCACTTGAAATAAGATTGTTATAGTTATAGAAATTGAACCAAAGTTTGAATATAATTATTACCTTGTATTAGAATGATAACCTACTGTAAGAAACAAAGATTTCTTGAGGTTGGATGATCACCTTACAAGATTGGAAGTGAGCTAGCAAACTTGAAAGTATTCTTGATTTTATGAAACTAGAACTTTTGGAATTTATGAAGAACACTTAGAACTTGAAGATAGAACTTGAGAGAGATCAATTAGATGAAGAAAATTGAAGAATGAAAGTGTTTGTAGGTGTTTTTGGTCGTTGGTGTATGGATTAGATATAAAGGATATGTTATTTTGTTTTCATGTAAATAAGTCATGAATGATTACTCATATTTTTGTAATTTTATGAGATATTTCATGCTAGTTGCCAAATGATGGTTCCCACATGTGTTAGGTGACTCACATGGGCTGCTAAGAGCTGATCATTGGAGTGTATATACCAATAGTACATACATCTAAAAGCTGTGTATTGTACGAGTACGAATACGGGTGCATACGAGTAGAATTGTTGATGAAACTGAACGAGGATGTAATTGTAAGCATTTTTGTTAAGTAGAAGTATTTTGATAAGTGTATTGAAGTCTTTCAAAAGTGTATAAATACATATTAAAACACTACATGTATATACATTTTAACTGAGTCGTTAAGTCATCGTTAGTCGTTACATGTAAGTGTTGTTTTGAAACCTTTAGGTTAACGATCTTGTTAAATGTTGTTAACCCAATGTTTATAATATCAAATGAGATTTTAAATTATTATATTATCATGATATTATCATGTATGAATATCTCTTAGTATGATATATATACATTAAATGTCTTTACAACGATAATCGTTACATATATGTCTCGTTTAAAAATCATTAAGTTAGTAGTCTTATTTTTACATATGTAGTTCATTGTTAATATACTTAATGATATGTTTACTTATCATAGTATCATGTTAACTATATATATATCCATATATATGTCATCATATAGTTTTTACAAGTTTTAACGTTCGTGAATCACCGGTCAACTTGGGTGGTCAATTGTCTATATGAAACATATTTCAATTAATCAAGTCTTAACAAGTTTGATTGCTTAACATGTTGGAAACATTTAATCATGTAAATATCAATCTCAATTAATATATATAAACATGGAAAAGTTCGGGTCACTACAGCGCGGCCTGTACTACGGCTATGTTTGAAGCAAGAAAGGCACAAAATTTCTCTTCGCTCATATTCAAGGTGTGTCGAGTAGTCGGTGCCATTTCCTTTAATATAGTCAAATGAAACAATTTAATCATACAGAATATTAAGAGTAGTCAATAGTATCTCGTAGCATAATATGAACTCATTTATAAAAGCTTTTTCTTCATATTAGCGTTTTATAAGTTTAAATTCGGGTACTACCTACCCGTTAAGTTCATACTTAGTAGCTATATACAATTCAACTACTACAATTCCATATGAAAAACTGATTATAATAATATATCACATACAAATATTCTTCAAACTTACAACTTCGCTATATTACATATAACATGAAATATAGTACACTATGATACATGACAGTTTTGAAGATAAATCTAGTTAATACGCAAGTTGTTCAGCAAAGGAAATAAAGACACCTAATTCATAAGTTCAGAAACAAGTCATGCATTCTGGTTTTACTAAGACGACTTCCCATCCTTGGTCTTGTGGAAAATAACCGTTAAGACCATTGGCTAGGCAGCATGTTGTAATGTCGTCAAAAGGACGAGGGTTTCGTAATGTCCAACAGCCCCGTAATAATCTAAAAACCTTGTTTCTCACCCCAACTACTGAATCCGTCACTTTTGGGAAAGTTTTATTTAAAAGCTGCAATCCGATGTTCTTTTTCTCACTTTGGTAAGAAGCGAACATCACTAATCCGTAAGCATAGCATGCTTCTTTATGTTGCATGTTAGAAGCTCTTTCTAATTCATGAAATTCTATGTTGGGATATGTTGAGTCAAAATAGGTTCTTAACCCGTAGCGTAAAATTGCATTTGGGTTCCCCGCATTTAACGCTTTAAAGAAAACACGACGTAACTTAAAGTCTCCCCAATGTGATATACCCCACCTATCAAAGAAAAGCCTTTTATAAACTAAGGCATTTCTGGAAAGTCTTTCAAATGTTTGACAAGTTAATTTCGCCATAACTAAATGTAATGATGAATTCTGACCGACTCTAGACAAGATTTCCTCAATCATATCCTCTGGTAGGTCTTCTAAAATATTCGGTTGTCTACCCTTAACGTCCATTTTGTTTTTATACTGTAAAATAGACAAGTATTAGATTCGTAATAACAAACAATACAAGCAATTTTTGCATAGAACATAAAAGTACAAGCACACTACAATACATTTATTACACAACATGCTCACACCCCTCTAATCTGAATCACTGGTTTCTTCTTCTTCAGACTTGGTTCTTTTTCCTAATCTTCTAGGGATATATGATGTTCCTCTAATACGAGTCGTCATTTTCCACATTGGTTTAGAAAAACCTGGTGGTTTAGAGGTTCCCGGGTTATGGTCACGATATTGAAAATACGGGTGTTGACGGTACATATGAAGTTCATCGGGGTCGGAATCAGATTTCTCTATTTTGATGCCTTTTCCCTTATTATTTTCTTTTGCCTCATTAAATTGGGTTGGGGTAATTTCTATAACATCATCGGAATCCTCATCAGGATCCGATTCATCGGAAAATTGGTAATTTTCCCAATATTTTGCTTCCTTAGCGGAAACACCATTGACCATTATTAACTTTGGTCCATTGGTTGGGGATTATCTTTTATTTGACCGGTTTTCTGTGGTTCCTACTATTCCCCCCTCCGGAACCTCTTCTTCTTCCGGTTCCTCTTCTTCTGGTTCCTCTTCTTCCGGTTCCTCTTCTTCCGGTTCCGTTTCCTCTTCTTCCGGTTCTTCGGGAACTTGTGAATCTTGCCAATATATATTCGACTCTTCGTTATTATTAGGTGATTCAATAGGATTTGTGCTAGAGGTAGACATCTATCACACAATATCAAACATGTTAAGAGATTAATATATCACATAATATTTACATGTTAATAATATATAGTTTCCAACAAAAATGTTAAGCAATCATTTTTAAAGAAAATACGGTCGAAGTCCAGACTCACTAATGCATCCTAACAAACTCGATAAGACACACTAATTCAAATTTTCTGGTTCTCTAAGACCAACGCTCGGATACCAACTAAAATGTCCCGTTCATATTGATTATAAACGTTCCATATTAATTGATTTCGTTGCGAGGTTTTGACCTCTATATGAGACGTTTTTTAAAGACTGCATTCATTTTTAAAACAACCATAACCTTTATTTTATCAATAAAGGTTTTAAAAACATTACGTAGATTATCAAATAATGATAATCTAAAATATACTGTTTACACACGACCATTACATAATGGTTTACAATAGAAATATATTACATCGACATATGTTTCTTGAATGCAGTTTTTACACAATATCATACAAACATGGACTCCAAATCTTGTCCTTATTTTAGTATGCAACAGCGGAAGCTCTTAATATTCACCTGAGAATAAACATGCTTTAAACGTCAACAAAAATGTTGGTGAGTTATAGGTTTAACATATATATATCAAATCGTAACAATAGACCACAAGATTTCATATTTCAATATACATCCCATACATAGAGATAAAAATCATTCATATGGTGAACACCTAGTAACCGACATTAACAAGATGCATATATAAGAATATCCCCATCATTCCGGGATACCCTTCGGATATGATATAAATTTTGAAGTGCTAAAGCATCCGGTACTTTGGATGGGGTTTGTTAGGCCCAATAGATCTATCTTTAGGATTCACGTCAATTAGGGTGTCTGTTCCCTAATTCTTAGATTACCAGACTTAAAAAAAAGGGGCATATTCGATTTCGATAATTCAACCATAGAATGTAGTTTCACGTACTTGTGTCTATTTTGTAAATCATTTATAAAACCTGCATGTATTCTCATTCCAAAAATATTAGATTTTAAAAGTGGGACTATAACTCACTTTCACAGATATTTCCTTCCTCGAAAATAAGACTTGGCCACGGATCGATTCACGAACCTATACAAATATGTACATATATATCAAAGTATGATCAAAATATAATTACAACCATTATTATTATATTTTAAAGATTTGAGTGTATTAAGTCAGCTGTCCTCGTTAGTAACCTACAACTAGTTGTCCACAGTTAGATGTACAGAAATAAATAGATATATATTATCTTGAATCAATCCATGACCCAGTGTATACACGTCTCATGCTAGATCACAACTCAAAGTATATATATTTTTGGAATCAACCTCAACCCTGTATAGCTAACTCCAACATTACTGCATATAGAGTGTCTATGGTTGTTCCAAATAATATATATACATGGGTCGATATGATATGTCAAAACATTTGCATACGTGTCTATAGTATCCCAAGATTACATAATATATTAGAATACATGTAAAATACAATATAAGTTAGCTAGGATATGATTTGTATAGATTTGTTAAACATTTCCCGTAGCTAAAAAGATCAAAAATATCCAATCTTGTTTTACCCATAACTTCTTCATTTTAAATCCGTTTTGAGTGAATCAAATTGCTATGGTTTCATATTGGACTCTAATTTAAGAATCCAAACAGAAAAAGTATATGTTTATAGTAAGAAATTTAAGTTACATGTCAATTACTAAAGAGGTAGTCATTTCCGTCGAAAGAATGACATCTTGATGACCACTTTGAAAAACATACTTTCACTTTGAGTTTAACCAAGATTTTTGGATATAGTTTCATGTTCATATGAAAAATCATTTTCCCAGAAGAACAACTTTTAAATCGAAGTTTATCATAGTTTTTAATTATCTAAACCAAAACAGCCCCCGGTTTCACTACGACGGCGTATATCCGATTTTATGGTGTTCATCGTGTTTCCAGGGTTTAAATCATTAAGTTAGCATATCATATAGATATAGAACATGTGTTTAGTTGATTTTAAAAGTCAAGTTAGAAGGATTAACTTTTGTTTGAGAACAAGTTTAGAATTAACTAAACTATGTTCTAATGATTACAAGTTTAAACCTTCGAATAAGATAGCTTTATATGTATGAATCGAATGATATTATGAACATCATTACTACCTCAAGTTTTCTGGATAAAACTACTGGAAATGAGAAAAATGGATCTAGCTTCAAAGGATCCTTGGATGGCTTGAAAGTTCTTGAAGCAGAATCATGACACGAAAACAGTTCAAGTAAGATTTTCACTCGAAATAAGATTGTTATAGTTGTAGAAATTGAATCAAAGTTTGAATATGAATATTACCTTGAATTAGAAAGATAACCTACTGTAAATAACAAAGGTTCCTTGATCTTAGATGATTACTTGGAATGGATTAGAAAGCTTGGAAGTAAACTTGCAAACTTGGTAGTATTCTTGATTTTTATGAAACTATACTTATGGAATTTATGAAGAACACTTAGAACTTGAAGACGGAACTTGAGAGAGATCAATTAGATGAAGAAAATTGAAGAATGAAAGTGTTTGTAGGTGTTTTTGGTCGTTGGTATATGGATTAGATATAAAGGATATGTAATTTTGTTTTCATGTAAATAAGTCATGAATGATTACTAATATTTTTGTAATTTTATGAGATATTTCATGCTAGTTGCCAAATGATGGTTCCCACATGTGTTAGGTGACTCACATGGGCTGCTAAGAGCTGATCATTGGAGTGTATATACCAATAGTACATACATCTAAAAGCTATGTATTGTACGAGTACGAATACGGGTGCATACGAGTAGAATTGTTGATGAAACTGAACGAGAATGTAATTGTAAGCATTTTTGTTAAGTAGAAGTACTTTGATATGTGTCTTGAAGTCTTTCAAAAGTGTAAAATACATATCAAAACACAACATGTATATACATTCTAATGGAGTCGTTAAGTCTTCGTTAGTCGTTACATGTAAGTGTTGTTTTGAAACCTTTAAGTTAACGATCTCAATTAATGTTGTTAACCCAATGTTTATTATATAAAATGAGATGTTAAATTATTATATTATCATGATATTATGATGTATGAATATCTCTTAATATGATATATACATTAAAATATCGTTACAACGATAATCGTTACATATAAGTCTCGTTTCGTAATTCTTGAGTTAGTAGTCTTGTGTTTACATATGTAGTTCATTGTTAACACACTTAATGATATATTTAAATATCATTTTATCATGTTAAATATAGTGTATCAATATCTTAATATGATGCATATATATTTAGTAGACATTATCATAACGTTAATCGTTATATATATCATTTCGAGTTTCTTAACTTAGTAATCTCATTTCTTATGTATATCACACATTGTTAATATACTTAGTGAGATAATTACTCATCATAATCTCATGTCAACCATATATATATGTCTATATATACCACAACATGTAGTTTTTACAATTTTGTAACGTTCGTGAATCGCCGGTCAACTTGGGTGATCAATTGTCTATATGAAACTTATTTTATTTAATCAAGTCTTAACAAGTTTGATTGCTTAACACGTTGGAAACATTTAGTCATGTAAATATCAATCTCAATTAATATATATAAACATGGAAAAGTTCGGGTCACTACATATCCAAGAATCAGAAGTTGGTGTAATATCAAACTTTATCTACAAATTATAAAAAGAAAAAACATATCACATGAGAATTAAAAAAAAGGCTTATTATCACACAGATTTTAAAATATGTACTCTTCACTCCTTCAGCAGATTCTGTTTTTTTATTTAACTTTATTCCACGGTCTATAAACTGAACAATACTGTTAACTCCGCAAAAAGTAGCCAATAAAATGGGCGAGTTTACTACTGTTAGGACCAATTGGCTGTCCATGTTCATTTACAGCTAAAGGAAGTCGGACATATGGCTTCTGTTTCCAATTTTTTCGCATCAGTGTCGGTCCTCTAACTTTGTCGACTTATTTAACTACAAAATATGTGCACTTGATTTACAACTGATATACTAAACAAGGAACAATACAGATCAAATAAGCAAACCAAATTAGAAAAACAAAAAATAACCTAGTTCATCTTGTTCTTGTATGATTTGCTGTTCATCTCTCACACGTGTATCATTCACATTTAATTCTTTACTCGCATAATTGGCATGCATATAACAGTAAAAGAAAATGAAAGTTAGAATACATTATTTGACATAATACAAAGAATCAAGCATCAAACAATATAGAACAAATAAATCTTCTTCAATTTGTCGTTGTTGATGCTCTTCAAGATCTTCATAATAGCCATTGTCATATATGTTATCTTCGTATTCATCGTTCACTTCATCTTCGAGCTCCGTATCATTTTCCTCATCTCTAAGACTTCCAACTATAACTTCTTCATGTCTAGCTTTCTTGGGTCTGGACTCAAAATTTTCATCTGTATCTTCATCTTCAAGATCCTCTGCAGTTGCGAAATGTTAACAAAAGTATTCAAATGAATGTGGGATTAATGATGACTATTTTAATATGAACTCACCAAATCTGACCCTAGTTCCATCTTGAACTTTACTTTCTTTTACCTTCGGCCTCGTATCACTTGCTTGGCCCTTTTGCATCTGAGATTTTGAAGTTAATGCTTTGGAAATATTGTGACGACCCGGGAATTTCGACCAAATTTAAACTTAATCTTTATATGGTTTTGACACGATAAGAAAAGTCTGTTAAGTTGAGTCTCAAAAATTTTGAACTGTTTCATATATGCAATTACCCTTCAACTATCTCCGACGATTCACGAACCATTAATTGTAAATAAATGTGTATACATATAAATATAAATATAAATATATGTATATGTAAATATATATATATATATATATATATATATATATATATATATATATAATAACTAAAAATAATAATATACGATTTAATCGTTAGAACTGAAAATATAAAATAATATACGATATAATTAAATTATTATTAAAATAAATCTATATATATATATATATATATATATATATATATATATATATATATATATATATATAAAGAGATAGTATATCAAATATAATTATTTAATAATTGTAATACTCGTTGGGCGTTTCGATTATTATTTAGAGAAGTTTAATTCGAACTTATATGATTTTAAAATAAACGGTAATCCAAAAATGAATTCTATAAATTTTAGGCTAACTAAAAATGTATTTAGGATCTAGTTATTAAATTTTAGCACTTTTTATATTTTACCCAAAATCGAGCGTAGACAGTGAGGTAATTTTTATTTAATAGTTATTAACCAAATTTTATACCATAATGACTAAAATAAATAAAGATAATTAACATAAAAATTTGGGATCTTTCTGTGTACTTTTATCCATTATCAACGGAGCACGAATTTCAGCCCGTGAATGAAATAGTAGACGACGGCTAACTTATTCACACGTTTATATTATCAATTGATATTATAAAGATTATAATATTATTTTTTATCACTGTTGTTGCTTTTCCTTTCCATAACACGGATTACTATGATATTTGGTATATATTTATATATAGATATTTAGAAAACATATATACAAGTGTAGTACACTTGTCTGATTCACATTTCATCATATGGACCATCCTACCACTATCACCTTATATGTTTTTTTTTTTTTTGGTTTTGTTTCATTCTTTCCTGCAAAACACCACGATCATCATGCCACTTCCATTTAACCATCATCAACGATCACTACAAACCTTGATCTCTACCACCACATACACTCCATTCCGACACCCATGACCACCATAAAACCACCTTCAAACCACTATCGTCACCACAATTCGAATCTGTTTCATTTGTTTTTCTTTTTCTTCTATCGTGATCAATCATAACCACCACAATACGATCACCATGGTTAACCCATTTAAAACCCACCATCTACCTCACCCCCACCTTCGTACAAACACACTACACAAAATCAAAGTCACACCTTTTCATTTAGTGCTCGATAGTTCACGAGATTATAAGGTTAGTTTACATTTCCTTTTAAACTCCACCTATTTCTCGAATAGACATACGTACACCCATATCACTTTCCATAACCCACACCCGTGAGCCATCACATCAAACCCATGAACCATCTACACCCTCACCATAACCAAAACGCCACCTTCGCTATCTATTTTTTTTGTTTCAAATGACAAATACCCACAACCCAAAACCATCACCTTTAACCATCATCGACAACCACCATGACTCACAACAAATTGATCAAAATACTATTCCTGTCACTCCTGGTTTGTTGTTTCTGTTTGAAAAACGCCACGAAGAAACACCACTGCAGCTGCCATTCTACTCGCTACTATATAATTCTAATTATTTTTGCTTCGTTAAACCAAACCCAGATCACCATTGCCACCTGCTACAGTTTGTTACGATGTGATTATATTTCGATTTGGTTAGTTCAAACCGCCACCACATCATGAATTCATAACCACTACAGCTACTACTGAGTATGCATCTGTTCCTATAGAAAAACCATCGTGAAAACTAACCACCACTATAAACCGAAGAAAATCGATTATACTTCACTGCAGTTTCTATTTTTATTTATTATAAAAGCTGTAAACAAATGAGATGGAGATGATAATGTGGATGAATGTTATGATAATGAGTGTTTTTTATCGTCGACACTCTAGAACAAGAAACCCCACTTCCAGCTCATTCAACAAATCTAAAACTGTTTTGGGCGTTCAATTAGTTTATCGTAGGGCTTTTGATTGAAAATTTGGGCCTTGTTTGTTTATATTGGCTGTTGGGCCATAATGTATCCGTTTTTACGATTGGGCCGTGCACTTATTTGGTTGGGCCGACAACTATTGTTCTATTGGGTCGTATAAACTCAATGTTTAATGATGCATGATGTAATGGAAGATGATTACACAGCGATATATACGTTAAGTATGTAATAAGGAGAAATTAATCAGAAATGCACGATCAGAGGAATGGTTAGGGAGTATTTCGGGTTATCGAGAGGTCACAGGTTCGAGCCCGGTCTCATGCATTTTTTTAAAGAAAGATTATTTTTAAGGTAGTCTCATTTTATCTTTATTATTATTATTATTATTATTATTATTATTATTATTATTATTATTATTATTATTATTATTATTATTATTATTATTATTATTATTATTATGATTATTATGATTATTATTATTATTATTATTATTATTATTATTATTATTATTATTATGATTATGATTAAAGGTTATTAAAATGTTAAGATTAAGATTAAAATAGGAAGATAAGACTAAATTATGATTTAAAATATGTTAAGTACAAACATGGTGTAATTATGAAAAATATGGTTAAAATGTTTACTAATGCATTTATAAGATATATAATACAATATTGATTAATTACTTATGCCATAAAAGATAATCATACGAATTAATAAGTATTGTTATAATAATAGTATTAAGATAAATATGATTATGGTCATGATCATTAAAAATGTTAAGTACGAAGTTGATTATGATCATAAGATATTAAGATAAATATAAACACATATATGAGAAAGAGAATAATAATTAAGTTAGGATTATGATTTGAATATAATTAAGTATGATATGAATATAGATATAAAATAGGTATTGATAAAAGATATTTTTATATTACAATATTATTAATATTGCATATCACTATATTTTTATTATGAAAATGATATTAACTAAGCTATATATAAAATACATCAATTAATATATAAATATATTAGTATCATATAAAAACCCTAATATAAATTTTTATTATTAATAAACTTATTCGATTTCGATTATATGTTTTAATATATATAATTGATATAGGTTCGTGAATCCTAGGCCAACCCTGCATTGTTCAGTATCGTCGTATGCATATTTTTACTTTAAAATATCGTATAGTGAGTTTCATTTGCTCCCTTTTTAAATGCTTTTGCAATATATATTTTTGAGACTGAGAATACATGCGCTTTTATAAATGTTTGACGAAATAGACACAAGTACTTGAAACTATATTCTATGATTGAATTATTTAGAAGCCCTAGTTCTATTTTTAGATACATGTATTCGGCCGTGAGAAGACCGGCATAGATGGTTCTCTTTTTAGATACATGTATTCGCCCGTGAGCAGACCGGCATAGATGGTTCTCTTTTTAGATACATGTATTCGGCCGTGAGCAGACCGGCATAGATGGTTCTCTTTTTAGATACATGTATTCGGCCGTGAGCAGACCGGCATAGATGGTTCTCTCTTTAGATACATGTATTCAGCCGTGAGCAGACTGGCAAAGATGGTTCTATTTTTAGATACATGTATTCGGCTGTGAGTAGACCGACACAGATGGTTCTATTTTTATATACATTTTTTCTAACTCATATACTGATTACGATTGCCGGTATATTAGTAAAATTCCCACTAGGTGTTCATCATATGAATGGATTTTATAGCAGTGAGCAGACCTGCACAGATTGATTATGAAAAATGAAGTCTTGTGGTCTATTAAAATATTGAAATGATTGTTATGATAAACCTATGAACTCACCAACCTTTTGGTTGACACTTTTAAGCATGTTTATTCTCAGGTATGAAAGAAATCTTCCGCTGTGTATTTGCTCATTTTAGAGATATTACGTGGAGTCATTCATGGCATATTTCAAAAGACGTTGCATTCG
Source organism: Rutidosis leptorrhynchoides (assembly GCF_046630445.1). Lineage (NCBI taxonomy): Eukaryota > Viridiplantae > Streptophyta > Magnoliopsida > Asterales > Asteraceae > Rutidosis > Rutidosis leptorrhynchoides. Next base: position 521,158,248 of record NC_092336.1, read on the forward strand.
AGTCGTTAAGTTCATCAAGTTTAATATTAAGTCATTCATAGTTTGGATATATTATGAAAGGATATGCATATCTGTCAACTTTCGATGAAATGGAAGTTTGTCTTTTAAAAACGAATGCAATATTTGTAAAATGTATCATATAGAGGTCAAATACCTCGCAATGAAATCAACTATTGTGAATCGTTTATAATCGATATGAACGGGTCCTTTCAAACATTAGGACTAAGAATAACTCATTTATTTGTTAAAGTCACATGTCTCATGGTATTGGGAGCAACAAACTGTTTAGTTTTCTTTTTCATGGTTGTTTGAATCGTAGTATCCTCAACCTGTTTAGAGGATCTAAGGCAAGTCTTTTTGTTTCCTTCCATTGCCATAATCTAAAAAGAATGTAAAGAACAATACTCAGCAGTTATATGAATAACATCTATTCATTTAACATAGAACAATTAACGAAACAAGGTTATAAACAATTTTATATACGGAGTAGTTAGCAACAATATATGTTATAAACAATCAAAATTACAGAAACGTTAAGAAAATCAAATACGAATAACCCAATATGGTGAAAAAAAGAGATACCTGTGCACTTTGGTGAAAAAAGAGATACCTGAGTTCTTTGGTGAAAAAAGAGTTACATAGTTGTTCAGAAGCCTTTTAGCTAACCCTAATTTGATTTGGCGCCTTTGAATTTTTGGAAGGTGATCTTTCCATACTAGCATTTGATCCATCCACACCAAAATAATACAAACTTCTTATTTTACACTTAAACTACTATAGGTCAACATACTATTTTTAAAGAGTAAAATAGGTAATTTTATTATTTTGGTGTGGATGGATCAAAACTAGTGTGGTAGGATCAACCCAAATTTTTTGAATTTACCATAACTTTTGAAAGAAAAAATTTGGATCAGCTTCAAAATTTTGCTCCGTAATCTGTGATATTGGCGGTACTGTTTGAGAGGGTAAGTTTTGGTGTAAATTAATTGAGGATAACTTTTTACATATTTACGTACATATGAAATATTAAATAAATACAAGTACAATATTTAACTAAAAAATATAAGTATAAGTTATAAGTTAAATAATAAGTTAAATAAATAATATAACTTATACCAACTGTATTCGATGCTATATCAATACTTAATAATTAGTTTATAAGCTCTATAGAATAAATGTATACATAATTAATTTAATTAGTCATAAAATGTATTTTTTTAAATTATATATAATTTGCGTCTCGAAAATTGGCAATGTATAAGTTCATGTTGGTTAACCTTGTGACAACCCAGAAATTTCCAACCAAATTTAAACTTTAATCTTTATATGTTTCTGACACCGGAAATTTCCAACCAAATTTAAACTTTAATCTTTATATGTTTCCGACACGATAAGCAATATTTGTTAAGTTAAATTTCAAGAATTTTAAACTATGTTCATACATTCATTCAACCTCGACCAAGTTCCAACGATTCACAAACCATTAAACGAATATGATTATATATGTATATGTGTATATATATTATAACTTGAAACGTAAACAAAATATTAGATTAAATACTTTATATGATTGTATCTATTTCAAAATGTTTATCAATGGAATTAGAAGATAAGATCAAATGATTGAATTATCAGATATATTGAATTATGATTACAAGTCTCTGTTGAAAGGCCCACGTTGATTTGAGAAATCTTTCCATTTTAACAATATTCGGAAAATGGTAAAGTGATTTATAAATAAGAACAAATTGTCAATCACTGAGAACTAGACAAAGGATAGTGGAAGATTGAATCTCATAAAGACTCGATTGATCTATTTAGTTTCAAACGTACAAAAACGTTTTCAGTTTAAAAAGAACTTTATTATTAAAACGTATATAACTTTTATAAATATCTAGAACCACTTTTGACAACTCATTACTTAACTAGTATGATAAAGATAACGATATTTATATTTTATTTTATTAAATATATATAACAATTTAAATTAATATTATATATATTTATACGCGTATTATACGTACATCGTTTTATACTTTTACTATACTTAAACTTTACCTTTACTTTATTTTTACTTTACTTTAACTTTAATAATTCACTTTAATAATTCATACTTTAATAATTCACTTTAATAATTCATACTTTAATAATTCACTTTAATAATTCATACTTTAATAATTCACTTTAATAATTCATACTTTAATAATTCACTTTAATAATTCATACTTTAATAATTCACTTTAATAATTCAAAAATTTATTATAAATAGAATTTAATAGGTTTCATTATTTCATAGAAACTTGAAAATATTTTTCTCTAAACTCTCTCAATCGATTTACATATATATATTTACTCCGTATTATTTCAAGATATTATTAGTATACATAAAATATTACGAGGAGTGCTGTCCGAGTGATTTCGAAATTGTTTTTCGAGTAGGATAGGATTAAGGAAATTATGGGTTATAGCTATGGAGGTGATTGAGTATGGTTCATGGGTATGCTCGTGAGGTCAATATAGTGTTTATCATTTCCGTTACGTCTACGTACCTTTCCTGCAATATTGAATCTCAATATTGATACGTGAGTACTCATAATTTAACTTTTACATACTAATAGTGTATCCCTGACTAGTGCTCGAGTATTTAGGATTATGCATGCTTGTACTTTTGATATTGCCCTTAGACAGGTTAGGTTGAATCTTGAATTAGTTACACTTGCGGTTGAGATAAGGTATAAGATATGCATGTCCTTGGAAAGCTAGCGAAAAATTAAGAACTTTTCCTTTAGATATCGAATGGTTTCGATGAACGGATTAGAAGTTATAATCAATTGAATTTTCGATATTTTTATTAAAAATGATTATTATTATCGTCGTTTTTATCATCGTTCTAGTTTTATCTTATTATTATCATTATTATTATCTTTATCAATAAAAGGGATTTATCATTAAAAATTATTATTATTACTATCGTTATTATCGTTAAAGTTATAATTAGTATTATTATTATTATCCAATTATTAGTATTATTATTATTATTAGTATTATTATTATTATTATCATTATTAATATATATATATCATTATTTAAAAATGATTATTGTTATTGTTATTATTATTATTACTATATTATCATTAAGATAATTATTAGTATTATCGTTAATAATGTTATAGTAACTATCATTATTAATATTAGTGTAATTAAAATAAATATTTGTAACACCTAATTATTTTGATTACTATTATTATCATTATTATGAACACGATATAAAAGATGATTAAAAGCTATTAAACGAAACGATTAGGAAATAATGAGTAAGAGTATCATGATGAAATTAAAATATTATAAAATATTGATTTAGATAAAATTATCGTTCTTATTATTTTTATCATTACTATTATTATTAAAAGTATCGTTAGTATTAAAACTATCATTTTAACAAAAATTATCATTTTAATAGAAATGTCATTGTTACTATAAAATATCATTATTATTATTATTATTTTAAATAGAATTATTATTTTAAAGATAATATTAAAAATTATCGTAAATATTAAAGTTATCATAATTAGAATTATCGTTTTATCATAATGTCATCTTAGTAATTATAAATATTGATATTTTTATAATAATAATTATTATTATAAAATAATGCAACTTTTACTTACTATCATTATAGATATTATTTTATCAAATAAATAGGTGATACAAACATATTTTACTACGTGTAATAACTTACTTTAATAATACCTATCATATTATCTTTATGATATTAAATGAACCCTATAAATTTTATTACTTAATATATATAAAAGTATATTTTATTATATAAATTTAATATAAAATTTTATTTATTAATAAATAAATTATATTATTTACTCTAATAGATCTTTTAAAAATATTTAAAAATATAAAACGAAGATATTTAAACTATATATTAATCATGTATAGATTTTTGGAAATTATTTTGAGTCAAATTTACTTTTGTTGACTTTTTCATATTAGTCTCGAGCATTAGGATTGTGGTACACTATGACTTGACCTAATTTGTTAGAAAAATATTGACCAACACATAAATATATATAATTAATTTAGGTTCGTGAATCCGAGGCCAACCTTGCACTTGTTCAATGACGTTATATGTATTTTTACTACGAAATACAGTATGGTGAGTTTCATTATTCCCTTTTTAAATGCTTTTGCAATATATATTTTTGGGACTGAGAATGCATGCGCTGTTTTTATAAATGTTTTACGAAATAGACACAAGTAATCAAAACTACATTATATGGTTGAATGATCGAAATCGAATATGCCCCTTTTTATTAAGTCTGGTAATCTAAGAATTAGGGAACAGACACCCTAATTGACGCGAATCCTAAAGATAGATCTATTGGGCCTAACAAACCCCATCCAAAGTACCGGATGCTTTAGTACTTCGAAATTTATATCATGTCGGAAGGAGGATCCCGGAATGATAGGGGATATTCTTATATGTATCTAGTTAATGTCGGTTACCAGGTGTTCGCCATATGAATGATTATTTTTGTCTCTATGCATGGGACGTATATATATGAGAACTGGAAATGAAATTCTTGTGGTCTATTAAAATGATGGAAATAAATGATTATGATAAACTAATGAACTCACCAACCTTTTGGTTGACACTTTAAAGCATGTTTATTCTCAGGTGTTAAAGAAATCTTCCGCTGTGCATTTGCTCATTTTAAAGATATTACTTGGAGTCTTTCATAGCATATTTCGAAGAACGTTGCATTCGAGTCATTGAGTTCATCAAAGATTATTATTAAATCAATTTATAGTTGGATAGTGGATATTATGAAATGGTATGCATGCCTGTCAATTTTCGATGTAAAGAAAGTTTGTCTTTTAAAAACGAATGCAATGTTTGTAAAATGTATCATATGGAGGTCAAATACCTCGCAATGTAATCAACTATTGTGAATCGTTTATAATGTACATGAACGGGTCCTTTCATTTGGTATCAGAGTGGTGGTCTTAGCGAACCAGGTCTGCATTTATGTGTCTAACTGATAAGTCGATATGATGCATTAGTGAGTCTGGACTTCGACCGTGTCTGCATGTCAAAAGTTTTGCTTATCATTTTGTGTCGAAAATTAACTACTTATCATCCTCAGGAAATTACCTGCTTATCATTTTTAGTCTAAGACACGTCTTGCTGCATTGATTGCATGAATAGTGTATAGACAAAAATTCATATCTTAGCATATCTGCTAAATCATATCTTATCGTATCTGTTACTTTAAACTTTGCCTGACATATCCCGCAAAGTCCTCCGTAATCTACGAAATCTTTTGATATATATATATATATATATATATATATATATATATATATATATATATATATATATATATATATATATATATTCTATGTAATTAGAATACCATCCGTTAGCCAAAATCATTTCATATCGAAAAAAAAAATCCTTTATCCAATCGTACGAAATGGAATTCGTCATCAGTTCAAGTCACTCAGATTCCGAAATGGAATCCCATTCAAGCTCTGAAAGCAGTGTGACCGGAATAGATTAACCAATCAGTTATCACCTATTCTGGATAAATTGGGGATGAGTTCGTAGCCTCCTCAATCATTGGAGACAAGAAGAAGGTGATCCCTTCCATCCACCACATTGCCCTCTTGACGAAGAACCTGAAGCACTTACCGACGAACCTGTTCGAACCACCATTTTTTCGCTCATTTCCAGAGTATCTCGTCACGATTATATATTACATCAAATTTTAGATTTTATTTATCCGCTCGTCCGAACCGACAATCACCCCGGTGTAATAGAAGAAGTCAACGAGCTTCGCACTCGGGTAGTGGCTTTGGAGAATATGGTGCAGAGATTACAAACACCAGCAGCAGCATCAGCAGCATAACCAGTACCACCATCATCAACGCCAACAGTACCATTACCACCTCCAACCACAACTGCATCGTAAACCTCAACTTCACAATCTGTCCCACGAGAATCAACGTCATACGCACCATAGATACTAAGGAGTACCAATAACAATAACTGATGAAGTATTAATTCATAACTTCATTGGAGAAACATTCCGCGGCAATTATGTAATCTCTAAAGTCTTAGAGATTATCTAATCTAGCCCTAACCATAAATCAGTTAAGCGAACAAAAATGATAGAAGGAAGAGTAGAAACCCTGACAAAAATGGTGTGTGATTAACAAGCTAAACTTGCTTTACCAATAGCATCAACAGTACCGTCAGCGTTACCAGCATCGTCAGTACAGTCAACATCCGAATCAACAACACCGATAACATCACAAACTCCGTCAGTTCAAGAATCACTGTGGACATCATTATGAATCAATAACGTGTATATTGTATCAACGAGTTATGAAGAATTAACTCATTCCCTCTGAAGAAATTATATGTATATTATATATATATATATATATATATATATATATATATATATATATATATATATATATATATATATATATATATATATATATATATATATTGAAATAAATCTTTCCGTGCTAAGCTATTGTGTGTGAATCTTAACTACGCGGTTAATTCATATTACAAATATGCAATAATGTACGTCCTTCGGCCGCAACTTAACCAGCGTTAACTACAATCTCTGTCGCAATTCAACAAATTTCAATTCATAATAAATCAAGTATATATTTGATTTTACACTTTCATCATCGATGTACCCGAAACTTTTCAGATAACATCATTCGTACTTTGCGAAATTCACAAGAATTCCACGAACCGAACATCATACATCAACAAATAACGAAGTATTGATTCATAATTTCAATGTCATTAAAGAAATACTGCGTAAAAGTTATGTACTTTTTAAAGCCTTTAGGGAATATTCAATTCTAGTTTCAACCGTAAATCAAATGAGTTTAATTTAACATTAACTCATTAAATCTATGTTACATCTGAAGAAAATATACATATATATATTTTCATAAAGACTGTAATAAAATTCTTTTGTACAAAATATTAATTGTGAAATTTTTTTTAACGGGTAGGTAATATCCGAGAGATATATAAATTCACAATTAATATGTTACATTCTTCGAATTTGATTCATCAAATCATCCATTATACTCCCTACTTTCACAACAATATACATTCTTTTATAGAAATCAAAACAACCATACTCATTCAAAGTTTAATTACATATTCTGATTTTAAAATCTCAAAATTCAACTTGAGATATGACCAGAATCATCACTCTTAGATCCTTACATCTTTCACAAGCTATATTTTGACTTCAAAACTATGTTAGAATATCAAATGTATGTTAACGATTACAATCTGTGTTCAAACCCTTCGAAAATTTCTGAAGACACTTCGAATGATGAGCAAACGAGATGATGATCCAACCACATGTTACCCACAGTTATGTACCCGAAAAACTCTTGAAACCAAAGTAAAAGTTTAAACAACGTATTCGCGTCAGATTCTTTGGCATTTATTAGCAAAAATAACTTTGTGACTCCTATTCAAAGTAGCCAGTTTTGTCACAGCTCCAGCAAATCAACTTCGACTTTTCAGTCAGACTAACCTTATTATAACCTTGAGATATACACCATCGTTACCAGGGAACCTTTTATATTCCACCACATTATTAGCAGATGTACCAACAACTTCATTACCCTTTGACTTTAGCCTCTCCAAAAAGTCATTATAATTATTCATTGAAACCCCATCATTTACTCATTCGCATCTTGTAATGAGAATTGTCATACGAATCATTGGGAATTAGCAATCAATATTTTAAAGTCTCACAGCATGTCTACGCCAACAGTTATATGTGTATATATAACGTCTATCTTCTGGACTTAATTTGAATGTGAAGTTTCTGAAAAACACTCCGAACTACGAATTGGTTCTCCGAAAATGGAAAAAATGCTGATGAAGCAGCAAAAACTATAAACGACTTTAAACGGTAAAAGCTGGATGATAATGATGAAGTGTGCTGGCAAAGCGCAGAAAAAGAGAAGTTTTGGAACTGGAAAACAGATTGAGCAAAGTAGGAAGGAGGCTGTGGACAAATTACAAAGACTGAACCTGACTTCAAAGGATCCAAATGATTCAGTACCTGCTGAAGTCATTAACGAATACCTTGCTCCTGACTCTAAACCCCTGCGGACAATATTCTTCATCATCCTCTGATATTAGAAATTCTAAAATATCATCATATCTTTCATTATAAATATCCTCCATATTTCTGAAGATATTTTCTTAATTTTTCTTATTTGAAATCATTTACCTCTTCGCGCTATCTGTATTACATCATAAAAGAAACTATTTTAGTTTCTAAATTCTGAAACATTCAAGTTTAAAATAGGAATATTTTGTAGTGTTGGGAACTGAAGCATGAATTAGTATAATATAATGACACTTGATCAATGTGATTATATTACAGTAAGTCATGCTGAGTTTCTAAATAGAATGTGATGATTCACAGATCATAACATCATCATGTGCCATGTTATACGACTCTTGTATTCTATTTAACCTCTAAATTATCAAGAAAATATTTCTTGATGATTCGGCCTTTTCCAAGGTATTTTAGTAATTTGACAAGTCAAGATCGTGCCATCACAATTTTTTTCCTAGAACATTAACAATGTTCATTCCGAAATTCATATCTGTGAATTCTGGACCATTAAAAGCGGTGCTTAATCGTAAGCAGAAGAAACGAAAGGACAAAACTCCAAAATAGAAATTGGGGTATAAATTGTAGCAAATAAAAGAGAGCATTAACTGTGAATGATAATGATTATAGAAGACAGAAGCAGAGACTTTGAAATATAAGGGAACATATAAAGCCCAACGACAAACCAGAAATTATAAACCATATATATCGATGCATATAGCAATATAAAGACACGGGAGAACTAGAAACACTATAAACTCAAGAGTATAGTAGAAGTAAATAGATTCTTCTAAGCGGTAGATGAAAAAGAAGAATGACCGATATGAAAGTTAGAAGTATATCAAGAATCAGAACTAGATGGAGCATATTGATGAATACTTTAAAATATGAGTTGAGGGGGAAAGAATAGAAGGTGATGAAACATGACTAGGAACTTAGAAATCAATAGATTTAACTCACACAATGGCGGAATAAGTGAATCAAACCCTCTAGTGAATAGGGTAAGTTTTTTTTGATTAATTTAGTCAAACCAAAACTAAATCAAGTGTGAATAGATCAACACCTAGAGCTATTATTCACCACCTGGGTGATTTGGACTGAGAGAGAATTGGAGGAGCTCACTAGATCTGAGTGTGTGTAATAAATGAGAGGCTTAACCTAAAATGAAGAACATAAGACTTTATATACCCCTGCTGTTGACTCACCCATACGATTCATTCATCACACGTACGAGTTAGCTTCATCAGCCGTACGGGTGATCACTCACTCGTGTCTTCTCATTTAGATTGTAATTGTGACTTAGCTCAGCATCAAACGTGCGTATGAGCCTGTCAGCCGTACTAGTGAGGCTTCACTCGTACGTCTGACTAAGTCTAACATAGTCAAACATCTAAATCTAGTTCCTGCAGTTCCTGTAACCACATACAAACACGGATAGGATAATAACGAGCAATCATGGTGGCCTGTAAACTGTTGTACCTGCAATGGACGTGGGTAGATGTTTAGGGACTTGCATAAAATGCATCAACAGAAGGTGTGAGTTGTAAGGAAATGAAGGAGGTGAATTTAAAAGAAAATCTCTGACAGAACAACTAAAATGGACAATCGCATTTAAAGCGGATCCTAATTCCCTTGATTACCGGAGAGTCAAATCTTATTAAGAACATTTTCTTCAAATCCCTTGAAATCTGGGAATCAATCATATCTACGTCAAATGATAAGATGAATCTACACTTACTCATTTCACTCTTCTATGTTAGCTTCATTCGTACTCTTCATATAAATGGATTGTTTATTCAAATTATTCGCTGATGATAAAACTCTAATTTTCAGCCCGTATGCATCATGAAAACATACTTATTATCATTCACGACCTTTCTACTCAAATTTC